>NC_054834.1:41039637-41358804 GCF_018345385.1 Vulpes lagopus
AGAAGGTGAAGAACTCTATAAAAAAAAAGATCAGAGAGATGGAGAGACCAGCTTCAAAAAGAAATCTGTGTGTCACGGGAAGGGATTTAGAATTTGTTCCAAAAACAATGGAACAAAAATCGCTGAATATTTTTATTCAAAGGATTGATGTAATCTAATTTACATTGCTGAGAAATCTGAGTGACTACTGTGAGTGAATTCACTGAGCCCTGCTGGATGTGTGGAAAAATTGTTCAGATTAAATATTATGGTATCTTTGAAGAATGCTGAAGTATGGCATGCAGCAAGTGGATGGGCTAGAAATTAAAAGTGTTAATGGACTGAATGTGGCTAATGAGGGGGAAAAGGGGTATTGGGAGTAATCCTTAGGTTTTGAAATTGAGCAAGTAGCCCACTGATGGTGAGGAAATGGGAGGAAGCTGAATTTTTGGAGGAACGCCATTTTCAGCATGCTAATTTTGAGTTAGCCATTTAATAGCCAAAATTAGATGTCAAAAAAGTAGATGGATATTAGAATCCGGATGGATTTCTGAAGAGATTTGGACTTAAGACACAAATATTATGTATCTGTATCAGTAAATACTTGTGGATGGTACTGAATGAGATTCTTCGGAAAGAGGACAGAAATTTGAAGCAAGGAAACGTTTAAATGAAGAGTATTAGATCATTTATGGTCAATTAAAACATCTCCAATAAAACCATATCAAGAAGCAATCTTATCAAGTAACATACACTAAAATCTAGAAGTAGGATGTGCTTCTAAGTTTTTGAATTCACCATTTCAAAGATGTTGTCAATCCTTAAAAATAGTTGTTATAATTTACCTACTTACAGTTAACAAAACTGATCATCATGGAGAAAAAACAACTTGTGCATGGTTGCATAATTAGTAAAGAAAACAAAGAAGCCAGGCATTAAAGTCTAAGCTCATTTCTATCACATCACTCTATCATAAAAAATATATTTAATTTTCCTCATTAAGATATTACAAGCCCACCAAGTTAGACTGGTAAGTCCAGTTATCCTCATTTTCTTATCAATGAAAAATATGAGCCTCAAAAATATTTGATAATTTTTTCAAAGTCACACTGATAATTAGTAGAGTCATGGCTAGAGTTCAAGTCTCAATTCTTACACTCTTCCCCAAACCCCATGATATCAGGTTTCCTATTTAGTCTTGGTCCCATTCTAAAAAGAATCTTTACATTTCTTCATTTACCTGTTTCTTTTTTCTCAAGCATTTATTTATTTATTGAGAGCAAGCAAAGCATGAGTGTGGGGAGGGGCAGAGGGAGAGTGAGAGAATCTCAATCTCAAGCAGACTCTGCAGGCATCACAGAGTCCTACATGGGGCTTGTCCTCACCAGCCTGAGACCAGGACCTGAGCCAAAATCAAGAATCGGATGCTTAATCAACTGAGCCACCCAGACGCCCCTAAATTTATTATTTAAAAAAACTCTATGTTAGTCTAAGTTCCTCATTTTGGCTATACTTTGCTTCCTTGACATTTTCTTCCACCAAGAAAGCACTGGCAATACACATAAAGCTCTCCCTATCGTGGTAGTACAGGCTTTCAGGGAACCCAACAGGTTCGATGCAGGACTCGATCCCAGAACCCCAGGATCATGACCTGAGCTGAAGGCAGATGAGCAACCACTGAGTCACCAGGTGATATGACTACTTTGGTTTTTTAAGGGGAAATAAAGTTGAAGGAAATATAAGCATGTACCTGTGTTTCTTATCTCTTTTTTTTTTCTTATCTCTATATTTAAACTTTGAACTAACTTTACAGAATCTTTAAAATTTTAATTGGTAACACATGTATATGCTGATGAATTTTCCTTTTAGCCCAAATCACATTAAAATATTCAAAGACTTCTACCAGAGATTCATTAATTATCAAATAATAATAATGTAAATGAATGGTAGTGAATAGCACATTTTTCATTAAATCTACTAACTAATTCTCATTCATGTTCCAACCCAATTTTATTCAACACATACTGATATTTTATTGGTCTTAGGCATTTGGATCAGTACTTATTTCCTAGACTATTTCAATATTCTTTTCCTTTTCATAAAGATAATTTGTGGAAATTAACTCTTCAGATTTTATATGGTAATTTCCTTGTTAAAAAGTTTTATATTAAGCTTAACTCCTCTGAGCAAAGCTTATGATGTGTAAATTTGAAAGTAAAAACGCACAAATAATGAGTAGTTTCAGAAAATTATATGTGCACATGTAAAACATAGATGCACGTAAAGCATAAGGCCATTTATACCTTGTAGAGAACATGTGACAATTCTTTCTCTTTAGTATTATCTCTCTTGCTTTAAAATGTAATATTTTTTTCTGCTTCAGGAAATCTAAAAACATTCATTACCATGAACCTTCCAGTTCATTTTCACCTTTTAATTGACATGAAATATAAAATTGAAAAACAAAAACAAAAACAAAATCCCAAGATGCATGTACATACTTCTAAAGCATCTTGAGGGTTTTTTAAAATCCTCTCAACTTTTCCTAATTACTTCATACTTAGAAATCCTGTCACATCTTTCCTTGTCTACACAACTGGGATTTACATTCTCCCTCTTAATACACCATCACAAATGAAAACATTGTTTTTGGTTCCAACTGCATATTCAATAGCTGCTGAGGAAATTAGAAATGTGTACTCATTTAATGAGTCTTCACACACTCAGACTTCAACTTAGTAGTGTAACAAACTGAAAAAAAAATCCCAAACTATAAAGTTCTACAAAAGATCACTCTGAGCCAAGAATGAATTTTTTTAGAGAAAAGGAGAGTAGGGCACTAATTCCTTAATCTTCCTGATAAAATGACAGTCTAACTTCAGCAAATACAAAAGCAAAGTACATATTTATTAAACTTTTTGTCCTTTCGGAACATCCCATTCAAAGTTGTCCTTTGTCTGTCAATTCAAATGTCCTTCTGATGAATTTCATCTGCTCTCAAATATTAAAAATTCCCTTCTAGTATATATTTCCTTTAATGAATTTACCGGCCACTGAACTGGCCAGAGCACAGTTCTAAGAGGCTTGTTTAGGGTGTGAGATCCAAATAAAAGTGCCTAGTTATGGACCTTGGGGTTCAAGCCATGTAAATGAGTTACCCAATCCAATCTGGGAGGAGCAAATGCTGCAGTCATTTCAATTCACTGCGGTCATGTCGACCCAGCCTCATTCTAAATTTCCTCAAGTGCTTTCATCACATGGGTTTGGCGAATTGACAACTCAGAATAGATACAGTATTGATCTGTGTCTTCTCAGTGGTGCAGGTGGAACAAGGATATGAAAGGAGGCCCTTGAAGTTAGTATATTGGCACGCATCCATTCCTGGATGTATTTTTTTCTTCTCTATTCATCTCAGGGAAATATCTAACTGGGTACTTTGTATGAGGTCATTCACAAAGTAATTCTCTGGTTGTTTTTTTTTTTTTTTTTAACATTTTTAGTGGGCCATTAGATTCAGGAGAATCTAAATTTCTTGTTCTTGTATTAAAATAACAATAAAACCTGATTTCTGATTCATTTCTGATTCATTTCTGATTCATTGAAGACATTATCTGTCACCTTTAGATTGTAATGCTGCATCATTTGATAATTATGAGCAGAAATAAATGTCATGATTAAGTTCCAACATTAAACGTCCCTTGGAAAAGCATAGTAGTCAGTGTAAACATCTCCCACTTAACAAGAACTATTGTCTGACTTTTGGATATTTCGTCCTGACTCCTTAAATATTTCGAGAAAATAATGAACTGTATGCCAATTATGTGAGATCCATGTCCATTGGTACTTTTAGCATGTATTTTATAGTATTAGAGATTAATCATCTTTTGTTAGTGACCAAAATAAAGCATGAATAATGAAATTAATTTAAATCATAAGTCCTGGGAATAAGTCCTACCTATGCCATTTTACAACCTATTTAACCTGGAAAAGTTACTCAGCATTTCCAGATCTTATTTTTCTTCACCTACATAGTGAGAAGAACACTAACTTCAAAGGATTATGTAACACACTAATATTTGTGAAAGTACTTAAATTATGAAATGTTAATAAAATATTAATTATTATTGATTCTTATAACAACTATTTTCACATTCTCCCAAATTATACAGACACTAAAAGTAATACTCCCTATGGATTATGAAGGGATTATTAGGAGCTGGTTGTTGTTATGAACATGCTACATGTATTAACTCATGTAATCACTACAATAAGCTCATGAAATAATTATTATAACTATTAAAAGTATCCAAATGAGTGTATTGAGGCACTGAGCAATTGAATAACATCACACATCTAGTAAATAATGAGATCAAGATTCAAATCTCAGGCAATCTACACCTAGGGTCTTTATTATTATTGTAATTATTGTCCTTCCATGCCTTTCCATCATATAATAATTTGCAAAATAAAATTATATTTCCTAAAATGAAAAATTTCTTTGCATTACTTCTCTTCTATATTTTGTTAGATAAAAACACAACAAAATCTAATGCCAAGCCCCTCATTGGTTAGCAATTCCAAGGTGCCAGGCAGCATTACAACTAGAATTGGGTTTCAATATAGAATCGGTGTTATTATGAAGAAAAAGAAATTCATTTTCTAAAGTATGGTTATGATATGTGAAATAAAAGGTAAAGATTTCAAATAGCAAATGTTAAAAATATTTGTGCATTGGGGCGCTTGTGTGGTTCAGTAAGTTAAATTGCTGCCTTCAGCTCAAGGCATGATCTCAGTGTCCTGGGATCAAGCCTCACATCAGGCTCCCTGATCAGCTGGGAGTCTGGTTCTCCTCTCCCTCTGCTGCCCCCACCCCCGCTTCTGCTATGTAGCTTGCACTCTCTCTCAAATAAAATAAATAAATAAATACATACATACATATATACATACAATTTTTTAAAAATGTGTTGTAAATGGTAAGATTTAAATCTTTTTTATGGCTGAGTAATATTCTAGTGTGTGTGTGTGTGTGTGTGTGTGTGTGTGAATACCACATCGTCTACATCGATTCACATGAAATCTTACTATTTGCAATGATAAGGATGGAGCTAGAATATATTATGCTAACCAGAATTAGTCAGTCAGAAAAAGAATGAATGCCATATGATTTCACTCGTGAAATTTAAGAAACAAAACAAATGAGCAGGGGAGGTAAAAGAGAGAGAGGGTGCGAGAGAGAGAGGGAAACCAGGAAACAGACTTTTAACTGTAGACAACTGATGGTTACCAGAGGGGACGGGGTTGAGAAGATCTTTTATTTTATTTTTTTTTTTTTGAGAAGATCTTTTAAATAGTGGTAGGAAAAAAAAATAGTGGTAGGGATTAAGAAGTACACTTGTGATGAGCATCATGTATGTATGGGTGTTGAATCACTAAATCATACACCTGAAACATACTATTTGTGTTAACTAACTGAAACTTAATACTTAAAAAATACTTGATAATTAAACAATGTTCAAAGTGAGGTTTTTGACAAAGAAGGAAGCACAATGTAAATCATCTAATCTATATCATTGGGAAATATCAGTATCAAGATTTTAGTCATTTTTGTTACATATATAATCCTCAGATAATGAAAAACACTTGTATGTAGCTACTCCCTTCCATACGTTGGCAAACGAAGATCATCTGAGTTCAACAGAAATCTCTAAGTGAATACATTTCCTTTAGGTTAATAGTGGAATGCTAGTTTGAAGGCAACATCTAACCTGCTCTTCCCCTTAAACTGATACATTACACATCAGTATTGGTTTGCTGGCCTCTAACTTTCTGGTAAATTAAACCCCTACTTCTTATATAATCAATCATAGAACTTTCCTGTTGGAGAGGCCTAGGAACATTGGTGTCTTTAATCAGTTTGGAGACTATAAGAGTCAGGGACTCTCTTTAAACACAAGTAGCTACTTCAACACTGAAATGGTCACCTCATTAGTATATGAAAATGTGCAATATCATATCATTCCATATTATTTTACTGATGGAAAACTTTGGCTCTGAATTCCATTTGCATCACTTTACCATTACTTCCATTTGTGAACTTCTTTTTTTGAGCATTTTATTAATATACGATTATGTATATGTAGCCATCGATGTTGAATCTTTAAAAAAACAACTATACCTAAGTTTTATATAAGATAGCAGGAAAAAAACTTCATTTCTGCAAGAGTAAATCCTAGGACATAAATTAGTTATAGATCTTTTCTGGGAAAACCAAACTTTAAATGTCATTTCTTTCCTTAAGTAATGAAAAATGAAAACTCTGATATATATCAATGAAATTAAATGTGTTTTGCTATTGTAAAGTTTTAATGGGCTCTGGAGAGAAATTTCATATGTATATCAAACTATAAAAAACTATAAATATTTTATGTATCACAAATTTCACTTTCGGGTGCACAGTCAATAGAAATAATGAGATCATTTGCACAATATAAGTGTAAAAATACTAGCTCTTAGTTTTAAGACACTCTTCTAAGCTTTTTCTGGCCCTCTTTTACTTTACCCAGTCCTCAACTCTGGGAAGCTGATATTGTCACTACTCCTTTAAACATAAGCAACTGGAAGCTTCCAGGATCTAAGTAACTCACTTACAAATCACTGTTCCATGGAGTACCCTGGATTAAAGTTTAGGGCACCACTATATATCATAGTGGCTATAATTTTATAATGGATATATTTATCAGCTTTGTTTAAAACATAAAAAATATTTAGAAAAAAGTTAAGAGATTGATACAATAATGACTTATCCTTTAAGTATAAATTATTCACTTAATCATTGCTATGGGTCTATTCTCTTTGGCACGGGAATGTGTACAAGGTATTTTTTAAATATTTTATTTATTTATTTATACATTTTTATTTATTTATTCAGAGAGAGAAACAGAGACATAGGCTCCCCACAGGGAGCCTGATGTGGGACTCAATCCCAGGACCCTGGGATCACAACTTGAACAGAGGGCAGATGTGCAGCCACTGAGCCACCCAGCTGCCCAAGGTATGTTTTTAAGTAAAGAAAAAAGATCAAGATTTAAAAGCATTTATGTAATAAGAATAAAAGGATTTTTTTAATGTCTAAATAAAGATATATATTAAAAATTGAAAATATACAGCTAAAAATATTTATAGTAATTTCATCTGGTGATGAGATTATGTATGGTTTCAGTTTTACATTGATCTCCTAAGACTGATTTGCAAGGAGACAATACAGCCTAGTAGATAGGTGCAGGTGCTCTGGGGTCAGATGCCTTAGGTGACATATCAACTCTTTGAGTGTTGATGACTAGTTGAAGAATTACTATACTAACTTCCTTATGCCTCAGTTTCCTTTTCTGTAAAATGGAGATGTTTAGTTTAGATCTGTAGTTTTACTAAGGGTTAAATAAATGACTGACTATCCAAGTAAGGAGCTTACAACTCACATCAGTCCATATTTGCTCGCCATTTCTTAAATATGCTAATAGAAGAAAAAGATTTATTATGTCTTTATTCTCCAAGTATACCATAATTAACATTCTTATTCATTTAAAGTGAGAAAAAATCAGAACTAATCATTATGAATTTATGAGTGCTTTGCAAATATCAGCATCACCAACAAGAAACACCATCTCTTAGCATGAAGAATCACTAGTATTCTGTGTAGACATTTCTAATAGATAGATACAGACCTCATCTCTTCTGCTGTCAATAAATTACAGAAGGCAATTAATGTATGCGTATCAGGTAGTTTAAAACCACAACTGTTTTATTTGATTGCTGACTCAAGAATGAGAATAAATTGGGAAGTCAAAATTAGCTGAAACAAAATGATGACATTTAATAAGGATAAATGCAAATTTCTAAATAAAATTTCTAGGAATCAATAGTAAAAGTTAAAGGATGGAGGAAACTTGGCTTGAAAACAGTTCATATGCCAAGGATCTGGGGATTTTCAGTTAATCAAAGCAAATAATATGACAAGCTAGCAGAAGCTAATTTAATCCCAGGCAGCATTAATAGAGTTATAGTGTGCTTATCATGGAATTGATAAGCTCACTATACTCTGCACTGTCAAAATGAATTTGGAACACTGTTTAATTTTGGATACTAAAATTTAAGAAGGGCAATGAAAATGAGACACCATCAAAAAAGGTTAAAGATGAGGATGTCTGTAATTGAAATTGTATGAGAATTCTTGAAGAAACTACAATGTGTAGAGTGAGTTTGACTTGCAGGACACCATATTTTCCTTGTTACCCTGCTTACTGGCTGCTTGTTCTTTGTCTCATTCATTAGTCTCATTTGTTTGCTTGTTCTCATCCCACAGTCTCTAAGTAATGCAATGCTTCAAGCTTAGCCTTCACCTTTCTTTTTTATTCTGTTGACATTAACCTCCTTGATAATCCATCCAGCTTCACAGCTTTATTTTCTTTTTATTTATTTATGATAGTCACAGAGAGAGGGAGAGAGAGAGGCAGAGACATAGGCAGAGGGAGAAGCAGGCTCCATGCACTGGGAGCCCGACGTGGGATTCGATCCTGGGTCTCCAGGATCGCGCCCTGGGCCAAAGGCAGGCGCTAAACCACTGGGCCACCCAGGGATCCCGCTTCACAGCTTTAAATGCCACTATTTATGATGACTCACAGGTTGGTATCTTCAGCCTAGATTTCTTTGCTGAACTTTATGCTACAATACTTAAACTATCTTCTGGACATTGTTACTTGGCAGTCTACTAAATCTTAAACTCAATAAATTCAAAATTAAACTCTAGATTTTCTTGCCCCAAACATAATTATTCTAAATAATAATTTCCCGTCTTCCTAATAAATGACAACTTCATCATTGCTGTTGCTTAAACAAAGTAGTGTCATCCTTGACACTTCTCTCTTTCTAACATTACCTCTAATTCATCAACACCTTCACAGTTGTATGCATGAGGTAGTCACTTCTCACCATTTCCAAGACTATACCTTGGTACAAATCACCTTCATCTTTCATATGGATAAATGCAAGAGTCTGAATTTCTTGATTTGACCTCTGCACACTGAAGTCACTTCTCAACACAATGGTCAAAGTAGTACTTTAAAATAAAATAAAATAAAATAAAATAAAATAAAATAAAATAAAATAAATATATATATATATATATGTGTGTGTGTGTGTTTACACTTACATGCTGGTGCATTAATTATGTGTATATAATTAACAGCTGACTGACAAGTAAATATGAAATAAACATTCCCTAAGTAAAAAATTCTCCTTAACCATAAATGTGCAAATATAGTCCAAATAAACATACTTTAACATAAATCATAAATGAATTATTTCTCTAAGTTGCCATTAAAAACAAATAATAAAATATCTTCCCTTTATGAAACATTGTAATATTTCAGGTGATGTAGTAAGTGACCACATACTTCAGTATTCGTGAAGGATGGAAGACTTATTCCATTTGTTAGTTGACAATATATTCTGAGTTCCTGTTATATTCTAGACACTATAGGGTATTCTTTTGATTTATATTCCCTAAAATTATATGTCTAAGTCCTAGCCACTAGGACCTGTGAATTAGACCTTATTTGAAAATAGTCTTTGGAGGGCAGCCCAGGTGGCTCAGCTGTTTAGTGCCACCTTCAGACCAGGGCCTGATCCTGGAGTCCTGGGATCGAGTCTCACATTAGGCTCCTTGAATGGAGCCTGCTTCTCCCTCTGCCTGTGTCTCTGCCTTTCTCTCTCTGTGTCTCTCATGAATAAATAAATAAGAATCTTAAAAAAAAGAAAATAGTCTTTGGAAATGATATTATACTAGATTAGTTGAGTCCAATGATTGGTATCCTCATAAAAGAACTTAGAAACAAAGACATGTAGGGAAATTGCCATGTGATGACAGAAGTAGAGATACACCTACAAGCCAAGGTACATCAAAGATTGCTGGCAACTACCAGAAGCTATGAAGAGATAAGTAAAGGTCTCCTCCTCAGGTCTCCTCCTCAGAGAGCATGGGCCTACTGATATCTTGATTTTGGACTTCTACTCTTGAGAACTGTAAGTCAATGAATTTCAATTTTTTATGTCACCCAGTTTGTGATAACTTGTTACAATAGCCCTAGGAAACTAATATGACTATGTACTGCTAAGAATGGCAAGAAATCAGAATCACTATGCTTTATAAATAACTTTATATATAGACTGTAGTCTAGCGGGAAAATCCATTGAAGATTCACATTACAATCATGCAACAGTTCTATGAAGATATACAGGATGTTATGAGATTATATGTCTAGAAGGTAGTAGGAAAGACTTTCCTGAAATGAACATTCTAAGCAGGCTTTATATTATTTATTAAATGTAGCAGGGTACTAGGCACAGAAGTCAATGTTGAATGAATGCCTGAATGTATAATGAATGAATGTGTTAATGTATAAAGTAGAAATAAGGAAGAGTGGGTCTAAAAGAATATTTGAGACAAAAAGAACATTGTGTACCAGGCAAAATTCTGTTTGGCACAAAACAAAAAGGAAAAAAATTAAATACAAAATGAAACATTATAATAAATATTTCATTATATTTTCTTCAATTATGAGGTTGTATGAGTAGCCAAGATCTGACATGCTTGTACATGATACAATCCTCACCAAAAAAAGCAAAAATAAATTTAAAACTACATGTGGAGATCACTCCTTCCTGTCCATTCTCTTTATTCCTCCATGTCTTCTTCCTAACAGAATCCTAATTTTGATCAAATATCCAACCATACATTGTATGGTTCATGAATCTTAAAAAAAAATTCCTATCCCTAAGAATAGATTTTGATAAACCGACACCATTATTATACCTTGCAAATAACTGGGTTAAGAACCAAGGTTTTAGGCTAACTGGTGGCCAACATGTCAAAATTACTATCATCAAGGGAAATTACATAGCACTTAATTTGACCCAATCATATGGATGTGAAGGACTCTTATTTTATAAATTGGAAGAGATATTTTCCTTTCTTCTGGGAAAATAAAACTGTAAGCTTAAATCATACCATTTCGTCTTGATCATTTCCTTTTCTTTGAAGCATTAATAAGGCTTCAACAAATGGAAAAATATATTATTTTATAATGTAATATATATTATTCTTATTTGCCACATAATACATATATTATATACATAATATACACTATAACTGAAATGAATCAATTGACCATTAATTTCAGGAATGTGGGAATTCTTGGAGAACTTGATAAGATCACTCAATGGTACATTAAGTCAAACTCTAATCTGGATGGATGCAAGAAAAAAAAAGAAAAAGAAATACTGGCAATAAAATGTATATAAATTTCTTTTGATGAGTTTTACTATTTAAAAGTGTAGAGAAATAGTCATGAGTGAAGGGTCAAGAATTTTTTTGTTGTTGTTAATTGATAGAGGTGATAATAGCTTGTTGAAACACTGATAAAAATGTTCCTGTAGAGATGAGAAAGACTTCTTGAAACAATTTTTTCAAAGGAAGGGGATATGGATTATTCATTTCTAAAACTGTTTTGCCTCACAGTCGTGTCTCAAAATAGATACCTAATAAACTGTATGTTGCATTCCATTTGCTGATACATAATTGTTAGTCTATACTCAATATGATTAGTATTTCAATTTGAATTAGAAAGAGCATTTATATTATGCTGACAGTACTATGATAGCAACTTGTCATCATGATAAATAGCTAGTCTTAGATTAGCCATTAGACAACAAACAATTTTATATTATATAGAACAATAAATTTTAAAATAGCTCTATTTAAATAGAAACTTGGAAGGAGTTAATTGACTTTTTAAAAATCTTATAGGTTTCTTAGGGAGTATAAGAAATAGAAATGTTCCTTTTAGTCACTTTTTCTCCAGGAACTAAGGCTTCCTGTGGTGATCTACAGGTAGGAAATGATTGAGCTGTAACTTAAATTTAATCTACTAATGTTAGATGACACAGTTTGCCAGATTCTTAGGGTCAGCGATAGAGACCAAAACATGCCTGTCTTCATCACTTTAAGCATTAAAGACAGTTAACTTTATCACTTTACACTACATACTTGAAGTAGGACAGACACTACTAATTAATTTTCAGAAGCCATCCCCTTCAGTTGTACAATATTTCACTGGGAATGGTAATGTGTGCATAACCCTAATCTCCAATGCACTGCCATTTTACTTGGTTAGCACAGCAGATGTTATGAAGTTAAAAACAGAATAAGAGATTAGTTTGGTCAAACATCCTAAACTTTGTAATTAAAAAGACTCTTCAGGAGATTAGCCTCAAAAATCTTTTGGTGCCAGATGATTAATACGCCTCTTAAAGTGGGCTTTAAAGTTATATTGTGTTCTGCACACTTTCATAATATAAAGATGAGATTAAAATAATAATATCTTAATAAATAATACCAAACTGGACTCTACAGACCTAATTATTGCAATAGTATTGGTGATGATAATAAAATTAATAATAATAATAATAATAATAATAATGTCTAAAACAGTCTCCTTACTATAGGCCAGGGGACCAGGAACTCAGTGGCATATGCAGAGCTTATGTGAGGTAGATGCTATTATTATTATCAATTTAATAATGCAAAAAGCTCAAATTTTAAAGAGTGAGGTAACTGACTAAGGTTACCCAGCTCAAAAATAGTAGGATTGGAATTCTCAAGCAGTCTGTCTCTTGCGCATATTGCATTGTATTGTGGTGCAGGTAAGGGCAGCACATATTTAAGAGGATTTTCCTGAAAAGCTCACTTTTGATCCTTCCCAATACAAATGTTTCTTAAAATAAAAGTAAGATACCTCAACTTATACCTTACATTTACTTGGCACTTGCAAATATTTTGTCAGACTAAGAATGAAAAATTTAAAATCTCCATCTCCAATAGAGTCATACCTATACCCAATTCCATTGCTATACTATACCTGGATACATTGTAGAGAAAAAAAATATCTCATTTCTCATAGAAAAAAAGAAAAAGAAAGAAAGAAAGAATGTAATTTGGGAATCAGAAAAACAAAGTAATTAATACTTTCTTTGACCTAAGTTTTATGACTTTTAAATTGTTTGTGTTGTCTTAAAAATGCTCTTAATGTAATGAAATGCTTGTGTTAGATTTAATTACTTTGAGTTTCTTACTGTATTCCTACTGTATATTGTTTGTAGTTGTGAACAGGCTGAAATCACAGGATTGGGAATGGAACATGTCTAAATAAAAAATTACCCAGGGTGCCTGGGTGGCTCAGTCAGCTGAGCAACCAACTCTTCATTTCAGCTTAGGTTATGATCTCAGGGTCCTGAAATCAAGCCCGGCATCAGACTCTGCACTCAGCACAGTCTGCTTGAGTTTCTCTCCCTCTCCTTCTGCCCTTCCCCCTGCTCATGCTCTCTCTTTCTCTCAAATAAATAAAGTCTTTTAAAAATTTATCCATGTTCATAGTATATAGTTTTCAAGAGCTGAAATCTCTTTGATTATAATATTAGGATAATATTGTAGTTAATACATGGTTCTAATTTTGTTTTATTTTCCTTGAACATTAACTGAGGGACTCTAGAAAACATTCTATGCGCACTGAGTATTTTAAACACATATATATGCATATATGTGTATGCATTTATATAATATTCATACATATTGTGTGTGTCAAAGGACCAGTAAGTGTGGTTAGGATGACTACAAAATTCTCCTAAGATCAGGGTAGGAAGGGGTATTACTTAAGTCAACCCAAGTTATCAATTGATGATGGCCTTCTGACTTAGGTGCAATTCTAAGGATAATAAGGAGACTAGGTCTGATGGGAAAGAGAGACCTTCCTGGGGACAAAAGGGAACACAGTAGCACATATGAATAAGCACAAAATTTTTATTATTTCAGACTTAGCACAAAGCCTTGCTAATATCTCAATATGCTTTTCATCAAATACACTAACAGAATCTATGATAGAAGGTATATATGTAGTCCGTTTCTTCAATTCATATAAGGACAATGCATGGAAAGTTGCAGGTTCTTAATACACGCATATATCTTTTTTTAAATAAAGCAATAGGCATTAAGCAAATTCTAAGCATATAAAGTCACATCCTTCTGTATTCCCTTTTAATTATCTAGTAAAATCATATTCTTAAAGGAGGAATTCAAAATATACTTTAGATTAATTCTCTTATATATATATAGCTCACATCTCAGAACTATTAAATCTAAAAGCTTGTTGAAAAACCTTGAGTGCATGTATTACTCTGAAAATGGTTGCTAAAATTTGCATTTGATTATGCTAAAATGGATGTTATGGCTAGTTTTGTGCACTCACTGCAGAATTTCAGTTTTAAGAAGTCTTTTAATGTATCTACATGCCCTAGAGCTAAGCCAAGGGAATACGAAATAGAGAAAACATAGTTCCAGTATTTTATTTTAAAATTTCCCTTTACATTAAAACTAATATTTTTGCTTGTGAAATTACTAAATGGCCAGTATTCCATTCTTTTTAACTCAAGCTTAATCCATACAAAATATTTAACATCAATTCTGTTGTATTTTGAATTTCTTATCAGTTAGGTAAGTGAAGTATTGTAGGTAAATTGCTCATCATAATTTGGTACTTGATTCAAAGAAACAAATTAAGCCAAGAAACATGCACATGATTTAAACAAGTGTCAAGCCTTTCACATCTATAACATTTTATAATACTTTAAAATATTTCCCTCTCTTTACTTAAGATTATTTAGTCTTATTATTATGGAGTATTTAATGAGTTCTCTGAACAAAATATAATTTTCTTTTTAATAAAAATGGAATTTTTAAATAGAGTAGCACAATTAAAATGTCATTATTTCCAGTAACACTGATTTCAGCTGGCAATGGGTTCCTTGTACTCTTTTTAAAATTCCTAATTCTCTTTTCTATAGAGAATATGCTGTGAATATGCCCATAAAAAGCAAAATCCCTAAACTTATATTATTGCAAACTATGCTGGTTTCTTTAATCAGAATATTTCAAATAGTAATCTCAGAGGCCCTATTCTTCTCTTAAATTAGGTAGTTAAAATATCATAGGTCTCTTATTATAGAGAGAGATATGAAAACTGAAATAGCAAAGAAAATTAAGAAACACATTTTAATTAAAGGTAAGAAGAAACTGTGTTGTTACCCATATTTCTTTTTTTCAAATATTATATTCTGTGTTCACTATTAATGTTTACAATTTTGGGTAAATTATATTCATTCAAATATTTATTTTATACAAAGATTCATATACTTAGAAAATATATGCTATGGGCATACACCTAAGTTACAGGGTTAAATGATGGGATAGTGGAGAGCCTCTCCTGAAAAACCTTTCAGCTTTTGGAAAGGGAAAGGCACCTGAATGAATGTAGAATTACACCGTTGCAAAGAGAGGTTTTTATAGCATGTTTGTTTTTATTTTTTTAAGATGTTATTTATTTATTTGAAAGAGAGTGAGTGAGAGAGAGCAGGAGCAAGGGGAGGGGCAAAGGGAGAAGCAGACTACCAGGGGGAGCAGGGAGCCAGAGGTAGGACTGGATCCCAGGACCCTGGGAACATGACCTGAACGGAAGGCAGAGACTTAACTGAGCCACTCAGGAGCTCCTGCATGTTTAGAATGTGTTACTTTTAAAGCAGAGATTTACTGGGGTGCCCAGGTGACTCAGTTGAGTGTCAGACTCGGTTTTGGCTAAGGTCTGGATCTTGGGATCTCCAGATTCAGCCCCTCCTGGGGCGCTGAGCTCAGCAGGATATCTGCTTCCTCCTACTACCTCTCCCTTTGCCCCTCTCTCTGTTTCCCCTTTTTCTCTCTCCCTCTCTCTCTAACATAAGTACATAAATAAATCTTTAAAAGCAGAGATTTATCAAAACCACTGGACAAGATTTTGTAAAATCAAAGTATACTGTGATGTTTGTAGTAATCTTGTATATCAACGGCTTACAAGCATTTACTTATTTTTCTTGTAATTTGTCAGAAATTGCTATGTGTTACCATGAGTAAAAATTAATCAAAATTATACTCTGAATTCTACATGCAAGCATTATTAGGCTATCACTGAGAATAGAGTAAGATGTGGCCTTCTCTATGTGTGATTTTTTTCTAAATCTAATTGCTTAATGTAAGGAAAAACAGGTATTGGGAGTCTGCTATTTGTCATATATTATGGTTTGAAAATAGCAGTTTCCATAGTATGGCTCACAAAAGGAAAAAAAATAATTTCAACAGAAAATAAAACTTCCATTTAATTGTGCTTTTTAAACAATTCAATTATTTATTGAAACTATTAAATTGTATATCCAATTTTTCTGATATATTTCTATTAAATACACCATTGCTTTCATTCTCAGTGCTTAGCCTTTCCTCCTAGTAAACGTTTAAAAAATATGTCAAATTAAGACAAGAATTCTGTTGCATGTAAGTGATGAATCACAAAATTCTACTACCGAAACTAATATTGCACTATCTGTTACCTAACTAGAATTTAAATAAAAACATAAAGAAGAAAAAAACTAAAAATTTGAAGGAGAAATAAATTAAAACTTAAGAAATACATATTTATAATATATAATTGTTATATATGGTACTATATATAGTCCTTTTCAGTATTTAAACATTTCTCTTTAAATATATCTCCTGATTCTGTAGGCACAAAGGTTTCACTTTTGCTTTTCTTTTTTTTTTTTTTTTCACTTTGCTTTTTTTAATCCCCTTCAAAACAAAGAGGATGTATGACTTTCATAACCAGCTGGAGGCAGAGGATAGATGAAGGTTCAATATGCAGCAGCTGCTGTGTTTGCCACTAGGAACTAAAGTTCAGGTGCTCCTTCTCCTTGGAGAACATGGTCTTTATCTTCTTCCTTTGGACTCTAAATTTAGATCCATTTTGGCTTTTTCATTTGAGTCTGACCTTCTGACATTCCACTTCTCATCCCTCTGCAGCCCCTTAACATGACAAGTGGTACTTACCAATTGCAAGCCATGGGGAGCCAAGAACAATACCCCGGGTTCATCTAAGCATATTCCTCTTCTACTGTCACCCAGACACCCACGTCATGTTGGAATTGTTCTTTGATAGGCTTCCAGCCCTCCCCAGAAACCAGTGAAGTGAATTCTAACCCTCTCCGGCCCCATTTTCTCATCTCCCCATACATTTGGATTTAGGCATTGGGCTTATCCACCCCACCCTTAATTACCCTTATCAATAGGCTGGGAACAATGAGTTTGTCATGTTTCATTTCCTTCATGCCATATCCTAATTCTCTCTACACTGAGAATACAATGAAACTATCTGATCTAATTATAATCTAAATTTTGTATTCCCTGAGTCAGCAAGTTTGGAACCCCATTGAATATCTGTTTGGAGTTTGAATATAAGGATTGAATTAAGGCAATAATTAATTATCTGTGTGAGTAATCTAGTTAACTGAATTTAATTATTAAAATTCTCCCCACAATTTTCTAAGAAAATTTTCTCATGAAAAGGAAGAGGGAAATACTATTTTAATAATGAATAATGATACATCAAAAATAATTTACTACATTTTCAGAATCATTCTTTTAATGGATGAGATGATTTTTATAACTTTTTCCAAGAAGAGAAAATGAATATATGAATCTGTCTAATTTTGCTGAAATGACACTACAGTATGGGATTAATATCTTGTTCAGTGCAGATTTTATTTTTTAGAGTAAATTTGCCTGGGACCTATGTTAAAAGGAGGTATGGCTTTTATTTAGTTACAAAAACAAATTTGACTTCATTTTGAAATATTCATATCAATCAAACCACAGTTTTAAAAATATCACATAAATTCAAACAACCAAAAGTCATGTATTTTTTTTCTCAGTGAAAATTTTTAGAGGATAGACAAATCATCCTATAATTAACACTCCACTTAAGTTCACATTAACATTTGAGTGAGAGAGAGATAGGAGAGGGAGAGAAAGAGAGATCCAATTTGTGTTAATAAAGAGGCTAACTAAGAAGCATAATTTTATTTAAAAGAATATTTTTCCGTTAATTTTCTGAAATATAGTTGTCTAAATGGAAAAACAGTTCACACTTATTGGACACCTACTGTATGCTATGCACAGTGTTTTATATTTACATTTCATTCTAATTTCATAACACTTCTGCAGTAGATATTATTAACATTGTAATAGCAGGTGAGGAAATTAACGTGAGCATATATATAGGATGCTGTTTCCTTCCTGGTATGCCTGCCTCTGCTGCCAAATTCTCCACCATTCTCACTTAGCTAAAAATCTACCTCCTTTAAAACTTAAACTCATACCAGAAAATTACATGATGCATCTCTTCCCAGTGCCTGTCCTCAGGTTACATCTCTTAAAGAGAGAAGTCATGGCCAACAATACATGAAAAGATGTTCAACATCACTAATCATCAGAGAAATGCAAATCAAAACCACAATAAGATATCACCTTACGCTTGTCAGAATGTCTAAAGTAAAAAAGACAAGAAATAGCAAGAGTTACCAAGGATGTGGAGAAAAAGGAACCCTTGTATATCACTGGTGGTAATGTAAATTGTACAGGTACTGTTGAAAATAGTTTGAAGTTTCCTCAAAAAATTAAAAATAGAAATACCATATGACCCCATAATTCTACCACCGGGTATTTATCCAGAGAAAGCAAAAGCACTAATTCAAAAAGATACATGCACCCTTATGTTTACTGGAGCATTATTTGCAATAGACAAGATATGAAAGCAACCCAAATGCCCAGTGACAGATGCCCATTGATAGATTAATGGATAAATATTTTAGATATATATTATATAAATCTATCTATCGATCTATATCATATAATATATATACACAGCCTAATAAAAAATAAAAAAGTTGAGGGATGCCTGGGTAGCTCAGGATTAAGCATCTACCTTTGACTCAGGACATGATCCTGGAATTCCTAGATCAGGTCTCACATTGGGCTCCCTGCTTGGAGCCTGCTTCTCCCTCTGTCTGTGTCTCTGTCTCTCTCTCTCTCTCTGTCTCTCATGAATACATAAATAAAATCTTTTAAAAAAGCCTTTAAATTAAATTAAATTAAATTAAATTAAATTAAAATTTAAAAAAGGGTTGAGATCTTGACATTTGGTGCAACATGGATGGGCCAAAAGCATATTAATCTAAGTGAAATAAGTCTGACTGAGAAAACAAATACCATCTGGCTTCACTCATATGTGGATCCCGATACACAAAACAATTGGATAGACAAATAAAAAGCAGAATCAAACTTGTAACTACAGAGAACAAACTGATGATTGCCAGAGAGAAGGGAGATGGGGGGCGGGGAGAAGAAGAGTGAGAGATACAGACTTCCAGTTATAGAATGAATAAGTCACAGGAATAAAAGGTACAACCTAGGGAATATAGTCAATGACATAGTAATAGTGTTGTATGGTGACAGATGGTAGCTATGTTTGTGGTAAGCACAGCATAACATATAGAGAATCTGAATTACTCTGTTGTACACCTGAAACTAATGTACCATCATATGTCAACTATACTCAACTTTTAAAAATTTAAAAACTAAAAAACAAAACAAAAAATAAAAATAAAGAGTAGTCTGTCATCACTGGACAGGTTTAGTGTTAATGTCTCTTTTTACATCTGTTTCTTCTAGAGATTATGAATTCTTTGTGGATAAGAATTTGTCTTAATTTTTCTTGGTGATATGTTTTGAGCCTAACAGAGCGAACACTTCAGCTACAAACTAAATTCTGAAACCCTCTTAAGCCATACAGATTTATGTGAATCAAGATGACTAACTTTTTGGCCTTCAGCTCAGAGGAGACAAAGGTACAATGTCTTCAGTCTTCCTCAATCCAAGCTCATCTGACACCAGTCACCTCTACCACACTGCCTAAGTTTGACTCTGAGATCAAAGTTGTGTACCAGAAATGCACTAGTTGGGAAATAGGTGCCACAACTACCCTGGCCTGAAAGATTGGCCCCTTGAGTCTGTCTCCAAAAAGGTTGGTTATGACATTTCCAAGGGAACCAGTGATTGGAAGCATCGAAAGATTAGTATGAAACTGACCAGTCAGAACAGACAGGCCCAGATTGAAGTGGTACTTTCTGCCTCTGCCCTGATTATGAAAGCCCTCAAAGAACCTCCAAGAGACAGGAAGAAGCAGAAAAACAGTAAGCACGGTAGAAATATCACTTTTGACGAAATTGTCAACATTGCCCAACAGATGCAATGCTGATTTTTAGCCAGAGCATTCTCTGGGAGAATTAAAGAGATCCTGGCTGGAAGCTGCCCAATCTGTGTGCTGCAGTGTTGATGCTGCCACCCTCATGACATCATAGATGAAATCAATAGTGGTGCAGTGGAATGCTCAGCTAGTTAAGAACTACAAAGGAAAATATTTCAGTAAAGGATCATCTGACAACCAGTGGGGAAAAATGGTTGACTTAGTTATGTTCAATTAAAAACACACACCTGCATGAAAACAAACATCTATTCGTCCAAACAATGAACAAAAACACCAGTAGTACCCTTAGAAAGGAAAGACAGAAAATATTGCCAAAAATTCTGATTTTTTTTTTTTTTTTAATTACAGACATCCCTGGCTAAAAAGAGAAAATCTCAGGGGAGCTAATTTGTGATCCCATGTGTCTCTTCATCAGGTTACAATGGTTTCAAGCTAAAAATAAAAGTGACACTACTTGGGCATGAAATTGAAGTAAGTTTTATAAAGTACAATAAATAGTTCTCATTTATAATTTCCCAGGGGTTTTACAGATAGAAAATTTTAAAGAAGTATATTGTGCTCTTTTGTTCATTACCAGTCTCTTTGTATCTATAGGTATAAGTGAAACAGAAAAAGAAGCACGTGTATCACACAGTATTCCCTATGTTGAGTATCACATACTGAAACTAGGATAGAAATGTTCTCCTATTTAAGAAAATGATTCTTTTTTTTTTTTAACTGTTTTTTTTTTAAATTATTTATTTATTTATGATAGTCACAGAGAGAGAGAGGCAGAGACACAGGCAGAGGGAGAAGCAGGCTCCATGCACCGGGAGCCTGATGTGGGATTCGATCCCGGGTCTCCAGGATCGCGCCCTGGGCCAAAGGCAGGCGCTAAACCGCTGCGCCACCCAGGGATCCCAAGAAAATGATTCTTAAAGATTCTCTGACTAAAAACAAAACCAAACCCCCTCCCCTCTTGGATTGTCTACCAAGTCAAATATTCTATTAGATTATCTGCCATGAAGAAAAAAGCCACAATCAGGGTCATTCACTTTGAGAACTGTAAAGCACATGTGAGGTCACCTATACTCCGCTGCTCCCTATCTTATAGATGTATATAATATTGAATCCCAAGTGTATTTAAGTGGAGAATATAAATACTTACATCCTGATGATAGTAGTCTGATCACTTTCAATCCATTGCTCCTTATACCCACCACTAGTTCTCTCTTCTTTGGCTATATATTGACTCACATAACAAACATTTATGGATTTCCCAGAATGGTTGACATCTAAATCCTAAAAGGTTGAGATGTAAGATAACGTTGGGTGAAGATAACTCAAATCCATGTAAAGATATGACTAAAACATCTGGTATGACGTAGAAAAGAGAACTAAAAAAATACTTTGTCTATTTGAATTTGTAACAGATCTCCAATATCAGGCATTGCAGATTCCTAGAATATCAGCTCTGAAAAGATTCTTAGATATTATTACGGAAATTAAATAATTACTAGTTATGTAGGTTAAATTAGAAATATAATTAAGTTATACAATTTAATTTAGAAAAAACCCAAGACAACATCAAATACAAGCACACAATCTCAAAAACTGTTAGCACTAATAAATTCATTCAGAAAATTTCAGGATACAGGATCAATAGACAAAATTTTATCATATTTCTATTTACAAATAACAAATTCAGAGAAATTAAGAAAATAATCCTATTTATGATTGCAACAAAAAGAATAATGTATCTAGGAATAAATTTAACCACAGACATGAAAGACCTACATATGAATGAAAACTATGCTATTAATGAAAGAAATTGAAGAAGCCACAGATGAATGAAAAGATAACTCACGTACATGAACTGGAAAAAGTAATATTGTTAAAAATGTTCAAGCTACCCAAAGCAATTACAGATTATATTCAATCTTTGTTAAAATTCAAACAACATTTCTCATAAACTAGAAGAAATGGCCCCGAATAAATCCAAATCCAAAGCCATCTTAAGAAAGAAGAATAAAACTAAAGGTATCACACTCCCTTATTTCAAAGTATATTAGAAAACTATAGCAACCAAAACAGTATGATATTGGAATAAAAAAGACACATAGACCAATGGAACAGAATACAGAGCTAAGGAATAAACCAATACATATACAGTCAAATTAATTTATGACAAAGGACCAAGAATATATAATGAGGAAAAGGCCAGTCTCTTCAATAAATGGAGTTGAAAAACCTGGAAAGTTTATGTAAAAGAATGAAACTAGACCACTGTCTTACACCAAACACAAAAACTAACTCATAATAAATTAAAGACTTGAATGTAAGACCCAAACCACAAAAGTCCTAGGAAAAAAATTGTCACCTTCAGCCTTCGCATCGATTTCCTCAATTTGACACCAAAAGCAAAGAGAACAAAAGTAAAACCAAACAAGTGGAACTATATCAATCTAAAAGGTTTCTGCATAGCAAAGGGAACCATAAACCAAATGAAAAAAAATTGATTGAATGGGAGAAAACTTTTGCAAATCATATATCTGATAAGGGGCTGATTTTCAAAACATATTAACTTATACAACTCAATAGCAGCAAAAAAAACAAATAAAACCAAAACAAACAATTAAAAAATGGGCAGATGATCCAAATAGCCATTCTTTGAAAGAAGATGTACAGATAGCCAATAGGCACTTGAAAGGATGCTCAATGGCATTAACCATCATGGAAAAAGTGGATCAAAACCACAATGAGATATCACCTCACACCCATTAGAATGATTATTATAAAAAAGACAAGAAAGAGGCGCCTGGGTGGTTCAGTCAGTTGAGTGTCCAACCCTTGATTTCAGCTCAGGTCATGATCTCAGGTCATGAGACATGAGACCAAGCCCTGCAACAAGGTCCACATGTAGATCCTACTTAAAATTATCTCTCACTTTCCCTCTGCCTCTCTCTCCTTAAAAAAAAAAAAAAAAAAGACAAGGAATAACAAATTTTGTTGCAGATATGGAGAAAAGAGAACCCTTGTGCCTATTGGTGGGAATGTAAATTGGAACAACCATTGCAGAAAGCAGTATGGATATTCCACAAAACAGTGGAATATGATCTGGGAATTCCACTACCAGGTATTTATCTCAAGAAAATAAAAATACTAATTCAAAAAGATATATGTACCTTCATGTTCATTTAGGCATTTTTTACATATATATAGCCACAGCATGGAAACAGTCTAAGTGTTTACCAATGAATGAATAAAGAAATATATATATAGAATATTATATATAAACATATATATAATGATATATTATTTCAGCCATAGAAAATAATGAAATCATGTCACTTGTGACAATAGGAGCGGAACTAAAGGGCATTATGTTAAGTGAAATCTATGAGAGAAAGACAAATACACTTACATGTGAAATCTGGAAAAAAAAAAGTGAAGCTCATAGGTACAAAGAATAAATTAGTGGTTGTGATAGGTAGAGAGTGGAGGGAAAGTCATACACAAAATGGGTGAAAGCGGTCAGAAGGTATAACACTTCCAGTAATAAAATAAATAACTCCTGAGTATATAATGTATTAACTACAGTTAATAATACTGTATTGTATATCTAGAGAGGAGATCTTAAACATTCTTATCTTAAGAAAAAATAATTTGTAACCATGTAGTTAGAGATGTTAAGTGGACTTACTGTGGTGATGATTTTGTAATATACACCAATATAGAATTATTATGTTCTAAACCTGAAACTAATTTAGTATTGGAAAATAATATGCTGATTATACCAATTTTTTAAAAAATTGGAATATAAATATATCATATAATTTAATTTTAAAGAACACAGGACAGTCTAAAAAAAATTTATGTTTCAAAAATGCTTAAGAGACAAAATCAGTTCTATTGATTAGTTAATGTAGTAAAGAAAAAAAAATCCTACTGGATATGGTGCACTAAACAACTATAAAAAAGAAAGTTTAGTGAAAATTTTATGTATTTTAAAAACAAGACAGCTAATTAAAGATTTATCTTACCAATCAGATGTGATTGGTCACATCTACTTTCTTCCATTTTTTATGGATGGATTTGTGTATAAACACATGTTGGGCAGTATTGAAAGTGAGAGTAGTGTTTGCTAGTAATGGCCAATCAGTGCCATCCACTTCCTTCCACCATCATAAGAGAACACTCATTTTGTTCAATGGTATTTCCCATTCAGTGCAGCCCCTAGAACTTAGAAAAGCAGATCTTACTAGTAGCTCTATACATGAGCCTGATTAGTATGAGCCAGTCAGGATAATCCTAACCTCCTTGCCAGTAATAGTGCAGAAATACTGACATAAATCAAGCAGAATTTGCAATTCCCTAGCAACTTTTATTTGTTCAGAGTTAGATGCATGACCTATGTTGATCTAATCAGTTCTAACAAAAGACCTTATATTCTAATGATTCCAGAAAACCTTTCTCTCTGTTTTGCTGGATGTGAATAAAGAAGCTTTCTGCCTCAGTTGCTTTCTGCAGTTATACTGTAGCCCTGAGGAAACCCTGACTGAGAACAAATCTAACATGAGTTGGTGTATCACAGAGTAGAGAAAAACAAGGAAAATATGAACAAACTAACCTGGGGCTCAATTATGTCTTGGAGTTTGACCAACCTTCAGACTGTTTAACATGTCTTTTTGTTTAAGCCAGAGCTGTTTTAGTGTGGTCCATGGCTAGCAAGATCAGCATCACCTGAGAAATTAATAAAAATGTAAATTCTGTGTCCCATCCCAGACCAACTGAATCAGAAATTGAGAGTATTGTCTTTAGATATGTGTGAGCTGAACAGGATCTCCATGAATTTTCAGATGCATCAAAGTTTAAGAAGCATTAAGGTGAATAGAAACCATTTTTGAGTCAATATTTCTATTTATTATAGTCAAATGTATCCAAACTAACAAAAAGATACCAATCATTTCTATCAAACCAAAGGTACCACTTGTACAGATCTAGTTGCCAAAATAATGCTATATTTTTAATAAAATTTTTCTTTTATAAATTTTCATTAATTTTAATAGAAACTTATTTAAAATTGCAAAGTTGGGATTCCCTGGGTGGCGCAGCTGTTTGGCGCCTGCCTTTGGCCCAGGGCGCGATCCTGGAGACCTGGGATCGAATCCCACGTCGGGCTCCCGGTGCATGGAGCCTGCTTCTCCCTCTGCCTGTGTCTCTGCCTCTCTCTCTCTCTCTGTGACTATCAAAAATAAATCAAAATTTAAAAAAAAAATCACAAAGTTATGTTATACATCTATATTTTCAATCAACAAATATTCATTTTATTTAATGAAAAAAAGGAAATACACAGGGGTGCCTGGGTGGCTCAGTAGGTTGAGCATTGGACTCTCGATTTCTGCTCAGGTCATGATCTCAGGGTCCTGGTATCAGCCAGCATTGGGCACTGCACTCAGTGGGGAGTCTGCTTGAAGATTTTTCTCCCTCTACCTTTGTTCCTTGCCCCTCCCCCTGCTCACATGCTCTCTCGCTCTCGCTCTCGCTCTTACTCTCAAATAAATAAATAAATCTTTAAAAAAAAGGAATACACATATATTTGCCTTACATACTTCACTAAATTATAGTAGGTAAGAAACAAAAATTGGTCTATGCTCCTGGTACCTAATACAGAATTCCTAAAACCAGTGGAAACTCCTGAGTGATAGGGCTGCTGAGAGTATCTTTTTTCTAAGAAAATGTTAGGTACACACCTGTGAGAGGGTTGGTTACAAGAAAAATCAAGCCCTAATTAGAAGCTTGAAACTTTCAATCCCAGGTCTATCCTCTAGAGAGGCAAGAGGGGTTGGTGATTGGGTACGTGATGAAGTCTCCATAAAAATCCATGAACTATGAGATTCAGAGAGATTCTGGCTTCGTGAATATATCTATGTGTGAAGAGGATGGTGCATCCCAACTTATCAAAGACAGAGGCCCCTGTCTTGGAATCATTTTGGATCTTGCCTTGTTCCAGCTATTCATCTGTATTCTTTTTCATATCCTTTATCATAATCTGGGGAAATGTAAGTAATTTCCTTGAGTCCTGCGAGCCACTACAGCAAATTATCCAACCTGAGGAGAGACTCAAGGGAAACCTCAATATTTAGTCAACAAGTTATGAGTAACTGGGGAATCCACTCCTTATGACTGGTATCTAAAATGGGACACCATCTTATGGGACTGAGCCCTTAACCTATGGGGTCTATCCAAACTTGGTATAGTGTCATAATTGAATTGTAGCAGCCCAGATGGTGTCTGGAAAGATGGAGAATTTGTTGGTATAAGAAAAAAACTGGGGTCCCTGGGTGGCTCAGCGGTTTAGCGCCGGCCTTCGGCCCACGGCATGATCCTGGAGTCCTGGGATCGAGTCCCACATCCAGCTCCCTGCATGGAGCCTGCTTCTCTCTCTGCCTGTCTCTGCCCCCCCCCCCCCGCCGTCTCTCATGAATAAACAAAGAAAATATTTAAAAAAATAAAGAAAAGAAAAAACCTACATATTTTGTGTCAGAAATGTTGTGGTACAAGTAAAGAGAAATCATAGCTTACTTTTAAGAAGAAACATATTTGTTTCTTACTAGCCTATTATGCACAATCTAAATCTAATAGTTGATAGTAAAAATGCATTATCACAATCATCGTTAGAATAACGGTCTTGAGAATAAATCCACATGAAACAATCTTATATGGACACTGATGTCATGTGTGCAGGTATGCAGTTTTTTCTCAGAAGGGGACTTCAACTTAACTAAATTGAAGTAATATATTTTTATATTTAAAAAATTGCATCATTGATTATAGTTTCATTCGTGAAATTATAGACCATTTCAAAAATTATAGAAATATATGAAATTAATATATTCATATACTCAACTGGAAGACTTTTAAACTCATGAACATTCAAATGTTAATGTTCTGTAATAGCTCCCTCTTATTATAAATTAAAATTAGTTACATCATCTTTATACTTAATAGCAACTATCAATTTTAGAAATTCAATTTACTTAAGAAAATCCTTTCAGACTCTATGTTAAAATCTCTTTGAAGGTGTCTCCAGAGGAGGTTGCTTTGCCATTAGAACTACCTAATTTATTCACAGAACAGATGAAAGAGTCCTAGGTTCATATATTGATGCTGAACTTATTAGAAAATTAGAATAAAGCTTTACACTCATCATAACATAGAGTTTAATGTTCAAGTTTGACCATTCTATAAATCAAGCCAAATTAAAATTTTTGAAGCCTCTATTTAAAAAAAAAAAAAGGAGAAAGAGGCAGTATATTTACAAAGTGATATGGTAAACTTTCCTACCATGACTTCTTTAAAAGTGTGATTACATTTAATTGTTTTGAAATATTAGATTTTTCTTATTATTAAAACATTTCTCATACTGTCCTGAAAGCATAATCTTCTGAATTAATAAATTATACATTCAAATTATCTGAAACTTGTTCAATACTGATTGAGACTAAGGAAGTATGAACATGAAGAAATGAAGTGAACAGCCTATAATCTAACTTGATACATGTTAAATAATGGTATTCTGGCTAAATGGGAAAGATTTATTAAATTTGTATTCAGTTACTCCATTAAGTTCTGCTGGGTAAATCACTTGAATTCTTAGGGCAAAGCTGCGTAGCCCCCAGGTCTGGTTCTAGTTTTCTAACAGGATGAAAAGAGAATGAGTACAATCAAAATTCCTGACAGAACCATACATGGAGAGAAGAGAAGTTATAGTCATGATCAAATTAACAGGTATGAGCCAATTGTCTTCACTGCCTAATACAGAACAAAGCTTGTAGTGACTTCACTAACATGGGTGCATGCACACGAGTATATGAATGATCTAATCATTGCAGGAGGAATTAATCAACACATCAGTGGATCACAGTATGAACAAGAAATGCACTCTCTGAGGGAAATTATGAACTATAGGGTGATTCTATAGATAAATTGAAAAGTATTGAGCTTTTTCCATGTTTTAGAGCTTGATTTCTTTAAATCCTCTGGATCTTTAATACTAATTCTCTTTAATGTAACCCTTCTTATCACTACATATACTGATTTTAAATCATCATTCCCATCCCCAATGGTAATTTGATATTTCCATGCCAAAGTGAAAGTCAAGGGGAGAAGTCTTGGCTCAGAAAACAATGTGCAGATTTTCTTAAAAGGAATGAAATGTTTCTGAAATCATTTGCAATCTACAATGTACCAGATAAAGTACCTACCTTATCTCATTTAATACTAAAATAAAAGCCTTAGGAGGTCGTGATACTTACTCCATGCAATTTTACAAACAACCAAATCTGAACAGAAGAAAAAGTAAATAAATTATAATTAAACCCTTGACTATCAATACCATAACCCATGCTCTTTAAATCAAATTACTGGTTATACTGCAGTCTTATTTTCTATGGTTTTGTTATTTGCAAATAATAATTCTAAAATAACAAACATCAAAAAAGTCTGTCCATAGGAAACCAAAATTAATAACAGTACTATGTCATTGTGCACAATCTGACACATTTGAGAGTTTCTTACAGAAAGAAGGAAAATGAATTCACCGAAGAAGTTCTGTGGCCCAAAACTGAAATTCAGTAAAAGCTATATGGTATTTCTAGAATAATTTTGTTTGATTAACAGATGGAATCATGCTAAAGACAGGTGGTTGTCTTTTCTTAATGAAGTTATAGAAGCTCACAACTTCATAAAACACGCTATTACTTATTAATGTATTTATTTCTTTTTTGTGGAGAAGAATGGGAATTACTAAAAATGTTTTCATATTTGCATAGTGACAAAGATAGAATATAGTTAACCAATGGAAAAATACTATCTTCAGTGAAAAACAATTAATGATAATATTACCTTAAATTTATAAAGCACTTTAGAGTTTTTAAGGCTCTTTCATACACATTATGTCATTTGGCTCTTCAAGAGCCCTGTGAGATGCCAGGGAAGATAAATTATTAACCCAATTTTATGGGTGAGCAAATTGAGGCTCAGAAAGATTAAGTGTTTTACCTAATAATACACATAGTTTTATGGTGGCATTTGATTATTACTATTAAAACAAGTTTCTTTCTGGAGCAACAGTGTCCTCTCTTTCAACAGCAATGATTTTACTATTTGGGATAGAATTTTACAAATGTTTCTCCAGTTTTCAAGATGGTTTTAATCTAAAAATTATAACTGGATAGTTGCAATGAAAAAAATAACCATAAAGCTCCATAAACATGGCTTTTAAAAATCCTGCAGTGAAATTAGTTAGTATATTTGTAATACAGAAAACCAAGTACATAAACAAATGAACCAAAAAGAAAACAATTGTTCTTCAATTTACTGAAATAAAAAGGACATCCATGCCCTGCATCAACAGTTCCTGAATTTTAGGATTAACAATAACCACATCTTCTTAGTTTGTAGTAATAAAAAATATTTACCAAGAATCATCGACATGCCACATTCTTTCTTAGCATGAATAATGATGAACATTTTCGAGCTCTAATGATACTGCAGGATCACAGGGAATGCAGCTTGGAGGCTTACCATATAAATTAGTGCAGTATCACATTAGCAAGCAAGACACAATCAGAGAAACTAATAAAACTGAAGGAAAGAATTGCCAGATGTAATACTCTGAAATAAAGCAAAACATGCAATAATATTGTTTTGCTTTTCAACTTCAGCTTCCTGAATTACAAAAGTGGATTTGGGGATTTCATTTGCAATCATCCTTTGCCATGCTAGATAGGCTGCCATCACTGAAAAAGAACAAAACAGTAACAAAATTAATCCAAATATATTTGGGTAACAGGCCTGAAGACTAATCAGGCAGGTCAATGTGTCCTTTTCACCACTACTTAGGTGGTACAGTGTGCCTACTAAGAATGAACAAACACCTGATGATTTGTGGTATTGAGACAACCTGATTTTGCCCATTCCTTTATTTGTATATTTTATATATTTTTTTTATTTGACTTCCAAGTTGTCTTGAGTACTACAAAATTGTTAGTTGTTCATACTACATATAGTTGCAGAAGTAAAAATGTAGAAATGGTTTTAGGATATTGTATTAAACTCGGCTCTACCACTAAATCTTTGTGCCAACAGCTTTTAGACACAACTACTGTACTGGCTGCTTCCTTTCATCTTTCTGAGAAATCAGCAAGAATAATAGAAGAGGTTTCACACTAGTCACCTATCCATGATTATCCTTTAATAAACTATGGACCATGTTATATAAGCTTAATACAAATCACATTATACTACTATGTCTGCTAGACCTAGATTTTCATACCACTACAAAAGTCAGAACTATCTGAATGAATCTCCTGACAGATCAGATTTCAATCTCTAGTGATTTAAAATACAATGCATTTTAGTTTGGCTTTTTCCTCACTTCTTTTGCAATAGCTTTGAATTGAACTAGGATACATGCTGCCCGGCTGTGACATACACCTGGTTAATTTAAAATGGGTAAGCATCCTATATGCTGAAAAGTTTTATCATCATGAGTCAGGAGTTTCCTCAGAAAAGCTTTTGAATCTCTTGTCTAATTTCTGCTGGGCAGGGGGTGGGGAAACTCTACCAAAAATAAATTTAAAAAAAATAATAATAAAGTTCAAATGAAAATGACAAAAACAGTTTCACCTCTTAATTAATTTAGTTACCTTTTATAGCTAATTCACTTTCCTTGAAACCTTGAAAGTGAAGGGAGATCAATACAGAATCAAAGGTTTCACATGAATATTATTGAGGCTTTTCTTTGGTCAAATTAGATGCCAGATTACAGCCAATCTTAAAATATTTCAGTTTAAAGTATGGTCAGCCATGTTCCTTGATCTGAATCTCTTTGATCGTTATAAGACATGTTTTGTAGCAGCAGCAAATCAATTTCTTGAGTAAAAAACAAAACAAAACATGCATACTGCTTGAATTTTGCCAGCAACTCTGAGGACCACACCCACACCCACAAAAGATGGGGGTTCTTCCAATTAAAATTTGACACACTTCTGGTTTACCACCTTACATAATGGATTATCAAACCCACCTATGGAGTCTAAAACATTTGAATCTCTCCATATTCAAGAAATGAATATTGGCATGTAGAGATCTCTCCAAAAAGTGTAAACTTAAAGGCATTGCTTTTATTCAGTTCTTTGGTAAATCCTGGCAGAAAGAACAGTGTTCAAGAAAAGAAAACTTATGCATCATACAATTTATTCATTCAACACATTCAAACTCTAATTTATATCGAGTTTGATAACTAGAAATAAGAATATATTAACATCATTACTTTACCTTTTTAACCAAACAAGTAATGTTTTAAATGTTATGCCTTTCGTTTTTATCCAGAGCAAATGTTGTGCATAATAAAATGAAAAATATTTAATACATGTAACAAATTAGTTAATAAGAGCCAAAAGGCTGGTATCACTTGAAAGATTGATGTCCTTTCTATTAGATGAAAGTTATTACTTTAACTGAGAGGAAATTCTAAACTAAATTAAAAGTTCAGTCACAACAATTATGTTAGCCCATGATATAGTTCCATCCTCCTCAAAACACATTTATGTGTTTTGTTTACATTTTTGGTATTTTTTATGAATAAAAGTATCTTCTTTCAATCATATAGATAAAAATCATCTTAAGAAACCATTCTCCATATGATCTTGTATAAACATTCTATTGTAGTTGCTTCAATTTCTTAACCTATCAAGAGAGAGCTGAACTATATATCGTCCTTAAGATCATTTCCATTCTAAAAGGCTCTTATTTAAAGATCTGAAATATTAATTAATAGAAAAGATTGATATTATTGATGAATTCAGAGCACATGGGTCAGCGAAATTTATTTGCTCTTACTTTTTATTTATAAGAACAACATATGTAAACTCTTTTCTATCATACATACTAGATCATTGGTTCTCAGGTGGGGGTGATTTTGCCATCCAGAGGATATTCAACAGTGTCCGCAGACAGTTTGGTTGTCAAAACAGCATCAAGTTTAAGCTATCAACTTCCAAGCGTTATCCACATGGGTAAGAATGAGATAATATTGCTGCTGAAAAAGACCTTAAGACATTATTTAAATTAAACCCATAGTTCTGGAGAATGGGGGGATTTCATCCCCACAGTACATTCGGCAGTGTCTGAAGAAAGTTTTGGTTTCATTACTTGGCATAGGAGTTGCTAATGGCATTGGTGGTAGAAGCCAGAAATGGTGATAAGCATCCGGCAATGAACAGAACAGCCATTCACAACAAAGAATTACCTAACCAAAAATAACAACAGGGCAGTGCTGAGGTTGAGAAACCATGCACCAGATGGAAAAGGTCTCTCTTTCCTTAGTCTCTCTATAGATAAGTATAAATATCTCTATACTAAAAAAAATATAGCTATGAACACAACCTACTTTAGAAAAAAAAAAACACAATTTTTATTTAATATATCGTCATCTCTTTTTATTTATTTTTATTCATGTCTTTTTAAATTATAGGTTAATATTTTAGATCCTTTATTCTTAACCTAGTAGTGAAAGATATTTTACATTTCTCATGTGTTAAAAAAATAAAACCTAAGATTTTTTTTTTTTTTTCTAAGATTTTTTTTTTTTTTTTCTAAGATTTTTTTTTTAAGAAAGTGAAACATGTTCTATTTTACAAACTGATAATTCTTTGGCAGAGGTTTCAAGTAATTTCCCTTTAAGCATCTTCTAAAGATAATTGATGTGAATATCTCACTTTGGAAGATAGAAACAGAATTACATTGAATATCATTCATGCAATCCATGTTTATTGAGTACCTGTTGCATGCCAGGGTGATGTGAAGGAGCAGAACATATGAAACACTGGAGAAATAAAATTGAAAATGCCTCTGTAATAGCCCCAAAATGAGTAAACTGGATGTATTAAGGGGGAAAAAAATCTAGGCCTTTGGGGATGGGGAATAATGAGTGAGAGAGAATGAAAAACAAAAAGAATGAATCCAGAGAGGTAGACAAGAGTAAAAAATCACATGAGACATGGAAGGCTATGTAAGAGAAGATTTTTAAAAAATATTTTATTTATCTATTTGAGAGAGAAAGAAAGAGAGTGCAAGCATGAGCAGGAGGAGGAGCAGTGGGAGGAGCAAGAGGAGAGACAAGTAGATCCTCCACTGAGCAGGGACACCCCCCACCAACTAGAGCTTCATCCAGGAGCCTGAGATCATGTCCTGAGCCACCAAGTTGTTCCTTAATGGAAGAATCTTTTAAACAGGAAAATGACAAGAATTGGTCCCTTCCTTTCCAATCCCTTCTCTTCTCTTCCATCCATCCTTCCTTCCTTTCTTCTTTCATTCATTTTTTTTTTCTTTCAGATTTCCCTGGCTCTTAAGAAAATAGAAGAAGTGAGAAATGATAATGACTTGGACTAGGTTAGTAGTGTTAGAAATGGAAGAAAAAACGTGGTTGAATGCTGGATATAGTATAAAGGTTAAACTTGTAAGATCTGCTAGTGGATCAGACATGAGGTCAAGAGAGTATGCCTCCAAAATTTTTGGTCTGAACAAGTAGATAAATAGTATTGATTGTCACTAATATAAGAGAACTGAAGACTGTGTGAGCTATGTTTGTCATTTGTTTGCTTGTTTTGGTTGGGGGTGAAAACAAGCATTCTGTTTGGAGCATGTCAAGTTGAGGGTCTCCTCACACATATAAATAAAAATATAAGAAAATATTTAAGACATATGGGCAAGTTCAGGGTTAAGTTATAAATATGACGCCACCAGCACATAGGAGAATACAGGTAGTATTTAAATTGTATAAAACCATCTATAGAGATGTAAAAACATAAGAGGGAAAGAGAAACAGGATACCATACATAGCATTTGAAGACTTAGTGGTTAGGAAGAGGATACCGAATCAGAAAGGAGAAAAAGAGGAACACAGTTTTAGAAAAGAAACCAATAAACGTTGTCCTTAAAGACAAGTGAAGCAATGTTTCAAGAAAGAGGATGTGGTAAGAGTCTAATGCTGCTGGAGGTAAAGTAAAGGAGGACAGAGAATCAGCTATTGGATATAGTAAGTGAAAATTTCCTAGTTTTAACCAGAATTATTTCAGTGAAGTGCCTGGGGCAAAAGTCTGATTGGAGTGGGTAAAAAAAGATGGAGATTTTTGGAAACATGATCTTTTGAACAAATATGTTCCTCCCTACTGAAGTTTTGCTAAAAGGACAGTAAGAATTTTTAAGAGGTATAAATTTATAAGGTGGAAGACTAAAGACAGAGTAAAATAATACCAGGTCAGGTCTTAAAACACATTTTGGAATTTGGAAAGCAGATATTAAAACCAGTTTAGAAGTGTGAAGAAACTAAAACCTAAGTGCTTGGAGGGATAAATGTAGAAAAAGCAAATCCATTTGCTCCCAGAATCACCCAACATGTGAGAAATAGAGCTGGGAAAGGCATATGAGCTTGTTTATATCTCAGGCCATCTTTCTACCACTAGCCCCAGGCCACTACCTCCTCTACCTCATGTTCTGCATATTCCCCTCATGTCCTTATTCTCTCCTGGGAATCTGGATTGACTTGGATAAAATAACACTGACAATATTCCTGAGTTTGTGACACCTGAAACTGCAGAATTCATGAAAAAACAACAAAGATCAAGAAAAAGTTAATAAGGATTAGAGAAGAACTAAGGGAAGAGATTAGGTTTGTTTATATTATTGATTAACCTAATACCTAAAAATGTGACAGATTTTAATTGTAATATTAAGTATATATGGGTATTTCTTCAATCTTGTGGTAAAGGAAATGAAAAAAAAAATAGTATGCTATAAATAAAACCACAATTAACAATGTTAAACAACAAACTAGGAAAATATAATATATAACCAAAAGATGGTTAATAACCATATTGCAAGTAATCTTGAAATTTTAAAGTAAGAACAGCTGCATAGTGAAATGAGCAAAGGATGTATATAAGTAATTTATGTAAGAACTATATTCACCTTAAGTGAAAAAAAAATGAATATTTGCTCCAGTAGATTAACAAAAATTTAAAAGATTAATTCTACCCACTACTGTATGTGCAATAATAATTTTTGAAGGGCTTTTTTTTTTTAATTTTTATTTATTTATGATAGTCCCAGAGAGATAGAGAGAGAGAGGCAGAGGCACAGGCAGAGGGAGAAGCAGGCTCCATGCACCGGGAGCCCGACGTGGGATTCGATCCCAGGTCTCCAGGATCGCGCCCTGGGCCAAAGGCAGGCGCCAAACCGCTGCACCACCCAGGGATCCCTGAAGGGCTTTTTGATAACATATTTTGGCATTCTGATTTTCAAATCCGAATGTGATACGCCAATTTTCAGATCCTTTAATTTAGCATAAAGAAAGAAGTAGATACGTATGTTTGCTATTTTTATTGTTATTTCATTAACTCAGAAAATCAAAGAAACTTAAATGTCTATCCAAGGGAACAGATAAAATTAGGGACCATATACACACACACAATCCTAATCCCTGGAACCTGTTAAAGTTTCTTTATAAGGAAAAGTGTTTTTGCAATGCATTTAAGGATCTTGACTTAGACAGATTTTGCTGGATTCTGTAGGTGGGCTACAAATTCAATTACAGGTGTCCATATAAAAGAGAGACAGACAGCAGAGGAGAAGGCAATGGTACCACCAAAGCAGAGATGGGGTGATGTGGCTACAAAGCCAGCCACCAAAAGCTGGAAGCAGCATGGAGTAGATTCTCCTCTAGAGCCTACAGAGGTAGCACAACTCTGCCAACACTCTGATGTGGGTCCAGGGATACTGAATTTTAGAGGCTGGCCCCCAGTACTGTGAGAGATTAAATTCCTATTGTTTGAAGTCATCAGAATCAGGGTAGTATGTTACAGCAGCACAGGAAACTAATACATTACTTCAATAGAAGAACTCATAGTTTTTTCCTTCCTGAGTAAGGAAAAATCCAGTCCTTTCCTACTGTGTGTTTCTCTCCTGTGAGTCTCCTTGACTACTCACACAACCTTTCATTTTGACACTTCCGGTCACCAAGTATGGGGAGATTTTTCCCCACACCAACAACTGATTCTGGGACACCAACAGGGTGTTCAAGAATTCAACTTAATTCTGACATTATTAGCCAGAGAGGGCTCAGTTCCATGGGATTACTTCCCACCCCACTTCACATGCCAGTCAAAAACCCAGGTTGTAGAGGCACCTGGGTGGATCAGTGGTTGAGTGTCTACCTTTGGCTCAGGTCGTGATCCTGGGATCCTGGGAGCCCGCTTCTCTCTCTGCCTATGTCTCTGCCTCTTTCTCAGTGTCTTTCATGAATAAATAAATAAAATCTTTCAAAAAAAAAAAGGCAAGAAAAGATAGGATATTGCAGGCTCATGTAGCAGCTCTAGAAGTCATCAGGGGCACAGAAATCTTCTATCTTTTTATTCTGCCATAATTTGTGTGGGTTTTCCACCCAAAGACATTAGGCCATAAGGTAGCTGTTGGACCAACATTTTTGGAGTATGGAAAGGGTTAAAGAGGAAGACAGTCTCACTGAACCTCTGCTCTTTTAGGAGCTATGGCTACTGATACCCCAATTTGCAGCAAAGCAGCAAACTACAGTCTTATAGATGGGCACACTGTTACTAAGGCAGAAGGAAGAATGGATATTGGTTTGACCATTGGTAGTGTCTTCTGTATCTATGGCACTAACAACTAAAGATGTCACCAAGAAGCATTCAAATCATGATCCAAGAGGAGCCACTGATGTGATTTGTTGCCAACCATCTCTTTATGAAAAACTAGTTAGTAAGACTGTTTAACCTTGAAACTAAACAGAGTTCCTGTTACTTTCTCTTTCTTGTCCACCATAGACTATAAATAGACTAATTTCCTATTTTAAGTGCTTGGTTCAAAAGTACTCAGTTTGTTTTACTTTCATAGGTGAGTTAGGAATGATTGGATATATATTTTAAATTCTTAATTCCAAATCATCTTTACTTTGTGATAATATAAGAAAACTGCCTGCCAAGAATCAGTAAGACCCTGCATCCTTCTTTTGTATCGACTGGTTAAGCAGTTCTTCTCTAACACAGCATTAACTAGAGGATAAGATTGTTTATTAAGTGAATCTGCTTGATAATGTGCCTGTCTGCTTAAATTACTACCAAATGGGATATGAAATCAAAATACAGTCTCTAAATAAAGTGACCACACATTCAAGAAACATAACAAAGCACAGATAACTTCTGTTGACCGAAGCTATCAATTTTAACTCCTCAATTTGTATATTACATAACATCATGGTTAATATTTAATTGCAACAGTTCTAGTGAATCATGGTAGCAAAATAGAGCAAAATGAAACAAAGCACAAATAAAAACTAAACAAAAGACTAGTGAGCATTTTTTATCTAAACATAACTTGACTTTTTACATTAAAAGATTTGTCAACAAATGAACATGAGCACAATATAATAGAATCTAAATATAAAATGATTCAGGGAACCTAGGTGGCTCACGTCATGATCCCAGGGTCCTGGGATTGATCCTACATCTAGTTCCCTGCTCAGCAGGGAGTCTGCCCTTCCCCCCTACTCTTGCTCATTAAATAAAATAAAAATAATAATAAATATAAAATTATTCAGGATAAAATAGTTTTAAATGTTCTTTTTCATACACATCATCTACGTTTATTGTACATGCTTTTATTCTACTGTGTTTCGGTCACATTCAGTATATTCCCAAAGTTGAACTCAATTGTGGTTCTCTTTCAATGTCTTTTAAGTTGACTTCCAGAGAAAACAGTATAAAATCTTGATTAAATAATGCACAACTCAATACACAAATCTGTAAAGCTGTTTAAAGAACTATGAAACTCTTAAAAAATTATCTCTATATTTGTGTGTTTGTATTACCTTTACATCCATGGTAGGTGAATATTTATATAAATATATAAAGGTAAGTCATAGGGCTAAGTTCTGCTGTAAATATACACAAATTCCTTTCTCTGTATTTTTAACTTGCCCACTTTTCAATCTCTTACCTAATTAGTAAACATCCACAGGATGCTAAAACTATTTATATGCTCCTAGCCACCTCTTACCCAGGAGCATTGTTAAGAGAAGGAATTTTTTATTCCAGACATGACTGCTGCCCCATATAAGAATATCTGGCACATTGTGTGTGCTTAAGAAATACCCTGGACTCATAGCATCTGTCCATCTATGTCTGGCTTATTTCATTTAGCATAATGTCCTTCAGGTTTATCCATGTTGTTGCAAATGGCAAGATTTTAAAAACCACAGTCCTAAGATCTATTAGGGAAGGCCCCACACTATTCTGCGTGACTGCACTTATATAAAGTATCTAAAATAGTCAAACCCATTGAAACAGAGTACAGAAAGTTGTATGTCAGTGGCTGGCAGTGACAGGAAGATAGGGTAGTTGGGTGGGAAGTTGTTATTCAATGGGTATAAAGTTTCAGTTTTGAAAAATGAGTAAGTTCTAGAGATTGCTGTACAATGTTGTTCTAACAGCAACACAAGATTGTATACTTTAAGAGGGTAGATCTCATTTTAAATATTCTTACCATAAAAAATAAAGATAAATAATAAATATTCTTAACAAAATAAAAACAAGTATAATTGAAGACCAAAATATGCTTGATGAGTGAAAATAAAAGAACAAATACACAAACACATTTTTTAAAAAAAGTAAAAATAAACAACAAATAATAATCTGGAGTTCATTTCAAAAACAGTGAATATAGATCTACATAAGCATAATATTTGAAAGATGTTTGTATTGAGTTATGTATCTACCGATGCTCATGGCTTTCATGTGAATCTGAGGAAAGTAATAATGACACAAATATTAATTCCCCACTAAATATACTCCAGTCTTTGTACATACCTTATAATCACTATCCTATGTAATCTAAACATTATTATTATTACTATAATCTTTCATTTACCAGTAAGGAAACTAAGTCTTAGTGAGTATATATTTGTTTTGTCCAAGCTTTTACAGTTATTGCTACAGGGTCTTACTCCATATCTGGAATATTTAGCCACTGGTTCACAACCTGAACTTAGGAACATGGAACATCTCAGTAAGCAGAGACATCTGCAGGATTTTTTCCACATCAAAACAATATAGGATTATCTTTGTCTCTAGATTTTTTTTTCTTTTTTTTTTTTTTTAATTTATTTATGATAGGCACACAGTGAGAGAGAGAGAGGCAGAGACACAGGCAGAGGGAGAAGCAGGCTCCATGCACCGGGAGCCCGATGTGGGATTCGATCCCGGGTCTCCAGGATCGCGCCCTGGGCCAAAGGCAGGTGCCAAACCGCTGCGCCACCCAGGGATCCCATCTTTGTCTCTAGATTTATAACTGTCCTTAAATTAGAAGAAATTATACATAGGAGATTAAGCACAAAGTAAAGTTAGTTTCATCTTCCCATCTTTCATGTTGCTAAGAAAGTAATACTTCAGAATTGTGTAAATTGCCCCAAAATTCTAGTGAACAAAGACAATTATCTGAAATACAGTGAAAAAATCTATTGAAATAGAATCACAACTTAAGGTAAATAAAACTCATTTAACAAGTGTTTGTTTTTAGATTTTATTTATTTACTAGAGAGTGAGTGAGAGTGAGAGAGAGAGAGACTGTATATGAACTGAGGGAGGGGTAGAAGGAGAGAGAGAAGCAGGCTCCACGCTGAGCAGGGAGCCTGGTGAGGGGCTAGATCCTGGGCCCTGGGATCATGACCTGAGCTGAAGGCAGATGCTTAACCAACTAAGCCACCCAGACACCCAAACAGATGTTTTTAAAAAAGTATTAGACACAGGTATTTATGGACTCAAAATATAATTTGCTATGAGTCTACAAGACTAAATCATTCTCAAAAAAATCGAGTATAGGATTATACATTTTGTACATGTTTTATGAGTATATATTAAAAGGCTTGGTAGAACTCATTGTACTCTAAGTATATTTGACTAACATAATATGCCTATTGCCTTTTAACATTTATTTAAAAACCCTATTCAGCAAAATATAGGTATTTCAGCATAAATGCTACTCATTAGTGATACTTCTGTTGTAGTAATGCTTCTAGGAAGTCATCTATCAAAAATTTAAATTTGTCTTATTTCTTAATATAGGCATATTTGGCCTTTCTTTTTTAAAAATATTATTTAGGGATCCCTGGGTGGTACAGTGGTTTAGCGCCTGCCTTTGGCCCAGGGCGCGATCCTGGAGACCCAGGATCAAATCCCACTTCGGGCTCCCGGTGCTTGGAGCCTGCTTCTCCCTCTGCCTGTGTCTCTGCCTCTCTCTCTCTCTCTCTCTTTCTCTCTCTCCGTGTGTGTGTGTATGACTATCATAAATTAAATATATATATATATATATATATATTATTTAGTCATGAAAGAGAGAGGAAGAGTGTCTGAGGGGTGGCAGAGGGAGAGGGAGAAACACACTTTTCACTGAGCAGGGAGACAGACATGAGGTTGCATCCCAGGACCCTGAGATCATAACCTAAGCCTAAGGCAGACATTTAACCAACTGAGCCGCCCAGGAGTTTTTGGGGTTTATTTGTCTGAGTTTTATTTTAGTGCTATATAATTGACCATTCCCTAAAGTTAAAACAGAAGGATTTGAATAGCAAACAATATGAAAATATAAAACATTAAAAAAAGATAACTTATAAATACAAGTTATTTCGATATGAGATATAAGACACCTCATATCTCTAGACAATAAAAAAGAAATGTATTTGATGACATGAAGATGATGTGAGGGGTAAGTGGGAGAAATATCGAGAAGTATGACTGAGTCATTCTTTATAATAACACAAAATAATTGTCTCCTTTCAAAAAACAAGATGACAGCTATTATTCAACTTGGTTCTGACCCATTGAAAAACAATCAGATAAAATAAATAGCATAAACACAGAAGTCTCCTATCTGAATCTAGAAAATTAATTATTGATTGCACCAGCTTTGGAAAAAAGCAGAATTTTAGTCCTTCATCAAGCATCCAGTTCTAAGGTTAAGTATACTTAATTCCTAAATGATATCAGCATGTGACTCATCATATTAGCTCTTATTATTCTTGATCCAAAATCTTCAACATAGTTGATCTCATCCTATCTGAAAGTCATTGTTTAGTTTCCTTCCTTCTCCTTAACTAACTAGCAATCACTAGCAGTCACCCTAATAGAGATTCTACATCACCTTGTGCTTGGACTATAATTTCTCTCCCTTCAAAATATCACCATTTAATGTCTTCTTGATTTTCTGTCCTCCCTAAATAGTGCAGAGTATGAAAACATCATATTGGATATATTACAGTCTTATATTAAAGTCTTCAAAGTAAAATGTAACTCTCTCACCCAACATTCATTGCTTATGGACTCAGTGTCTGTGTGAATGAGTGTGCGTGATATTAATTAGACTGAAAATTTCTTGACTTAAGGCTTGAATAGGAGCAGCAACTTTGTCCATAATGAAATTTTTAAATGTAAAATTACTTATCTCAAATATGATAGTATAAGTAAAATTACTTACCCTTAAATATGATAGGTATTTACAGGGGGGGGGGGGACTAAATAAAACCTGACTGATAAAGATAAAAGAGAACGAGATTACAAAACTTCTTTTCATGCTCTTATTCACAATTATTGTCTCATTTTTTTAATTTAAAATTAAAATATTAGGCAGCCGGGGTGGCTCAGCAGTTTAGCGCCGCCTTCAGCCCAGGGTGTGATCCAGGATCGAGTCTCATGTCAGGCTCCCTGCATGGAGCTTGCTTCTCCCTCTGCCTGTGTCTCTGCCTCTCTCTCTCTCTCCTCTCCCTGTTTCTCATGAATAAATAAAAAAAGTATATTTAAAATTAAAATATCACGTAACATTATGTTTCATTTGTGACCCAGTATAACTCACATTTTCTACCCTATTTATTTAAATCACCTTTCCATAGTTTATATTTTTGCCATTTGCTTTTCTTTCTTAAGTGAATTTCTATTTTCCTTCTCATTGCAGATTTATCTGAACATGCTAAGTATTCTACTATGATCATTATGATAAAAATAGCCCCAAAATACAGTATTTGCAACATTTGTCATTCTGTTTCTTTCATATAGCATAATGTCTTCCAGGTTCATCCACATTGCCATAGATGGCAGGATTTTCTTCTTTTTTAAAGTTAATAATACTCCATTGTGTGTGTGTGTGTGTGTGTGTGTGTAAATGTGGTGTGTTTGTGTATAAATGTAGTGTATATGTATCTCTATATATCTCTATATAGCTGTATCTATCTATCTATCATTTATCTATATATATAAGATAGTTCACATTTTCTTTATTCATTCATCTGCCAATGAGCATTGGATTGGTTCCATCTCTTGAGTACTGTGAATAATGTTACAATGGACATGAATATACAGATATCTCTTTGAGATCTTGATTTCATCTCCTTTGGGTATATAACTAAAAGTGGGATTGTTGGATCCAAGGGAAGTCCTATTTTTAATTTTCCTGAGGAATCTTCATAAAATGCTGTAGCACCATTTTACATTTCCACTAACATTGTACAAGACTTTCAATTTCTCCAAATCTTCAGCAACACTTATTATTATCATTTTTGATGAGTTATCCTAATAGGTATGAAGTAAAATATCATTCTGAATTCTATTTCCCTTATAATTAATGATGGTAAATGTTTTTTCATATAACCCTTTGAATGAAACTAGTCAATTTTAAATCTTTGAAAATTAAACCCTTTAAGATACAATCTATCCCAAAATTAAATATATCTCTGCTTTTCCTACATAAATACCGGCAAAATAGAAAAACAATATAGCAATAACTGAACTTGTTTATTTTCTTTAGTGGGTAAGAACCAAGAATGCTATGTACATCTTTGTCTGGAATCAATTTGAGAGGTGTTGTGAAAAATATGGATGGAATAGTCCTCAGCAGCTGAGTAGACACTGTTAAGAATTAGACTTATTGTGAGCCCCTCTAAGGCTCCCATCTGCCTTCCGCCTGCCTGCCTCATCTTCTGCTGCTTTAACTTGTGGGCCTCAGACCTAATACAAGGTTCAGGCTCTTTATGACCCTCCAAATCCTGTGGCTTCGAAGACCTAGCTATGACTGGGGCCCCTGGGTGGCTCCATCAATTAAGCATCTGACACTTGATGTAGACCCAGGTCATGATCTCAGGGTACTGGCATGGAGCCCATCATGGGACTCTATGCTAGGTGTGGAGTCTACTTGGGATTCTCTCTCCCTCTGCCCCTCGTCCTTTCCCCTCCCATTCCTGGCTCCAATTCTATCTCTAAATAAATAAACACCTGGTTCTCTGATTAAAAAACAAACAGTGCCTTCACCCTATTCATTATATTGCTGTCCAACCTAAAGCAATGCATAATGGATCCCTATTGAAAATGTACCTTTAAGAGTTTATTTTTTCTAAAATAATCAAATCCTACTGATGAGGGAGCAGGGCTAGCTGAGGACAAAGCACAGCTGATATCCCACAAACAACCCTCACCTAGGGTGGGATATGTGTGACATTCTTCAGGAAGCTTCCAGTTGTCTAATGTTAATACCTTGCTAGAGAAAAAAAAAAAAAAACAATCTTTAACTTGACAATGGTAAGACCTCCAGTATCTTGTAGATCCTCCTTAGCATATGAAAATCCTTAGGATCTTTTTGCTTACTTCCTCCAACTCCTGGGTTTGTAATCAACCACCCCTCACAGGCCCTGAACAGCTGCTCTTCCTGCCCACATGTCCTGTCCCTGTGCTTTAATAAAACCACCATTTTGCACCAAAGACGTCTCAAAAATTCTTTCTTGATCATTGGCTTCAGATGTCCCCCTGCTAAACCTCATCTGTATTCCCAAACTTCATCACCATGGCCTCTCCTCCCACCATTCTATCTCTCTCCCTCAAATAAATAAGTAAATCTTTGAAGCACTTGGTGGCTCAGGGGGTTAAACATGAGACTCTTGGTTTTTGCTCAGGTCCATGCTCAGTCTCATGACCCTGAGATCACGACCTGAGCAAAAACTAAGAGTCTCATGCTTGCATGGAGTCTGCTCAAGATTCTCTCTCCTTCTTTCCCCTCTGCCCCTCCTCCCACCCTCAGACACTACCTAGTCATAGACTCTTTCTCAAGTAAATAAAGAGTATCTTTAAAAAAATAAATCATATGAATTTTTTTGCCATATAAAGCATCTTTTCTAAAGTTTATGTGCCCCTGATATTAAACAACTTCCATGGAAAATTAGAATAACTCTATATTTTCCATATGAGTACCCATTTGTAAGCTAGAGGCTGTTTAGCCTAAGAGAAAAAGTGAATCTTAAAATCAATATTCATTCCTTAGTTAAACTTCAAATATTAAAGAACTCTAATTACATGAGTTCCTTTGTGATCAAAAGGGAAAATGAAAAACTGAGTACTTTGACAGCATTATATTTAGAAAACATAAAATTAATCTCAGAACTCTGAAACCAATTTTCAAAAACAAAAATTCAGTTGTTGCATGCTCATCAATTTCATATTGAATTAATAGGACTAAGAAAAATAAATCCAGCATATTTCTTTTCACTATCTTTGTTACACAAGGACAAAATGCAAAATCTATATGTATTTTAAGTGTAAATCATTGCTCACTCTTATAAACATTTCCGTTCAGTAATACTTATAATTGAGTTTGAAGACAAATAATGAGTACTTATCCCATGAGTATTCCATCTAAACTTAGTTCTAAAAATATTTTATTAAGATAAATGGATAGTTTAAACTATATGTATGGGATCCCTGAGTGGCTCATGAGTTTGGCGCCTGCCTTTGGCCCAGGGCGTGATCCTGGAGACCTAGGATCGGGTTCCACATTGGGCTCCTTACATTGAGCCTGCTTCTCCCTTTGCCTGTGTCTCTGCCTCTCTTTCTCTCTCTCTCTGTGTCTCTCATGAATAAATGAACAAAACCTTTAAATATATATATATATATATATATATATATATATATATATGTAGCTTATGTCAAGCTTTGGTATCTGATGCCAAGAAAACAAAAATGGCAAACCCTATGCCCTCTCCTAGTTTTTCATATGTTTTCTTTGTAAGGCTCCTAGTCTTAAAGACTATTTGTATACATACATTTACACACACACACACACACACACACACACTCACAAATTTTAGGTTCCTAAGAAACTATAAAAGGAATAATGGTTACAAGAAACAGAAGGTTTTGGGGTTTTTTGTTTTGTTTTTTTGTTTTGTTTTGTTTTGTTTTGTTTTTTTAAGAAACAGAAGGTTAATGTAACTTACTGGTATATAGGCCTTTGACAACTATAAGAAAAATACATTCCTATTTAGAAAAAAAACAACAAATTTCCAGGTCAATATGCAAATATCATTTGAAAGCAATCTGTTTTTTAAAATAAGTTGTTTCTCTTGAGTGGTTTCACAAATATCAGCTGTGTTGGTATAATGTGTTTGCAAGCAAACCAAATTTGGGGAGCAAAGTAGATTTTTAAAATAAATCTATATATGAATCTTAAATAAGATTCAATAAGCACACAGATGGTTCTGCAGGTGGTAATGTCTCAACAACTGAAGCTCTTCAAGAAGGAGTAAGTATGTGTGACTATCTTGAATTAACAATGGACACACACAACCACTCCAATTCTCCAGTCCATTGAGTTGACATCTGTCAATTATTGGATCACCGCTATGTCTCCAGTTGCCTCAATATGTCACACTCTCTCAACAGTCATGCGTTACCGTCCCTGAAAGTAGATCCTGAACAGGTGTACATGACATGTGTGAAAAAGGTTGGAGATTGTCTCACCTAGAAAGGATGCAAAAACTGATTACCCACAAATATAAAGGAAAACTCTAGTAGTAAATGCAGTTAGATCAGACTTCCCACTTTCATCATAAGAACAGAATAAAATCAAATATTTAACAATTGGTATTTGCAACCCTGAATTAGCCAAATTGATTCTTTCATCTTTAAAAAATATCACATTTTATACATTCAAGTTACAGTGTCAGGACTAGACTATATTGGAATTAACATATGAATTGTTCATATAACTTTAGGTTAGGTTTTGATAAATTTCTGTTTACAAAAATGAGTGTAGTCCTCTGACTTTAGAAAATGTCATCAAACCATCATCATTGGCAAAAATCTTCTTATTCTTTGAAAGTGAAACCTCCCAAATCCTGTCACTTATTCGGGTAACTATCTTGTTCAAAGATCCGGCAAAGATAGCTGAGATTTTATAGATTACCGAGTCTGACTGTGGATGTGAGCAAAAGACGGTGCTTCCAGTGAGATTTCGGCCCTTCCAACTATCTAAAGGTTTCTATTTTAGTTACCAGAAAGAGGTCAGCTTGTTCATTGAAACCTCTTGAGTGCAGAGGTGTTAGTTTCCTGCCCTTATGACTTCAGCAAATATAATAGTTGCATGATTCACACTTAGTATGAAAAGAATGACACAAATACAATCTTGATACTGGCTGTTCTACTGACAAGTTCACAAACCTTTAACCTAACACTAATTGTAATTAGAAATAAAGTTATTCATACTGTAATCCAATACCTTGCTAATCACTAGATTTTTCACATATATTCCCTATAATTGCCTTTTTTAAAATCACAAATGTCTTATTTTGTGTACTAGAAACAATTAAAATGTAATGATGCCTAGATGGTTCAAGAAGAATAGTAGGAGATACTTGAACAAAATATTTTTCTATTACTATTATTTGAAGTGGTATAAAAGATAACTAGGTTTTTAGGGAAACCCTGCCTTTTAGCAGGTTCTGTGGTCCATCTGTGACTCATGAACTATTGAAGATGTAATCTTTAAAAAAATGATACTGATGATGAACCTCTACATTATTTTATTCAATCCTATGTAGAAATCTATCACTATATATAAGTCGGACTAAAGGAGATTCTCCAACCCTGATAAAGCATAGTTATAAGATATATTTTACAAAAAAATAACTCATTCCCTATGACATAAATATTAGCTCCATTTCTTGAAATTACTTATATATGTGATCATGTACATAGATATCATCTTCTTCTATCTAGACTCTATGCAACATAAAGGGGATATATAAATGATTATGATTTTAAGAGACCTGAAATTATTCTGCCCATATTCTATAATTTATATAATTTTTTTCTCTCTAAACTTTCTAATATTCTCAATTGATCTTCACATAAAACTTTCTTCATCCCATTTATGATTCTCATAGCCTTTTCTGTATCATTTGATGTTTCCATACATTGTGCCTATCATAACTCCATACAATGTTTTCATAATTTTAAAAATATGGTTGATTAACTTTTAACTTTATTTTCAAAATTCTTAGGTGAAATGAGTAGAATTTTAATGTTTTCCTGATGTCTTTCTATAAAAATAATGGGTCAGAATCATTGGAAAAAAATCTGTAATGATGCACTTAGGTAAGGAAATTTCTAAGCAGAATCAACCTTTAGAATGAACATTATGTAGGCATTCTTGGTAAGGCTCAATTTTTACATTTGATAGATTATTATGGGTTGTTGGATTAATAAAAGTAATTTTCAGAAAGTTCACTATGGAATTTCTCTGAAGAACAGATTGGAGGTATGATATAAAACTTCTTTGGAAAAAAATAAAAATAAAAAATAAAACTTTTTTGGCTTCTATATGACCTTTTGATGTTTTTTTTTTCTTCTTTCCAGCTATCCATTTAACTTTCAAAGCCTGCCTCCATCACACAAATGCATACATACCCTATCCATCTTCCTACAGTTTTTTTTCTTCACAATACCTATGACCATACAACACATGTACATAGCCATTCATTTATTTAATATATAACCTCAATTATGTCATAGGTTCCATAAGGTAAGACATTTCTGTTTTTATTGTTTCCTACTGTGAGAATACCAGAAACCAGAATATTCTCTAGCAAACAGTAAAACACAATTAATAGCAGTCAAATAACAGGCATGAATTAATGGTTCAAGATAGAAATATTCAAATGTTTTATTAAAAAAGAAAGTGTAATAACTATATCACAAATATGATCTAAGAAAATATATAATTATATTTAAGAATATCAATGTTTATGATAAGGAGGATTTTTTAACCCTTTGAGAGGTGTATTTATTTATGTGTAGGGGCCATAAAATACATATTTATACTGAGTTAAACCTGAACTCTGAGCAGGAAGATATTCAGTTTTATAAATAGCTATAAATGACAAGTTTCCAATATACATATATGCTTATTTATAGAAATTTATATATTTTGCTATTTGCTACTTAAGAACTTAAAGTATGGACATGTGGTTATGTGAACAACATTTTAAGACCATTAATAATATGTATTAAAAATAAAATTTAGTGTTTAAATTCTGTTTTTTTCTTCTGTTGAGTAATAATACATGCTAATACTATTGGAACTTACAAAAGTGTTAATACATAGGAATATAATCCCACATTACCCCACAGATTAAAATACATTTTAGCACATGCATTCAGGCCTTTAAAAATAATTTTGAAAATATAGTTGTAATCTAACAGCATTAACAATGTCATTATATTTATTTTTTCTTTTACATATATTATATATGTAGCATTACATATCATTAGCATTTCCTAAATCATTTAAAATTTGGCATTTCTATTTAATTCTATTCTTCATATTGTCTAAAAATTAGTGTAGTTTCTTTTGAATGTTGGTAAGTTCCAAAGTTCAAAGTTTCTTCAAGCTACTCATTCAGCCAAAGTTGTGGAAAATATTTTTGCAACTCCTACTATGTGCCAAACACTTCACTGTGGTGGTAACTGAACAAAAAAAAGCATGAGTTGTGCCCACATAGAGCATGTTTTCTTATGAAAAGGGAGCAGACATTAAACAGTAAACAATGAAAAAACAGATTATGATTATTTCTATGAAGGACAGAAATAGGCCCATGAGGTCATAACTGGGAAGTATATTACATGCCCTTGTAAATATAGATTTTATAATAAAAGTAAAGAAGTTTCCAATATACATATATGCTTATTTATAGAAATTTATATATTTTGCTATTTGCTACTTAAGAACTTAAAGTATGGACATGTGGTTATGTGAACAGCATTTTAAGACCATTAATAATATGTATTAAAAATTATTAGATCCTACAATGTTAGGAAAAATGATAATTTACGGTGAACATCATGAGCATTTTAAAGGAAAATTGTGCTTCAACAAGAATTTTCTTAATGTGTAATTTGGTTGTTTTGTACTCATATCTATCTTCTTGTCAAAGGTAACACTTTTTAGAATATTCACATACAAATTTTGCATAATAATATGATTCTAAGACTTATTTTTCAAAATGTGCACATTTTTATCATTTCTTCAGGTACAACTCTTTATTTAAATCACAGAATAGGGATCCCTGGGTGGCGCAGCGGTTTGGCGCCTGCCTTTGGCCCAGGGCGCGATCCTGGAGACCTGGGATCAAATCCCACGTCAGGCTCCCGGTGCATGGAGCCTGCTTCTCCCTCTGCCTGTGTCTCTGCCTCTCTCTCTCTCTCTCTCTCTCTCTGTATGACTATCATAAATAAATTTTAAAAAATTAAAAAAAATAAATAAATCACAGAATATACACATTATTGCATTTAGAGAAAACATTGCTGGCAACATTTATCTTAATAGTTGTTAAGTTTTAAGTCTTGCCTATATGATTTAGTAACACATGAATACTTCAAACACGTGTGTGTGCACATGCATGTGTGAATATAGTGAACACACATTTCCTGAATACAAGCACGATAAGGTTAATGTATATGGAACCCACAAATTGGAGGCCACCCCAGTGCCCCCGCCTATGTTCCAAACCTAAACTTAAGTTAACTTGCATTAATGGGAAACCTTCACTGTTAAAGAAACCTAACACCTATCACACAGCCCTTCAACTCAGCTTTAGCTAGTACTGTACCCTAGAAAATAGGACCTGCTAGCATAAATGCCCAATCTCCCAGCTAATCATGTTTTATTTCTGTTTTGCCTTTCTAATATTCTATAAAATTGCTCTTGCCCCAAATCCCCAAGGAACAGTGTCCTACTGCTTTTGAGGCACTGTATTCCCCCATCCATGGATTATTTTCTGCAGAATAAAAGACATCAAACCCACTATTATATTATTTTAGCTTTGTCATTTGATATGCCTAATTTGTCTCTTGTTTTGGCTTATGTATTCAAAATGATACAGATAATTATCAATTTTCATAATTGGAGAAAAAATCTAAACATTTAGTTTTCTCATTTATTCAATGTTTTTCAAGTTTGATCCATCTAAAGTATTGAGGAAAGTAAAATCTCTTTAGGAGATAATAATAAATATGACTGTTTTATTTAAATTAATGTCTGCTTTGGTATCTTAAATATTGCATAATTTACTAATAATAATAATAGAGAAAATTCTACTCTCCAGTAGTCAAAATAAGAATATAATATTACCATATAATAGATGTATCTATTTTGCTTAAATGTAATAAACTATTGAATTGCATTAGAAAGTGTGATATTATGATTAATAATACAATTATATATTCAGTCTTTGTCCTGGTTCTAGCACAGAGCTCCAAAAACCTTTGGAATTTCTGAGTGATAAAGGTGAATTTTGTTATGTCAATAAGGTGACTTTTGGAAAGCCCCTAGATAGCCAAAAGGTGGACTGGTTGCCAGAGGCCCCAATCACGTGTTCAATTCCACACTCCTCTGTTCCAACTCCAGAAAGAGAGAAGGTCTAGAGATGGATAAATAGCCAGTGGACAGTGATTTAAGCAATCATGCTTATGTATTGAAGCCTTCATAAAAACCCATAAAGATGAGGTTCTGAGATCTTCCATGTCGGTGAATATATGGAGATACAGGGATAGTCGTTCTCTCAGAGAGGACATGAAAGCACTGGACCTCTCCCCACACCTTGCTCTATGTATTTCTCCCATATGGCTGTTCCTGAGTTATACATCCTTTGTAATAAATCAATAACCTGGTAAGTAAAATGTTTCTCTGAGTTCTGTGAGCCCCTCTAGCAAATTATTCAAACACAAGGCGGAGGATGTGAAAACCTCAATCTATAGCCAGTTGGTAAGAAACACTGGTGACAACCTGGAATTATACCTGAAGCAGGGAGGGGCAGTCATGTAGGAATGAAGGATGTGACACTATTTCCAGGTAGAGAGTGTTAGAATTGAATCTGAATTATACGATGGTTTCTGAGGACTGCTTGGTGGATGATGGGGAAACCACTTCCTCCACCCACACCTGTCAGAATTGGTTCTAGAATCATTTAGAAGACAAATGACAATCATTCAAGAAAAAAAAAGTTTGTTCAAAGGACAAAAAAAAAATAGTCATTTTAACAGTTGTTTCTAAAACCTTAGCAAACATTTAGATGTCATTTATGTGCATAAAGTCCTTAATTAAGGTGAATTTTCAAACACACATAGAATTAAATTAGTTGCAAGAGAAAATGTGATATCACTACAATTATAAGCATCCAGTCTGGGCCCAAAGTCACAAAGTTTTTAAAAAGTGAGAGTTAGAAGACATATTTCTCTAATGCTCACAAACAAGTGGTGGATTCCTCTCTCTCTCTCTCTCTCTCTCCCTCTCCCTCTCTCACCCTCTCTCTCTTTTTAGAAAATGTCATTATAAATTTCTGAGAACTTTTTATAGACATAGTCTGACATAACATATAATGTTACTCCCATTCACTTGTTCTGGCTCCTTGGACATATTATTTAGCTTCATTGAACTGCAGTTTTCTCATCTCAAAAACTTACTCGTTACAGTTCGTGAAAGAGTCAAATGTTGTCATGAGTGTGTAGTGCTTGGCATAATGTCCACTATGCTGCCAAACTCCCCATTACTCCTTTTAGTATTCATATGTATTTTTTTCTGAATGTTTCTTACGTTATTTTCATTTCCCTTGCTATTTTTAAACCACTTTACCCTTTCCTAGCTATTCAACGAATTGTCCACTGATCACTCGTCTAGAAAGTGTTCCCTTCCTACACATGTTTCCTAAAGTGACCCTACATATCTCATCAGATGATTGACACTTAATACTTGTATGGCCTCGAGTGAATTACTTAACTTTTTACATCTCGGCCTTCTTCTCTGTAGATGGAAAAAAAACATAGTGTGATACTTAACTGACAGTGTACTTTGAGGGTTATGTAAGAAAATGTATGAAGCATTTAGAACTATGTCTATAACCCTTAACTGTGACCAATGGGATATAAATGAATGTGTGTTCTTGCTCTCTTTAAATCTGGTTGACAAATCATTTCTAGGATAGAGCTGAGCAATATATTTTGATTATATTAAATAATCTAGAACTGGAGAGATCATATTACTCAGATTCTCTGTGAACTCAGAAAAGATGCCAGAAAATTGTATCCTATATTATTAAATTATTTAAACGTTCAAAAATCATAAAAGTAACTGTCAATGAAAAATGACACCTGCTATAGGGCAAGTCAACATGAGAAATGACACATTCAGGACATATGCTGCAAATTCATTACAAAAATTCTCTGATGTGATAGGTAACTACACACATACTGATAACCGAAGCTGCTGCAGGATTCCTAGATTTATAAATGAATTATTCCCCCCATAAATATCATTTATTCTCAGTCATATTTCCTAAAATAAAAGCCAAAGTCCAGATTTTGGGGAGTGGATTGGAAGGAAGGAGTGAATTTAAAATCTTGAATCTCATTCAAAAACTAAAGATGAAGCTGAGTATTTTTAGTATTAAGCATTTATTTTAAGTTTACAATTTTTGGCTGAATTAAAGCACTTTTTCTATATAAAAGATCCTTTGACATATCATTTGTAAAAACTAGTAACTTTAACAGAAAATTTAAAATGCTAGGCTATTATTACCCTGTTTCAATTTCTTATTTTCTATATTGAAAGCAGTCTTTGAAATATTAGAAACTTTTAATCTGATTTTTGAAGGGTGCCAATTTTCATTTGTGGCCCAGGTAGGCAGCAAGCTCATTGATCTTTCTCATTTGAGAGGGAGGGAGAAGTTTCTAGACCCTCATCCCCTTCATACTGGTTTTATATATGAGCATTTCTTTATGTTTAGGTCAGTTTCAGCTTCCTATAAGGAGACAGGGAACTTCTGAGGCATATATTCCCCTCCCTGGGGTGTCATTATAGCAGGAACTCTTGTCATGAAGGATTCGATTGGTTCCACACCTTTTTATGAGGGTTTTCCTTTTCATTTCTGAAAGCTGTACATTTATTTCCCTTTCTTGGCTGTAAGTTTCAATTCACGGACAACAATACCAAAAAATTATCCCACATTTTTGTATTTTAGGAGCACAACAGAGTCCTTCTAAGGGAGCCCAAACCACTATATTGACTTGAATTCCCTGTTTGTTTATTTAGCACAAAGTTACAGTATTGACCAGATATGATAAATGTTTAAAATAGACTCATATGATAGTGTAAAAGTTTTCTTCCATATATATTGTAAACTGATAGCAGACAGATCAATTATTTTTACCATGTGAAAAATTATTGTATCTTTACATATTTGGCAATTGACAAGAAAAATATTGCCAATCCTTTTAACTTAAGTTGTACTTTATATTATATTTATGCTTCCAAATACACCATAATTTAAAACATTTTAAGAATAAATCATTACAAAAGAATGAAATATTGTCTTTTGATATTTCCCATTTACAAATGAATTTGTCAAACTTTTGACTTCATACATTTCTTTCAAGTCTTCCACCCCTGAAACATAGCATATGTACATACACTTCCCGTCATTGGTGCTAGACATAAGAATTTTATCTTTGATTATTATTATGGCAGCTTTTATTTTTCTCTCAAAGGGATTTTATAATTTTATATCACCAAAACCTAATTTTGAACAATGTGAGGTAAATTTATGCTAACCTAGTTTCAGTGTTGCTCACAACCTGTTCTTTTATAGGCTTTGCATCCCAAATATTAAATTACATTTCATTTATTCGTTGGTAAGAGTTCCATAAATACACAGAGTTGCTTTTTTTTAAAGTAGGTATATGTGCAATCTATTTTCAGATTTGTTCCAACTTATTACAGATTTTAAAATATAGTTCTCCTGCCTCTTTCCATGAAAGAACTTGTGTGTGTATAAATTCTTGAGTCTTACCCTTTCCTCTAAATTTTGCTGCTCTTCTGTTTTATTCTTAATTTTACTTCATTGTTTTCTGAGATATGTTGTTACACAGCCAAAGGATTAAAGCCAGCATAATGCATATTAGTGGTTACTGCCTTATAGTCACTCAAAATTCTAAGTACTGACCCTTCTCAGTCTTTTTTATTCTCATTCAGACATACTCAAGTCTCAAAACAACAACAACAAAAACTTGATGTTGATAGAGGGGCATTTTAAAACAGGAAGTAGAGTCTGTATGAAAGCAATACAGTCAGGGAGAGTAGGGGAATTAATATTGTTAGAAGTATATTATTACAGGTCTTACAGTCTTGACTGTACTTGACTTACAGTCAAGTCTTTAATCAATTTAGTTTTATGTGGCTTTAATTCATGTTACTTTTGTGTGGCTTTTTTTTTTAATGTGGCTGTCCAGTTTTTCCAGCACCATTTATCAAAGAGCTTGTCTTTTCCCCATTGTCCTAAGGATCCACTGACAGATGAATGGATAAAGAAGACATAGTACGCTATTCAGAAATAAAAAAGAATAAAATCTTGCCATTTGTATCAACATGGATGGAACTTAAGGGCATCATGCTAAGTGAAATAAATCAGAGAAAGACAAAACCATATTATCTCACTCGTATGTAGAATCTAAGAAACACAAAAAACAAGCTCATAGATACAGAGAACACCTGGTGGTTGTGCAATGGGGGATGGAGCAAAATGGGTTCAGGAGATCAAAAGGTACAAACTTCCAGTTATACAATAAACAAGTCATAGGAATATAATGTACAACATGGTGGCTATAATTAATACTATTCTATTGTATATTTGATAGTTGCTAAGAGGGTAGACCTTATCACAAGAAAAAAAGATTAAAAACATTTAAAGCTATGAATAGTGATGTTAACTAGTCTTATTGAAATCATTTTACAATATATACAAATGATGAATCACTGTGTTTTATACCTGAAACTAAAATGCTTCAATAAAAAAAGATTTATAGATGACCCTTGAAAAATATGGAATTAGGGGAGCAAATCCCCTATATCCATGTATAACTTTTGACTCCCCCAAAACTTAAATACTAAATAAGTCAAAAGCCTTACCAATAACATACACAGTCGATTAACACATTTTGTACGCTGTATGTATTATATACTTCATTTTTATAATAAAGAACACTAGAGAAAAAGATGTTACTAAGAAAATCACAAGGAAGAGAAAATACATTTACAAAATTATGCTGTATGTATCAAAAAATGTATTAAGTGGGCCAACATAATTCAAGAGTCAACTGTGTATTATTATAGGGACTTCACATATTCATACTTTCTTCAATTCGGGTTGTCAAGGTACCACAGAATAGATTATTAAAATATTCCAACTCCACAGCATTAAGAAATTCCCAATAGAAACTTTGGTCTAGAAACTTTGCCCAACAGATTCCCTTCCTGTTGTACATGTGAAAAAAAGAGTGGTTATAGCAAATATAGTAGAGATATCTCTAAGCACTGAATCTTTTTACAACTTAAAGATTGGGTCATGTTACAATAGAGGAGCTCTAAAAAATACCATGAATGAAGAAAACTAAATCTAGAAATCTCAGGAATATTAGCTATATAAAGCCATCTGTAGAAAGGATGTCCTTTCCAAAAGCAGAAGGAAATGCCAGTGCTGTACCAACGTACACAAAGAAGCACACAAGACGACTTGGCCTCTTTAAAAGAGCACATCTGGAGGTGAGGAAGCCAGAGAGAAAACAGATGTGATTAAAGGGAAGATGAATGAGATACGGGAGGACTCAAGGACTAGAATTGCAATAATAAAATAAAAATCAGATAAGAAGCAAACTCAAAGGGAACTGACACTTCAAAAAGCTGTACCAAGAAGTGGAAAAAATATCGAGAAATTTATGCTAGAACAGAAAGGAAAATTTTAAAAAAAGTTTAAAATAGTGAGAAGCAAGGTGATACTCAAGGGACCAAAAAGAAATATGAAACTTGGGATCCCTGGGTGGCGCAGCGGTTTGGCGCCTGCCTTTGGCCCAGGGCGCGATTCTGGAGACCCGGGATCGAATCCCACGTCGGGCTCCCGGTGCATGGAGCCCGCTTCTCCCTCTGCCTATGTCTCTGCCTCTCTCTCTCTCTGTATGACTATCCTAAATAAAAAAAATAAAAAAAAAAAAGAAATATGAAACTTATGAATTAGGTGTCCTGTAGAGCAATTTACAAACATGGAGAATAATAAATAATTAGATAGGAAAAAATTTTAATGAGTTGAAAGGAGATCTACGCTTGTAGACTGAGATGATTTAACAATTTCAAGGTGACACCAAAGACTTAAAAACTTAACAGATAGATGTTGGCAAATACATAGATACTGTCTCAAAATAAGCATGGCCAAACTAAATAAAAAAGAACAATGCATCTTCAACCAGTCTCCAGCAACCAATTTATTTCAACAATGGAGAAAACAAAATGTGTTAGAACACAGTGAGTTCCAAATTACTTATTTCAAAGAAATTTGGATTTTTAACTTGCAAATAATAGCAATTCCTTCTACTATAAGTCACCAGCATCATACTTAACCAGGCAAACTACATGTTATGAAAAAGGCTAATGTTTTACTCCTTGTCCTAGAAATACAAACTATAAGCCAAATAAAGTAAAATGGATCCTATGAAAGAGGCTTATGCACTGTGTAATGCTATACAACAGCTAACTTGGCAAAACCTTTGCTTGACCTTAAAGAACTATACTTGTTAGAATTATTTCCAAATCAATAACCATTAGACCCAAACAATGTTGATTTGTGCCTTTCTGAAAGGTAAATGGCTCAAACAGAATCATTGCAATAAAATCTTCCCCTCTAACAGTATTCATTTCAACAGGAAGCCAATAAATCTGACTTTCATGAAAAGCCAATAAATAATGAAAAGCCCAGCATTTTATTTTTAATCAGCAAAAATTTAAATATATTGGCATATACAATGTCAGGATTGCAAAAAAGTTTCACAATTATATATTGATATGTATAATACGCAGCTTCAAAAGTGAAGAAGCATGCATTTTTTTCAATATTGCAATATAACTTAAGCAATGTAAGTTTATATGTATCTTTTAGTTTAGAAATGTGTAATGGAAATATTTACCTAAATCCAGAGGATAATTTTCGGGATCATTTCTCTTTTTTTAAAAAATATTTTATTTATTTATTCATGAGAGACACAGAGAGAGAGAGAGAGAGAGAGAGACACAGGCAGAGGGAGAAGCAGGCTCCATGCAGGGAGCCCGATGTGGGACTCGATCCCAGGTCTCCAGGATCACACCCTGGACTGTATACTGCACTAAACCGCTGAGCCACCCAGGCTGCCCCTCAGGATCATTTCTGAGGGAACAAGTAAACTATACCCATTTTCTTCACACCCTCCAACCCCTTTATAAAATGAAAATAATACAACAGAATTGTTGTATGACAACATTGAATGTCTAATATAATTGGCATGATTTTATTTAATATAGTTTAATTTCTAACATTCTACCTTGGTATACCTTACAGAAGAGCATGTGACCTAGTGAAATCGGAAGTATTTATTAAAATATAATGCCTATAAAGAATGCAACAATAGAAGTGTTTATATTATAAAATTTAGGAAAAATTAAGATTAAAAGGTGTGTAATCTCAATTGTGTAAAGTATGTCTAGAAAAAATACTAGAAGGAAATAAACTAAAAGTTAAATTTGGTTGCCTCTGGGTTGTAGGCTTATAGAATTAATTTAGATATTTATACCAAGCACTGTTCTAGACAATTAAATCATTCCTTTTTCTTCATAGTTTTCTTTAGTTTACAATTATCTCATGCTCTTTTCAGCAGCATATATACAATTATCTCTATAATACCAATTAATTAATTAATCAAAAAATAGAAAACAGTGGTATAAGAAATATAATGTTGAATTCTGAATTAAGACAGCATTATATTGTAAGCAAATTCCTAAGTTTCTCTTATGCTTCTTTTGGTAAGGTCTAAATAAAAGTTATTTCAGGAATTAGTATGAGAACTAAAATGGATAATGAATACAAAATATCTGGAATCTCAGACACTCTATATGCATTGAATTTTCTGTCATTTATTTCTCTAATTTTTACACTTGATCTTCTGTTTAGAATGTTACTATTTTAAAATCAAAGATTTTTTGGTTTATTCCATAAAATAAAATTTTCAGATGAGCTTTGAAAACACTTTTATGCCTCTCAGCTACATGTGTGGGGAATAGACATTCCTATAACCAGCGTTAGCCAAAGGAATATTGCGTTCTCTTCTGTTTAAACAATGTGCTTTTGAGGGATCCCCGGGAGGCTCATCAGTTTAGCGCCACCTTCAGCCCAAGGCGTGATCCTGAAGGCCTAGGATAGAGTGCCACGTTGGGCTCCCTGCTTGGAGCCTGCTTCTCCCTCTGCCTGTGTCTCTACCTCTCTTTCTCTCTGTGTCTCTCATGAATAAATAAAATCTTAAAAAATATATACTTTTGTTTTTCAACTTTCTATAGGTTAGAAAAAGAATACAAGCAATTACATCTTCTTTAAAAAAAAAAGTTCCCCTAAATTTCAAGTTATTTAAAATACTGTGTGTCTGTATACGCTCACTTAGAATTAATGCAGAATATTAAAAATAAGACTCATTGAAGAATTACATGTACAAATGAGAAATAAATAATATAGGCGAAATCAATTTAGAAGCCTTCCTTCAACAAGAATCATTCTCTATGAAGTACAAAAACTGCTTGAATTTTAGATCACATTAATAAAATAATTTTAATTATTTTTAAATATACAGGATACCTGACCTCTAGAATTATAAGACAATAAATTGTAATACTTTAAGCCACCAAGTTTGTGGTAATTTGTTACAGCAACAATAAAAAATGAGTATGTCTATTGATACTAAAATATATTATGAATAGAAATGTTTGTGGTTTTAATTCAGGAAAAGGATGGTTTCTAATTCCACCTCTTCCTCTCTGTTAATACCTCACAACCAAATTATGCTTCTACTAAAATAAAAAAAAAAAATCTGTGCTCAAACTTGTCTCACTGCCTTTTCTTAACAATTCAGAGCTTTTTGTAAATGTTTCCACTCATTTTTTAAAAACCCAGCTTACAGAGGTAACACTGATATCACTGATATACTAAGAATTGCATATATTTAATATGTGCATTTGATGAATTTGGATATATACATAAACCCATGATACCATAATCACCATGAAAGTAATAGACATATCCAACACACCCCAGTGTTTGCTATATTCTTTAATTTGTTATTGTTTGGTTTTGTTTCCTTTTTTTTGTAGTAAGAACAGTTGACATGAACTCTATCCTTTTAACAAATTTTGAGGTGCACATTATTGCATCATCAACTATAGGCACTATCCTGTATAACAGTTCTCTAGAATTTATTCATCTTGAGTAACCAAAACTTTGTGCACATTGAATAGCAACTCACATTTCTCCCATCGCCCAACCCCTGGCAATCTTGGTATTCTCTCCTATCAGTATGACTATTTTAGATACATCATAATAGTGAAATAATGCAGTATTCTGTAACTGACCTATTTAATGTAACATTATGTCATGTTGTCATAATGTCATGTCAAAATCTTCTAATGGGAAGATTTTCTTCTTGATTAAAGCTGAATACTCCATTGTGTGTATATACCATATTTTCTTCATCCATTCATCTGTCAACATACACTTGTGTTTTTTCCATATCATGGTTATTATAAATAGTGCTGGAATGAATATGGGAAGTACAGACATGTTGTTATTTTCTGCACAATATATCCTTGAATTTTTAACTTTGGCATAGTTGACAGAAGGGTTTCTATTAAAATTACTGTTAAAATTACTGTTGAAGTAATTTTAATCAGAGTGATAACATGATCAGAACTGTGACTAAGATTCATATCATATCTAATATGATAGTCTCCAAAATAAGAACATTCATTAAATAGAAAAAAAGATAGGGAAAAAAACAAGAAGCTCTACGTGTTATCAAAAAAAAAAAAAAAAAAAAAAACAGGAGGAGGGCCAAGTGCCTACAACTACACACTAAAGGAAAAAAACTAGTTTAATCCTTGAGGTGTGGTCAAGAGGAACATATGATACGTTGACAAGATGCCAATAATAATCATAATTATAGCAACATGACTTACTTTATGCCAGGCACTAGACTAAGTGATTTCCTGACATGCATTATTTAGCTGAATCCTCATATAAAACCTGTAAAGTAAATACTATCATTATCTTCATTTTACAGATGATGATACAGATAATTAGAGAGTTTAAGTGACTTGTTCAAGGTTACGAGTTATTGAATTGACAAGACCATAATTCAAACCTAGGCCATGCTTTTTAATTATTATTCTACTTAGTTACTCCCATACTGTCACCAAATTGAGAAGAGTTCATTGGATCTAGTAATTACAAGATCACTCTTTTTGAATTAAAGCCAATGGATTTTGTGAAGAGCGAGAGGATAAAATATCAAATCTATTTCCCTCTCTAAGGTATTTTCATGAAAATACTTCTTTTCATGATTTTTATCTTGTATATAATATTACTTCAGTTTCATAATGTCACTTTTACTTCTTTAAACATGAAAGTTAAGCAAAGATAAGGAAGAGTCAAAAGTCATGAACAAATGGACAAGAAAACGAATTATAAGATTTGTAAGCTCACTCAAAATAGAGACAAACAAGTTTAAACACCAACATATCACTTTAACCTATCAGGTCATTGGAAGCAATAGCAAAATTTTACATATATATAGCTTTTCATTGAACAATGCCATTTATAAGCATTTGTTCTACAGATATACTGATGCATGTGAACAAAGATATATTTTATTTCAGTATAGATTTTAAAACTCTTGATATATAAGACTCTAGAATTTTTTTTTGTCTATAGGTACTTTCTTATAGTCTGGAGGATTTAAGAACATTTCTAATAAAATTTGAGTCCCTTTAAGCCTGATCTCTTCTATTTTTCTTTATAATTATGTCAGCATTGATCACCAAATATAGATGTTTACCTTAAATTTGACTTTGATCAGAGATTAGATGAATCTTAGGAAGAAAAGATTTTTTAAACATCTCAGTCAGTTTTGCTTTTTTTTCTTCCAAGTTTCTAATAAATTCCAGTTAGTTACCATGCAGTGTAATATTAGTTGAGATGTAGGATTTGACGATTCCTCACTTACATACAACACCCAATGCTCATCACAAGTGCCCTCCTTCATACCCATCACCCATTTAAACCATCCCCTGCCCATGTCCCCTCCAGCAACCTTCAGTTTGTTCTCTATAGTTAAAAGTCTGTTTCTTGGTTTGCCTCTCTCTTTTTTTTTACCCACTATGTTCATCTGTTTTGTTTCTTAAATTCCACATATGAGGGATCCCTGGGTGGCTCAGCGGTTTAGCGCCTGCCTTTGGCCCAGGACGTGATCCGGGAGTCTCGCGATCGAGTCCCACATCAGGCTCCTGGCGTGGAGCCCGCTTCTCCCTCCTCCGTCTCTGCCTCTCTCTCTCTCTCTCTCTCTCTCTTTCTATGTCTATCATAAATAAATGAATCTTTAAAAAAATAATAATTTTTAAAATTCCACATATGAATGAAATTGTTATTAGTCACTTTGCCAGCAGTCATATTTAAGAGAGAGAAATATTAATGCTGTGACCTAAACATAAAACCATGGCAAAAAGTAGTACTAGTACTACTAGTAAAATATTTTTAATTAAAATTAAAAATATTTTAAAATATTTATTAATATTTTAAAAAGTAGAATCCTGTCACCAGAATCTGAATATGTGTAGTTCAAGATGAACTATAAAAATATAGGGTAAAGGTTCAGTCCTGCAATGTAGAGCTACAGCCATCTATATATATATATATTTTTTTTTGATTGGTCTAAGATTTATACAAGGGCCTGACTGTGCCTACTCCAGATAAAGACCAAAGGGCCCCAATTTTGGGGAAAGGAGAAATGTAGAAATAAGAAATAAGTCAGAACTTCATAGTTAAGTTGTATAATGAAAATATATTTTAATTTTATATTGAGTTTCTCTTATCTAGACTTACCAACTTCAACCATTATGAGGGATAATTTCCAATTCTCAATAACATTTAAAGATCATCAGATACAAAATGAGGCTATGATGGCATAGCACATTTTCTCCTTAGTGTGGAATGCTGAAGTATTGACAAAAAGCCATAATTTTGTTTTATGAAGCAAGGAATTCAATTGTTGTGGTTCTCGCTGTTGGAGGCAATCTATAAAATGAAACAGTTCAATCCCATTGTATAATTTATAAGAAATCAAATTAATGGTGCTGTAAACTACTCAAATATGTTTATCCTATTCAAATGGTAATCGTAGGAGATTTCTTCTCAGAAAACTTATTCCTGAGTAATATGTCTGCTAGAATTATAGGATAATGAGGTAATTACTAGAAGGTCTCAGGAAACAGAAAATTTGTGACATTATGTATATGTGTACTTCCCTTTAGCTAAAATGTTAGTTTGAAAAGCCATGTCTAAAAGTACAGTACATTTCTGAATTCTCATAACATTATTACATTTAAATTTAAATATATCTAGAATCTTATTAGAAATTTTGTTTGATACATTCCACGTGGTTATTGTTTAGTTAATTAATTTTAAATACATTTGATATTCTATGTGCAAAAGTTGCACTCAAATATTCACATGCAAGCTTAAGAGACTATTTCATACAGAAATTTTATTTTGGAAATTTTATTACTTTTTACTCAAAAATGACTATTTTCAGGGTGCCTAGGTGGCTCAATTGGTTAAGCATTTGCCTTCAGCTCAGGTCATGATCTCAGGGTCCTGGAATCAAGCCCTGAGTTGGGCTCCCTGCTCAATGGGGACTGTTTCTCCCTCTATTTCTACCCCCTACCTTACTCATGCCTTCTCTCTCTCTGTCTCAAATTTAAAAAATCTTTAAAAAATTATTATGATTTTCATAAATTATTAAACTGAAAAAGATTAGGATTTCATTTTCAATGAAAAAAATCTCATGGGAAAATGAATGCACTCATACTCATAAATTTGGCACATAAACCACAATTTCTTTCAATAATTTCCTACTGCATAACTGTATTTAGTTTTCCTGTCAAATACTGCAAATTAAATGAATAATAATCTACAATATAATGCATTTTCTTCTGAAATGTCATTCAAAAGCTTATCTGCATTGCTGAAAGAATTGAGAAAACAGTAATAATTTTCACATAAACTCATGAGCCCTAATGGGCATTAATTTTTTGTAAAAATAAGAACCAAATAATGGAATTAAAAGGAATGTACTGAAGGTAATAGGAGAACACAGTAACAAAGTATATTCATTCATACACAAATGTACGTACAAATGGAAAGAGTGACATACTAGAAATAATCAATACTGAAAATCACAAATAAATCCTGGCAGTTTCCTGTGAAACAGAGCCTCTCTATCCACATCTTATAACTGCTCTTATTCACGTGAAAGTTAAATTATGACCTATTAACAATCTTTCTTAGAAGGCCTATGATCCTGTGACCTTCTTAGATAAAAGATTACCAGTACCATGTGGGAGAAACTCACTCAAACTAAATTATCATACTTGAAAAAAATAGGAGATCCAAATTTGCCTCTTAACAACTCTGAATTATAAATGACAAATATATGACACATAATAGTGCTGTACAATTCATTGAAAATTATGTTCTTAAATAAAATTCTTTCTCAATAAAATTATCTGCATAACTCATCTCATGAAAATAACAAAAAACTTAATATAGAAAAATATATTTGATTGAAAAATCATATCAAGCAAACAGAATCATGACACCCAGCTGGCTCAATTGTCTTCCATGGCTGAAAATAAGCAAGTGCTTTCGTGTGAACTACAGACACAGCGTCAGCTGGTGGAGGCTTGTATTGTACTGTTATTGTTTTTCTTGAGCATATATTATGTGCAACTTTGTACTACATGAGGGAGTTAAAATAATAAGTAAGATACTATGTTTTCTCCCAGGAAACTGATACTCTCAGGTAACTGTCAGGTAATTAAGTAATTACAATACAGTACGTGTAAGTCTTACCAATTCTACCCTTTTAATGAAGAAAAACTTCACCTAAGTGAGAACTGATAAAAGTATTTCGTATACTTAGTATTATTTAAAGTGGCTATTATTTTTTGTAAAGTTTTTCATATTCTCAAAATTTACTAAAAAAAAAAAAGTGAGTGACCTCATCAGATTTCTTCAACAAAATGCCAAGATAGCATATTATATGTCAAAATACTTACACTCTATTCCTGTTACCCACCAAATAGATAAAAAACTTTATCTTTCTAGACTTTCTTTTGGCCATGTCCAATAAAACCAAAGATTTCTGAGATGGAACCATCTCTAAGTGGTTCACTGTCTATATTAACATCCTCATCAACAGAAAATTCTTACCCAGAAAGGTAAATTTCAAATAACATTATTGTTCATTCCAGAATTTTCCTGCAAGACTTATGGACTCTTCAAAACAGAGCAGGCAATAGTTGATTGCCAATAGTCTTTGAACCCTTGGCCTCAAAATCCATCTTTTGCTCTGTCTAGAAGTCCTAAACTATTATATCCAGGGTCCTTATCCAATCCTACCTAATCAAGCTTTATACTACTCATATTGATAGACCCACATAAACAAAATTGTAAAATCTCACTAATATTCTAACTTTACCTTCTCCTCTCTGAGACACTTTTGGGTGTCTGTTGTGTTAACAGTGGCAATGAGAATAAAATCAGCTTTGTCTTATTAACAGGTTATTTTGATAATATCTCAGGAAGCTAGGAGTCAACAATGCTATTATCTAAGTAATTTTTATAATAATTTTTAAATGTTTAATGACTTCTTGGTATTTCACAATGGTTACAATTGAACTATTTAAAAATTATGTGGAAATATAACTAACCCATTTAATTTTACAATAATGGAATTGTAGGCAATAAAATATATTCAGGATAAATGAATACTTTAAAAAATAATGTTCCACAGGGTTTTGTTATACATTTTTCCTTATAAGATGTATAATGAAACTGCAAAAGTAATGCTAAAATAAATATTAGGAGGGGGTCATTTATATAAAGGTTATTTTGCAAAAGCATATTCATTCCTCAAGATTTCACAGTAAAAACAAAACTGTAAAAGGAAGAACTTCCAATTCAATAATCCCTAAGATCTCTTCCAAGTCCAAAAGTTTTTGGCGAATCACTCTTTAATAATTGTATATTATTAAACACAACCTTTAAATGTTTTGACAAAAAATTATGAAAGTAACTAAAATATTGTGATTTTGTTATAAACATTAGAGAAGAGAATGCTAAGTATTATTTCTAAAACATCTATTTATTTTTTTAAACACCAGATGACCCTATGAACAGCTCACTTGCTCACTTTCTCTCTCTCTTCCTCTAACTTATCACTCCTCTCTGTATGTGAACTTTGCCAAAATCAAGACCACACAAATATTTTTTTTCTGTATTAACAAGATTTTCAGAATTACCTTGTCAAAAAGACATACTTCTTGACTTTGGGAACAAACTTACATTTTACTAATAAAGCAATATTTTTAGATTAAACTTGTAGCCTATGTTAAGGTTGAGGGCTTTTTACATGAAATCCCATAAGCATCTTAACATTTGAAGACACTGGAAGGATTTTCAGAAACGTTCCACATTTAGAAAATACTGGTATATATTAAATCCAATTCTATAAATGATTTTTGAGTAGCGATTTTGTTTGAGCTATGACCTGGGTCAAGGATCCACTGACAAGCAGGGAACTGGGCAGCCCAGGTGGCTCAGCGGTTTAGAGCCGCCTTCAGCTCAGGGCGTGATCCTGGTGACCTGGAATCAAGTCCGGCATTGGGCTCCCTGCATGGAGCCTGCTTCTCCCTCTGCCTGTGCGTCTGCCCCTCTCTCTCTCTCTCTCTCTCTCTCTGTCTCTCATGAATAAATAAAATCTTAAAAAAAAAAAGCAGGGCACTAACCAAAGAAGAAATGTTTTCTCTTAAGATATCCTAAAAATGAGGCACTTTTAGTTATCAAAGCAGGTAAAAATAGTAGCAAAGGACAAGTTAATACCAGCCCTGTGGTGGGAGTTCCTTGTTCCTCTTCACAGGATCCACCAAAACCAGATACCAGAGAGCAATTCTGAGTTTTATCTATATTCATTTTTGCTCCTGGTTGCTTAGGGCAGAGTAGAAACTGACCAGGTCTTTTCTGATTTGATATTACTCCTTCTATCTACTCTGCTTTTTTTTTTTCCTCCAAATTTTTATTTAAATTCCAGGTAGTTAACATATAGTGTATTAGTAGTTGCAGATGTAAGATTTAGTGATTCATCGCGTATACACGACATCCAGTGCTTATCACTGCAAGTGTGCTGCTTAATACCCATCATCTATTTAACCCATCCCCCACAGCCCCCAAGAAACCCTCAGTTTGTTCTTTATAGTTAAGAGTCTGTTTCTTGGTTTGCCTTTCTTTCCCCCCCTCTATGTTCATTTGTTTCTTAAATTCCATATGAATGAAATCATATGGTACTTGTCTTTCTCTAATTTATTTGACTTAGTATAATACTCTCTAGCTCCATCTATCTACTCTTTAATGATACCATTTTCAGAATTGTGTGTATGTGTGGGAGATGGCACAGAGGGGAAGGAAATGCAAGTGAATATGTTTCTTCTCTTTTGGCTCTGAAATAATTCAGGGCAACAGACATAAAGGTGAAAGTGAATTACCCTATATTCTACCTTCCATTATTCCTAGGAGTTGAAAAATGTGTTGCTCATAAGTAGGCATAATGCTCACATGAAGATCAAATAAAGAAGAAATGAAGAGTATCTCAACTTAAATTGAATATCAATTGAATATATTAACATAAAATGTTTTTATATAATCCTAGTACCCAAAGGTGGTTTGAGTTTCCCATTTTAATTTATTTTGAACTTTAAAATAGCACAAGCTAAGTGTGCTTAAGCCATAAAACTGTTTCATATTTAACCAAACAAGGCAAGTGTTTAAAAAAAAAAAAAACAGGTCAAGAGCATTGTACAGTATGGTGACTATTGTTAATATTGCTATATTGCATATGTGGAGGTTCTGAGAGGTGGATCTTGAGAGTTCCCATCACAAGAAAATAATTTTGTGACCATGTATGGTGACAGATGTTGACTAGACTTGCGGTAATCATTTTGCTATGCATACAAATATTGAAACATTATGCTGTACACCTGAAACTAATATAATGTCATTATACTTTATTTTTTTAAGGTTTATTTTAAGGCAGAAAGAATATCAGTTCATTATTATTTTTTATAAGAAGGTCTGTTTGTGGGTGTGTGTTTTGAATAAATTAGTGGTAGGAAGATGTTGAACTGTGTGATGATCTATTTTAGGAGTATTACTAAGGCCAGAAACAGAAGGGAGATAACTCGATAAACCTAAGGCCAAAATAGTAAAGCTCAACAGTGAACAGTGCCAATGAAAAGACTCAAGTAGGAGCATGTTAAGATGCCAGAAATAGAGGTACAGAATCTCAGTCTTTATGAAATATAATAATAACTGCATATCATATCAACAATGATCCTGTTTCCTCTAATAAGGCAACTGGAGATAAGGGCAAAAACAGGACTCAAGATGTTAAGTTGCTGAGTCGTGGGCACATTTTTAAAATTTTTCTTTTTGATTATTTTTCCACTGGTGAAAAAGAAGGAATATTCACAGTGTCTTATATTTTTTTCAGAAAAATATTTTGAATAACTGCTTTAATCTAAAATGTACTAATATAACATTAAAGAATCTTACTAGGTTATATTTCTTCAGGCAGATATCAAGCATCATGTTTTTGAAAGCTACGATATAGTACAAAATTCATTTAGTGAAACTTAGAGTTTGATTACAGGAAGCAACTATTTGGAATTTTTATAAAATAAAAAAATCTATTCATGTGACCTTCTAAAACTAAATTATTATGACAAAAGTCAACAGTGAAAGTTTCTTGCCAGACTTAATTCTTATTCATGTATCTTACGTTCCTTAAGTATCATTTTCCTTTTAGAAGCAACCAAGATTAACATTGCTTATCTTGAGGGCAGCCTGGGTGGCTCAGCGGTTTAGTGCTGCCTTCAGCCCAGGGCATGATCCTGGGGTCTCGGGATCAAGTCCCACATCAGGCTCCCTGCATGGAGCCTGCTTCTCCATCTGCCTGTGTCTCTGCCTCTCTCTTTCTGTCTCTCATGAATAAATAAATAAAATCATTTAAAAAGATTGCTTATCTTGAAAAATTATACATGAATTTTAGAAACTATTTTCTAGAAAAATCAGAGATCTTTGTATTCAAACATGGCATTCACTAAGTAAAATTCTTTAAGTCATAAAATATTCAAAACAAATTCAAATATTAACCCTAAAGAAAAAAATATGCAGCCAGTTCCATGACATATTATATACATTTACAATTAATTTCTAAATGTGGTGATAATATCCCAAATAATTATTAACATTATAAAATAGCTTCTGTCAGAAAGATGACAGGTGAGAACTTTGCTTCAATTGAATCTCAAAGTGAGAAATAAACTTAGAGAATTTCCTCTCATCCCCATTTATGAGATGAGGACTCAGAGGAGCAGAGGGATATATAATTTTCCTGATTTACACAAAAAGAATATGATAAAGGTAGGCCTCAAATTTAGTTCTATAATTCCAATTCATCTTCTCCCTATTTTCTAGAGAGAGTTGCCTTTATCTTTCCATTCATATAGTGGGCTTAAATTAATACAATGCCAAAAATAAGTAATTTAACTCCTTAATTAAGGATCAACTAAATAAAAAGATTTAAAAACTTTTCAAGAAAGTATAAGAATTACAAGGTCACGGGATAAAAATAATAATTTATGAATAGAATTTCAATATTTAAAATGAAAAAGGAGAGTCCTATTTAATTATGTGTATAGGTAAGAATAGAATAAATGTATTTAATTTTCTCCTTAAATGGGATTGTTAACCTAACAGATCAACAAACCAGTTGGTATACTATGAAACTTCTAAGGGTTATCAGGAGATGTGTTGAGAACTGGCGTTTATGTGATATGTGGCATGAGCCAGACTTTCTACAGATGAGTCTGGGCACTAGGGCTCTCTGGCACTGGTGGGGAGAAGGGGATATGTGTGCAAGCATAGAAGTATGTTTCACCACAGGAAGATTCTGCTGGTCCCATATAACTCCTAAGATCCCTAGAGATAAGGCTTCTCTGGGAAGAGTGATCTTAGCATCAGTGTCTCCTACCTGATTCTCCTGTTTTCTGAGCCACTCCTGAAAGCTCATCCTAGCCTATTCTCTTCTTGGCTTTCCACTTGGGCCTGCAAGCATTCCCCACCATACACCTGAGACAACAAAACACACTTTGTGGGATCCAACTGTGCTGTTTGCATCTAACATGGTAAAGATATAAACCTAATGCAGAAGCTGGAGAAAAGCTTGGAGGTTAACACAGATCCAAAGTGCTCTATCTGAAGCTTTGGGGTTAAACGCATCTGAATTCAGAGATTTTCAGATTTTAGAAGAAACATAAGGTAGACATTGTCTATCTCTGGTAATATCTTCAGTGGATAAGGGCATCAACCCATAATCAAATTAATCAATATACCTGCAATGAAACATATGAATATTTGCATTAAGTACAAAAATAAAAACTATAAATAGTTTCACATCTGCCCAGGTCAGGGCAGGTTTTCAAGTCCTATGTGCTAAGAGAGAAGGCTCATTTTAGAGCTTTGAGATTTTGAAATTGTTGATAAAGGACTTTGAGCATTTACAAAATTTGAAATGTATCTAGTTGTGAAAGGGTTTCTCATGATGTGCCTGAGAAATCTAGTTTTACTTTAATTCAGCTAAAATTATCAGTAATGCAAATGAATATATAGGAGACATTCTTTTGAAATGTGCAGATTTGAAAAAAAAACAAGGTGTATATGTTTTGAACATATACGATGTTCAAAAACAAAATTCTTTACAGATTTGTCAAATGACTAAAAATGCTTTTATATTCCATTATATGAGATATGAACACACATGTCAAACAATGATGTAACAAACAGCATGCAATAGAACCAAAATGATTTGAGTAGATGGGTTTTAAGGGCATTTTTAAACATTAGAATTTTTTTTAACATTAGAATTTTTTTTTAAATTTTTTTTTTATTTATGATAGTCACAGAGAGAGAGAGAGAGAGGCAGAGACACAGGCAGAGGGAGAAGCAGGCTCCATGCACCGGAAGCCCGACGTGGGATTCGATCCCGGGTCTCCAGGATCGCGCCCTGGGCCAAAGACAGGCGCCAAACCGCTGCGCCACCCAGGGATCCCTTAACATTAGAATTTTTAATTCTAATGTGAAAAATGAAAAATTATCTGAAAAGATAATTCCCAAAATTATCTCTCTGTTTTTTATAACAAACAAGGCAAAGTATTTTTATGTGTGATGAATTGATAACTGTGAAAAATCTTCATATAATTGTTAACCTTTTCAAAATTATATTTTGTGAAGAAATACGTTCTACATTTTAATTGAGTGTGTTTATTTAAATCTAATTTTCTATTATGTTTTGGGATGATAGTAGACCATGTCTTTAAGAAAACACAACACACAAGGCTGCAGCAAAACAGAGCCTCTGCTAATTTCACACTGATAGGAGAGTTAGTTTAATTAGTTAGCTACTAATATCTATTTAAGTGAACAGCCTGAGAAATGTCTGCTAGGAAAAGGACATGCAAATACATTGTAAGGCCATTCTCTTTGCCTCTTTTCAATTGTAACAAAAAGGAAGAGAACAGGTAGCCTGCAGGTATGTGGAAAGAGGAAGAAATTACTTTAAGAAAGGGAAGATCAACACAAAAAGTAATCATATGTCTGCAGAGTGTGTGCATATAAATGTGTATATATACATACATACATACATACATACATACATAATTGACCCTAGAACAAGGGGATAGTTAGAGGCATTGACCCCCTGCACAGCTGAGAATCTGTGCATAACTTTTGGCTTCTCCAGAACTTAGCCTACTCTTGGCTGGAAGCCTTATGGATAACATAAACAGGTGATTAACAAATATTTTGTATACATATAATATATAGTATTCTTATAATAAAATAAGCTAGAAAAAAGAAAATGTTATTAAGAAAATCGTAAGAGAAAATACATTTATAATACTTCACTGTAATTATTGAAAAAATCTGCATACACTTAAACTGAAATAGTATATTCACATTTTCCTATTTATTGAAATAATAAATCATATTTTTTGTGTTGCCTTTGTTTACTAGAATATTTAGAGAAATAGAAGAAAGAGAGATTAAGAATATATGGGTAGGGGACCTGAATAGGCATTTTTCCAAAGAGGACATACACATGGCCAAGAGAAAATGAAAAGAATCTCAGCATCACTAATCATTGGAGAAATGCAGATCAAAATCACAATGAGCTATCACCTCATACCACTCAGAATGGATAGTATCACAAAGGAAAAAAAAATAGTAAGTTTTGGCAAAGATATGGGCACCACCAAAGTGGTGCAGACACTGGAAAACAGTATGCAGTTTCCTCAAAAAATTAAAAATAGAACTACCATATGACCCAGTAATTCCACTTCTGGGTATTTACACAAAGAAAATAAAAACACTAATTCAAAAAGACATATACACCTCTATGTTTATTGCAAGATTATTTACAATAGTCAAGATATGGAAGCAACTGAAGTGTCCATCAAGAGATGAATGGATAAAGATGTGGCATACATATAAAATGGAATATTACTCAGCCATAAAAATGAAATCTTACCATTTGTGACAACATGGATAGAGCTAGAGGGCATTATGCTAATTAAAATAAGTCTGACAGAATAAAAGCAAATACCATATAATTTCACTTAAATGTGGAATCTAAAAATCAAAGCAAACAAGCAAACAAAGACATATTCTGTATGGTGACAGCTGGTAACTACATTTACTGTAGTGAGCATTTCATAATGAGATTTGTAGAAATCACTATTTCCACACATGAAATATAATATTGTATGTCAACTACACTCCAATAAAAAGTATATATATGAACATCCTTCGTGTAATTCTTTTCAACTACATTTATTGAACATCTACATATTATTATATGTCATTTCAGTCTGAGAGGCAGATTTCTTGGTTAAATATTACTAATTAATTGATGGTAAGGCACTTCTTTCAACTGAATGAACTTTATGGATAATTCTTACATCCTAAGGCAGATTATGGAATTGTGATTCTAATTGAAAATAATGGGAAAAATAAGCAATTTATAGAAAAAGTAATCTCCCAAAATTTTAAATGTGCTACCTCTATAAAAGAATAGCCTACTTACAGATATTAATCAAATAAAACCTATTACAAACAATGAGTACTCAGCACAAATTTTAGCTTTAACTTTTGCAAAGTACAATTTGAAGGTGAGGATCTAATCTTCTACTATGATTCACATTACATGCTTATTAAAGTAAAAGAGATAATATCATAATATTAATCTTTTCACTAACATTTTAAAAGTTGGATTTTCCAATATTATAATTAAATAGCAATTACCTTAATTACTTTATATTAAGGCAGAAAAAGGCATAATAAATGTTATTTAGGACCTTTTCATACTTACAATGAGAAATATAATGCAAGTGATTTTTTAAAGTAACAGTCCATTGTAAGTAGGCATAAAAAAGCCTAGAAAAAAGATTATTCGGGTTTCTTTCCCTCAATTTTTAAACCTTGTACTTTTGAAATTATGCTTGATTTAAAAAAAATACATATTAACAATACAAAAGCTCCCAAACAGTGATACCAAAAGAAAACAATACTGATAATTTTGGTGATTTCATTGGAAGATGACCACAGAGATAATGACCACTGAAGTCTTCAGTAAGGTGGAATGAGAGAGGGCAAAATAATAAATTCTTTGTTTGAATGCCAAAAAATCATCATTGTTATTTCCTGTTCTGTAAATAATTGTGTAAACTGGCAGTCCTGTTCATTTGCTCATTTTAATAGCAACAAACATGAATGCACTACTAGACTAAAAATTATTACTTAAAAATTACAGAAATTATGACAAAGCATGCCTTTTATTTATAATCGCTAGATTATATACAATCTCCACTAGGAACTGGCTTTTCTGAACACCAATTATAATTCCTAAGCCTTCAAGTTAATATTTCTATCTTATTTCTTACTAAAATTTTCCCAATGACTGCTAAAGGAGAGATAAAGTACAAATTCATATGTATAGTTGATTGTGAATTATAATTAAATAATAAAATTTTAAATTTATTATATGATTTAATCTCAAAATTAGAGATGTAACTAAATAGAGTTGTTGATAAATATCAAAAGCAAATAAATTTAGGTTATTTATGTATAAAATCACTATCTAGAACACTCTCCCTAATTTATCACTGCACTGTAAAGTGTGCTACCACATTAGTGCAAAGATTTGTAGAAAGTCAAACAACTAGGAAAAATAGCTTCCTTCCATTACAGTTTCAGTAGAACATATGAGAAATAGAAAAGAATTTGAGTGGTATGTGGGGGGGAATTATTACAAAATTTCTATTGAAGTATGCATAAACAGAGTAATATGAGAGATTCTCAGACACACTCTTTAAAAAGTATCTATAAATGACTTTGCAAAAGACGGAATAATACACATAGCAGAATTAACCATAACTGATTTTTTAATTTAATGCTTAACTATTTGTTCTGATAATTTTCCCATTTCACTTTTAGATTAGAAGCATAAAACTTTATAATTCAAAGGATCTTTAGAGATCTAGTGCACCCTTAACTATACTAAAAAAGGATACTGAAGTCTGAGAAATTAATTTATAATTCTGAGGTAGCACCGTTGGTTAGTAACAAAGATAGAAAACAATTCATATCTCCCTACTTACAGTCAAGAGGGGATCTTTTCAATGGCATGAGCATTGATTTTGAAACCAAGCAGTCCCAAATGTAAAGCTGACGTCTTTGATGGGTGTACAACTGGCTTGATCCAGGAATATAAACATAAATAAAAATATAAAAATAGAATAATATAGATATAATAATAATAGTAATAATAATAATATAGAAATAAATCAGAAAGATGAAAAAGTCCTGCATTGAAGGCATTTACAGTTCAAGGAGTCAACACGTGATTTTAGTGCAGTACTATAAGTACAATGAAAGAGACATTTAGGAATACTATGAGTAAACTGAAGGACAACAGTTTTGTTTTTATTTGTTAAGCTGTAAAATGGGAATCATTATATGAGGGTTATTTGGAGGATTAAATGAAGTCATATATGAAAGTACAATCACATAATGAAAACAAAATATTTATTTCCACCTCTTCTTTTCCTTATTCTATTAAACACTGCTGACTTATTTTATAGTTCTTCATGATATAAAGTTTTTTTATAATACTTCAAAGAAGTGTAAAGACTCAAAAACTCAAAGAGTTTTCCCCTTTTAAACTTTATTTTTAACTTTTATCTAAATAATCCTAGTAAATTCTCATAATTTCATCGTTAATTATTTGGAAGTCATTTTTCAAGTATGTCTCACTTAATATTTTAATGGCATTAAGTAACTTGTCTGATCATAGAATCAGACATACTTAATAAAGAAAAATGAAAGAAAAAATCTATAGAACTTTCCAACCAGAAGTAAAGCAAACACTTTGATAAATTTACTTGTAGTCTCTATACTCCACAGGTTTCTATTTTAAAAAAGTAAAATTACAGAGAAATCATTTGAGCTCTACTTTCTATTTTGGAGTTTTGCAGCTGAGTTTTTTGTTTATTTAACTTTGTATATGAAAAAAGTATGAAAGAATTTCTCACAATATTAAATATATTTTAAAATAAAATCATCTTTATTGTCATTAATTCTCTGAATTTTAAATTTTATGACCAAATAGTTAAAAGAATTTCTCTAAATGTATATTCAAAATAACTAGTCTTAAGGCTATGTGGTAAGACTTAAAAAAACTCTAAAATGTAGGGAGATACATTGTGTTGAAAATTTTTGTGTGGATAAAATAAATAAAATTTCATAAATATCCCATATATGTGTTTAAGAAGTATATCACATGTTTAGCATTATATGTTCAGTATGTACAATTCTATATTGCACTCTATACAATTGCACTAGATTCAATACTCAAGTTATCTGCTTTTTCCCACTCTTATACTGACTTTTTTTGGTGTGGTAATCTATTTCATCTATGAAGAATAAATATAGTAGATTAAAATTTCATGTGACAGCTATTTTTTTTAACTTCCTTTAGAAGGTCTAGTGTAATATATTATTTATTAGGTAGTATTATAAGAGAATTAATTGATCATCTGTTTGGCTTTTATGTTAGGGTTAATTTTGTTTTAGGCAACTGCTGTAAGTGGCATATTCAAAAAATCTAAATACAGTCTTAATGTTTAGACCTTGAAATATATACATCCATTACACTAACCATATGTTTAGTTTTTCTGCAATCACCTTGCCTTAAGTTATATTTATCATTGTCTTTTTTTACTTTTTATATGTAGCAGTAAGTTTTAAGATATGTATGATGCTTTTTGTGTCTACCACTTGCTACCCTTAAGGTTTGTAATGACATTGAAACCTATTCTTTCCAGTTTCTATTTTCAGAATTGAAATAAATATAAAGTTTTATTCTTCACTTAAAAAGTTTTTTTTAAGATTTTGCTCTGTCTTTAACATGGCCTTTCTTCTAGGTATTTATTTCTATTAATTGAGCTTATAGACTTACATGGTTTAATCATGATATCTCATGTTAAATATTACATCCTCCAATAATTATATTTTAATATTTCCATGCAATCTCATGACCATCCTCTCAATTCTTACATTTACTGTGAGTAATGGTCTTTAATGTGGCTTTATGCTTATTGCTGCATTTGATTTACTTGCATTATTATGCTACCTTACCCAATACCCGTTTCTTTTCAGATTATTTTTTCCTAACCATCTCTTCTGTTTTGTAGATTTCAAAGTTTCTTACAACCTACAGAGAAGATAAAGTGTACATGTATGCAATACTTGCATATGTGTGTACTGGGGGGGGAATCATAAAGAGGTCATCTCTTCCACTGAATTCTTATGGTAATTTTTTTATTACTTTTGTTCTGCAGGGTTTTTTTATTTGTTCATTTCTTCATTCTGTGAGCATAGTCTCCCTACAATGTGGCAGGCACTCTGTCATGCACTGCAAACCCAAAGGTGCTATTACTGTCTTATTTCATTTATCTGACATAAAATGGAGAGCTCTATCAATACACAGATTTTGTTAAAAGACAACATGTAAATCACTTTTTCCCACTCAGTCTTAGATTACTGGAGAGTGCACTGGTGTATAGCTGTCTTCGTCCAATGCAGGAGTTCCCCTGACATTAATTTCTCTGATAGGGTGAACAAGAAAAGTCCATGAGAGACTCTATTAACTACATTCAGACTTTTTTTTTTCTCTTTTTATTTCTAATTTACTTCTGAGAGTCCTTGTCATTGATACATAATCTGAATGTCAGTAAGCATCTCTTTTCCTCATAAAGTTACCAGCTAGAGGAAAAAAAAATTACAACCAGTTAAATTCTAATTTAAATAACCAGCAAATGGATTTTTTAGTGTAAGTATGTCCCACATAATATATGGGTCGTATTTAACTTGCACATCTCTATCTACCATATTATTTTGGGGAACTACCATTTCCAAACATGGTAAGAAAAGAGAAATCATGTAAGTATTAAATCACTAAATTCTACATCTGAAACTAATATTACACTGAATGATAACTAACTGAAATTTAAACAACAGTTTAAAAAAAGAGATAAAAAAGCAGGACCCATCTATTTGCTGTCTACAAGAGACTCATCTTAGACAGAAGGACACCTACAGCCTGAAAATAAAAGGTAGGAGAACCATTTACCATTCAAATGGTCCTCAAGAGAAAGCAGGGGTAGCCATGCTTATATCAGATAAACTAAAATTTACCCTGAAGACTGTAGTGAGAGATGAAAAGGAACACTATATCATACTTAAAGGATCTATCCAACAAGAGGACTTAACAATCATCAATATATATGCCCCGAATGTGGGAGCTGCCAAATATATCAATCAATTAATAACCAAAGTGAAGAAATACTCAGATAATAATACACTTATACTTGGTGACTTCAATCTAGCGCTTTCTATACTCGATAGGTCTTCTAAACACATCTCCAAAGAAACGAGAGCTTTAAATGATACACTGGACCAGATGGATTTCACAGATATCTACAGAACTTTACATCCAAACGCAACTGAATACACATTCTTCTCAAGTGCACATGGAACTTTCTCCAGAATAGACCACATACTGGGTCACAAATCAGGTCTTAACCAATACCAAAAGATTGGGATCGTCCCTTGCATATTCTCAGACCATAATGCCTTGAAATTAGAACTAAATCACAACAAGTTTGGAAGGTCTTCAAACACATGGAGGTTTAAGGACCATCTTGTTAAAAGATGAAAGGGTCAACCAGGAAATTAAGGAAGAATTAAAAAGATTCATGGAAACTAATGAGAATGAAGATACAACCATTCAAAATCTTTGGGATGCAGCAAAAGCAGTCCTGAGGGGGAAATACATCACAATACAAGCATCCATCCAAAAACTGGAAAGAACTCAAATACAAAAGCTAACCTTACACCTAAAGGAGCTAGAGAAAAAACAGCAAATAGAACCTACACCCAGCAGAAGAAGAGAGTTAATAAAGATTCGAGCAGAACTCAACGAAATCGAGACCAGAAGAACTGTGAAACAGATCAACAAAACCAGGAGTTGGTTCTTTGAAAGAATTATTAAAGAGCCTTATTAAAAAGAAGAGAGAGAAGACTCAAATTAATAAAATCATGAATGAGAAAGGAGAGATCACTACCAACACCAAGGAAATACAAACGATTTTAAAAACATATTATGAACAGCTATACGCCAATAAATCAGGCAATCTAGAAGAAATGGACGCATTCCTGGAAAGCCACAAACTACCACAACTGGAGCAGGAAGAAATAGAAAACCTGAACAGGCCAATAACCAGGGAGGAAATTGAAGCAGTCGTCAAAAATCTCCCAAGACACAAAAGTCCAGGGCCAGATGGCTTCCCAGGGGAATTCTATCAAACGTTTAAAGAAGAAACCATACCTATTCTCCTAAAGCTCTTTGGAAAGATAGAAAGAGATGGAGTACTTCCAAATTCATTCTATGAGGCCGGCATCACCTTAATTCCAAAACCAGAAAAAAGAGAGATCAATTATTTATACTCTGCTTACATCACAAAGCAGGGTCTTTGCAACAGAGAGAGGGCTGCACAGTTTCTACTATGTGCCAACTCTGGATTTCTCAGCAGGTAGCTGATAATGATGTAGGACCTAACTAGATTTAAGGTTAAGTATGACATTTGTCAAAACTATTTGGCTTGCTCTATCTTAAGCATTTAAATGTGTTTGCTAATCACTGATTCTCCTAACTACTGAAATGCCTTTCATTGGCAGAAAATTGTGTATCAACTTTATAGTTTTTCTTGCATTGATAGGAGTTTTCATCTTCCTCCCAACCTCATCTCCTTCCATGAATTCCTCATAATCTAGTGGGAAATTTGAAGTGATTGTGTCAGGAATTGCTATTTGAAAGACATTTTTAGCCAGAATTCTCTTAGTCTTTATTTTTAAAATGTATGCATTCTTAAATAAAGCAGCTTTTTATAATAAATGTTATCTTTACCATTTTATATGATTTATGATGTCATTAATAAATACCTGTCTAATTTATATTCCTGATGAAGAATACTTTCATCAATTACATGTGGTACATGGAAAGGTTCACCAAATGTAGAGGCTTAAAACAAGTTGTTTTTGTTTTGTTTTGTTTGTTTTGATGATTCTGTAAATGAATGAGCAATAAATGTCTGAGCCCAGCAAAATGGTTCTATTCCTATGACTAGGTTACACATGTATTTTCAGGTTTCTGGTAGAAATATTCAGCTTGAGCTGAATATTTTTAAATGGCCTTATTACTTGTCCAGTGATTGTTTCTATCTGATACCTATCAGATCCAGAGAACATCAACTGGTTCGGTTGTTCTCTGCTCCATGTGGCCTTGGGTCCTCTATTGGTCTAGAGGAAAATTCATCACAGAGTAGTTTCAGATAAGATTCAGGGCAAGCCCAGGACACAAGCACTTCATAAGATTTTGCCTGCATCGTATTTGCTGATGTCACATCAACTGATGCAACATGGGTAGACAAGCCCAAAGTTAGTGAGGGAGATAATACACAAGGTGGTTGAGACGGGAAGGCTAGATACATTAGGAACCTTACATGCAATAATATTACACAATTTTTTATTAGGTCTCTGGCAACAGTATAAATGTTAGATAGAAGGATATATTTATTGAGCAAAACTGTTTAATACATGCAAACATAGAAACAAGAGTGGTATAATGATTTCGGGTTTTGACTATCAAAAAGATTTAGCCCATTATCTATGAGGACTTATTTTTGTTTCTGTTTTTTAATTCTAGTAAAATGGTCATTGACTTTGAATCAGAAATACAAGTTTTTAATATTTGTTGATGTAGATATATTATTTAAAATCTCTGAATGTTATCATTTTGAAATTGCTATAATAATGCCATCAATGAGGGGTGCCTGGGTGGCTTAGTCCATTAAGCATCTGCTTTTGGCTCAGGTCATGATCTCAAAGTGCTGGATTGAGCCCTGAGTCAGGACCTAGAATAGAGTCCTAAGTCCCCAAATCAGGATCCCTGCTCAGTGGGGAGTCCACCTCTCTGTCTTCCCATCCCTTCAAGTTGTGCACTCATTTGCTCTCTCTCTTTCTCAAATGAATAAATAAAATCTTTAAAAAAATAATGCCATTCACTGAAAGGCTATAGAAAAAAATAACATATAAAAATATGGAAGGTCTTTGTAAACAATAAACAATAAAAAATTTTACTTTACATGAATGAATACATATAAAGATATGAAACTATAATGGAGCATCTATTGTTCTTATAACTAAACATTTCTATAAAATTTATTGGAGTTTAATAAACTTTAATAATAAATACTGAATTTGAGAACAATTCAAAGGAAAGAGTTAATTTACTTAATTTGAGGATTTCAATTTTTCAATTCAAGGTTAACACAATATTTACTTACATTTAAATTTTTTTTATATTTTGAAATATAAAATAATAACAATCTAAAACCAGTATTTGGAAACTAAAGAACACCAGTATAATGATCACCCACTTTAAGAAATTCAGTATTGTCATTACTTTAGAAATCCCTCATGTTCTACACTAAAAATCCTATCCTTCTTACCTCACCATGGAGATAATTGTTATCTTGATTTTTGTTATAGTCTTTTCCTTGCTTTTCTTTAGGTTTATCAATCACTTTTGCATATGTATTTCTAAATAATATAATTTAGTTCAGTGAATTTCTTATAGTAGGGTCATATCATGTGCAAATTTTCCTGTGTTGTTTCTTTCACTTAACATTTTGATTTGGAGATTCATCCATGCTGCTACTGGTGGCTTTGTTCCTGTTACTGTATATATGTTAACATACTTAAATTGATCAGTATTTTTTTAAGTTTAATGGCTGGTATTCTAAGAAATTCTTATATATCCCAATATCATGAAAATATTTTCCTCTGTTATCTCCTAGAAACAACATTTTTGCTTCTCTTATGTAGATCTTTATTCCAATATAAAGTATATTTATATATATGGTATGAGGAAGTGATCTGATTTCTGCTTTCCTCACATGCTACCCAAATTGCACACCAGTTATTAATAAACTCACCCTTTCCCATACACTATTTCATATACCCCTGTCATATATGAAAAGTCCATACATTTGTTTATCTTTCGAGACTATCTTGTCCTTTGCAAACCATTTTAAATATATTTTTTCAGAGAACATAACCATGAAGACCAATAAGGCACAGCATTTATTTCAATTGTGTCTTATTCTCACTTAAATTTGGTTTTGAAAAATTACTTCGAGGAAGTAACTAAGTTGTAGTAATATGAGTAATATGACATTTTTATTTTATCTTGGAAGATTATAAGAAAAGCATCATCATTTTTCCTATGAATCACTTGCACATGTGCTTAAACAAAGAACAGTAGAAGTTTGGCAAAGAAAAAAAGGCTTTTATTTTGTATCACCATATTTGAAGATCTACATATGTAAAATGTTTCTTTTATGGAAATAAAAATCACCTCATCCGACTATAGAACTTATAGCTGTGATTTAAGATAACCCTGTTTGAGTTACTAAAAGTGAGTCCTTTATCCAGAGCTCTTATAATTTATTAAATGAATGAGAACCTCCAGGCCTGGAAGAAACTATGCATTTGCTGGTGGCCATATTGCCTAAGGGTTATTTCTAGAACATAATAACCAATGACATGGCTCCAAGTTATTACAGAACTAGGTGTGCTGCTATTCTAGGTTTTCTACTGGACAAACTTTCCCCAAGCATAGCTTATTTTCTAGAAGTTAGAGTACTTAAAAGGCCTATGCTTAGGTTCTATTATCAATCTTCAGCTAAGAGGGAAGATGGCTAAAAACCCAACTTTTAGGGTTAACAAATAACAAGTTAAGTGTTAGCAAAGTCATTCTAGATCCTTCAATTCAATAATCTACTCACAAAATAATCATTTCTTAAGTCATAGTGTTGTTTCAGAACAAAAATCTAAAAATTCTTTATAATTATAACATTCTAATTTAAAAATACAAATATAAGGGCAGCCCTGGTGGCCCAGTGGTTTAGCACCCCCTTCAGCCCAGGGTGTGATCCTGGAGACCCAGGATCCAATCCCACATGGGCTCCCTGCATGGAGCCTGTTTCTCCCTCTGCCTGTGTATCTGTCTCTGCCTCTCTCTCTCTCTCTTTCTCTCTCTGTGGGTGTCTCTCATGAATAAATAAATAAAATATTAAAAAATACAAATATAAGCCCTGTTAATTGCCTAAAATGCACTTTGTCATGAAAATAATGGCACTGTCTCCCTCAAAGCCTTGACTATGATCCTAGTAAAAATGTTCAATGGGTTATGATCTTACTATTGTATATTTGAGGTGAAAAGAAAAATATGTTGCAGGAGGAGATAAAATGAAGACAACTGAAAGAGATCTGACCTAATTATTTCAACAGGCTTAATATGTTTTACATTTAGAACTAGTGCCTTTCAGAAACTATATCAATGCAACGCCCCTCGTGAAGGAGCTTATGACAGGAATAATAAACACTAGTAGAATTTGGCTGATCACTTTTTGAATTTATGTGGTCTTTCAAAATGATTAATCTAGTGCTTAATATGGAAAAATATTGATTTTCCAGCTATAGAATACTTAAATACAAATTCTATCTTTCAGGGCAAACATTGATAAAAGATAAACTCTCTAATAATTATTGTTTAAGACAAGTATTTTTTAAAGTAAAACAACAACAATCAAAAGCTATTCTTATCCTTGGATTTGAGATTCTCTAATAGCTCACAAACAAAGTTAACTTCACCAGAAAAAATACTGATCCATTATATTGGATGCATAGGTAAGCAGAATTCTTTGAAATTTAGGTAAATACTAGTTGAATAGATGAAATATCTTACCGGTCTGACACAAAGAAATCCTCATAAATATAGTGGTTATTGTATAGCAACCATCAATGAATATAGCACCATTAAGTAAAGTTTCAAAGGTAACATTAGTTAAAGCCTGCTCTGGACATGGGCGAAAGGATGCCATGTTCCACTGTTTATAAACAGACAAATCCCATACGTGTTTATCCAAACCACAAAGGCAAAGAGATAGGAAGGATGAGAAATATAGGGCTAATGAAGATCTTTAAGAATATAGTGCCATACAGACTAAAGGGAATATATGAGCTAGGCAACATCCCAAGGCATTATTTTTCATTACCTTTCACTATGGTGATCCAAATAATGTCTCTTTGATTCAATTTAGAACCTCTAAAGACATGTCAAGCCATGTTTTCAACTCACAGCTCACTGACCAATAAGCTGAACCAAATAATCACACACCATACAACACCTCATAACTCCCAATAGAGATGCCAATAGATCCTGGAGACATGCTCTGAATTAGTTTGTTTGACAGACTGAAAAAAACCTTTTGCAGAATGCTGAAACTAATTAGACATTCTTACAATCTTAAATTCAAGTAGCTCCACATAATTTGTAAAGGAAATCTGGCAAAACCAACAAACACATGTAAAAAGGAATAAAGCTAGAATCATCTTATATTGACTGTTTCCTTCTGCATCTCAGAAAGAAAATCTTTAATATTTGTCATGTCATTTTTAAAAAATTAAGGTAAGTCTTTCTATAGACTTGTGACTGTGCTCTGGCTTCTTAGACTAAGGGAGTTCTTATTAAACACACGCATACACACGCACACATAGAGCAGTAGATTTCATGGAACTTGTTCAGTACCTTCAGTCTGTTCTGTAAATATGCATTGCTGATAGGACTTACAAATTTCTCACAATGCTGTATAAAAGACTACATACAGACCAGAAGCACAGTGCCCTCTGCTGCACATACAACATAAAATAAAATACTTATGTAACAGTATCTACATAGATACAGACACAAAAATACAATGCTAAGTTTTGTTTCTACATAAATGCTAAACCAACTGCTGAGAATTGTGAATTCCTATCATGCAGAAACAAACCAGACTGATAACTTTACATAAAACATTCTTTATGGCAAGGATCAATACAATCTAATCCAGTCAGGCAACCATTTGTACACTCCTCTCTTTAATGGATTTGCTGGGCTGGGGAGAAGGAGGCAGTCTGTTGGATTTAATATATGACTCCTTTTGTGTAACTTATTTATATTCAAATATATAAGAACAGTAAAAGTTAAAGGCCATATATCTCAATCCCCTCCTTTTTCTTGGCCTTTGCTATCATGTCACATTTATCTGCTACTTCTTTTTAACCCGTTGCCATTTTCTCCAGCTTCTGAACGTACAATTACCTCTAAGGGGAAAAAGAATGAGGTGACTCAACTTCTCAGTGACTAGTACAAGATACCATTTCCATTTAAGCTAAAAAAAAAAAAAAGATAACACAGCATGATATAAGGTAGAAAAGAATCTCAAGAAAATTCATTTAAAAATTTAGCTATTTAAAATTATACACTCAGCCTCACAGTTAATTGGAATTTACTTTAAGAAATGTGACACTCCTACAATTTGAGGGTGATGCACAACTGGTCACCATTACTACTTTTTGGGTTTGTTTTGTTTTTAATAGTTTGCTACATCTATAAGAAATACTCTTAAATAGCAAGAAAACAATACTACTGTGAATGGTAAATAATAACCCTTCTGGTAATAACCCTTTCCCATCTGAAGCTTTCCCTTAGAGAAACTTATTTACACACAACCTTCAAGGAAGATATCTATAATTGCTTTCCCTTTGCTTCATACCTGTATATCTTGTATCTTGTGCTAAATCCCTGCCGGCTTCTGTCCACAAAATCTGTGTATTCCTGTGAACGATGGAAGGGTCCCTTATCAGAGAGGAGCCAGTCGAAGGGGCTTGTGGCATGCTGATCCGAAACAGCAGCAACCGCTAAAACCCAGCATTGAAGACTCAGGGCTATCCACTCCCATAGAGCCATCAGAGAGAACAATTCAGCACCAGCTCTGCTCCGCCATATCATGCTTCCACTGGGGATTTAGAGCCTTCATTCTCTTAGCTTTCCCTCAACACCTAGACAAAATACACAGGCAATTAGTTAGCCCCTAGAAGATTCTGTTCTAGCAATTAAGGTGCTGAGGTGGCAAATTCCTTTCTTTTTAAATCTAGTATCATTGTGTTAAATTAGATGATAGCAAAATTGAATAATCAGTAAAACAAAATAATTTCATTTTTTGAAAGCTCTATGTTCCTTTTTTATTCATTGGAAAATAGGTCACTGAGTCATAACAGACTTTGTCATAACAGTGTCGTACAACCACAATTGGTTTTGACGAATACTTCTTCTTTTTTGCTTAGATGTTTACAACATTGGACACTTTCAAAATAAATATTGTATATGTTTATTTATTTCATAAATTGTGTAATACATTGTAATATAAGTGTATTTTATTGTTTACTTGAATTGTCCTAGAAAAAAATGCTTTAAAATGAATCAAAGATATTCAGGTAGTCATTTCCATAATATGAGACCAAAATGGAATAAAATTAAGGGCTTAATAATACATAAATAAATTATTGTGTTTATGTATGTGTGTCTATCTATCTACCTACCATCTATCTCTATATATAGATAGATGGATGGATGGATGTGTGGGGTGATGAGTGGGAGGGAAGGTCTATGTGTTTTCTCAGATATTTTTTTCCATTATTCATCTATTAGGGACAAACTTCCCAGATTTTTAAAGCAGAATAATAATAAACTATTTCTAGGACCTTTAAAAAACTTTAATGTGCATCCATGTCATATTCATCAGATAAATAGGCATACCTACAAAATTCAAATACACACAAAAACTAAGACAATGCAGATTATACATAAGCTATGAAACCACATACATTAATTTCATAAGCATTCAGAAATAAAGTACCAAGAAATGAAATCCCAATGTGGTATAATATAAACGATTTTACACAGAGCAGATGATGCAGTATCTATATACTACACAAAATATTCTACAAATATTTGAATTCAATTTTACTTTCCATCTTCACCAATCTTTTAGATTATCATTATTTATATCACATAGAACTATATAGTATATAAACTCTGACTAATGAAAAAGTGTGATTGTGAGAGTTTTTAGTCAGTAAAATCTCTTTAGAAAGGAATCAAAATGCACAGTATTAAGTAAAATATTTTAATTATAATAGTTGCCATATTTGGTGTTTGGATAGGGCAATTGACATTTTTAATTTGCATTCTAGTTATAATCCTATAATGCATAATTTAATCTTAAACTATTTATATAGGAAAGGCATACAGCAATACTTTTACAACTATAAAATATCTCAACCAATGATACAATATGACTGACCTAGGTCATCAGATCCAGTCATACACACTACACAATTAGAAGAACTAATGCCCACATACTATATGAGTTGCCCCAATCATGAAAGTTGCTCTATTGTGATGATTAAACAATGGCCTCTTTTGTAAACAACATAGGAAGTCTTACAAGTCAAGACACTTTAAAAATTCATAAAGTATAACATCATATAATAGATTTTGGAATATCAGTTGGGAGTTTCCAGGCCTCCATCAATTACTTGTATAAATATGGCATTGTCAGATGATTCAATTCAGAATTTCTAATGCTGATAAAGAAAATATATACTTTTATATTTTGTTTCTTGTGTGGGAACTATACCACTTATCTTAAAATTATTATATTTCACTTATATTCATAAACAGTTATTACTATATTTAATTGTATGGTATAGTCCACTTGTGACTAATAAATATTTACATTTGTTAAACACATTTTTTCTGTTGATCAAATATATTCAAACCAGAAACATTTAATCATTATTGCAAAAAAGTTATATTTTCTTATGTAGGCACTTAGAACAGTGACTAGAATGTTGGAAGAACATTAGGAATGCTTCAAAGTATATTCCATGCTGATATCAAATCATATAATTATATACTATAAAATTAAAACTAGCTCTTTCTGCTGCAGCTCATGATTTTGTAAGACACACAGCATTAAGAAAGTAGTATACAAATGACGTTTGGTTTGCATTTTTCAGTATACTGCCCAGAACCATTGTATTTATTTTCTTTACCAAATGTGCTAAAGAAGTTTCATGGTTAGCATATTTTCTAATCTTAACACAGAGGAAAATGGAAAGATTTTATGTTATGTGTGTGGGAACTACCTAAAAATACTGGAATTAGGTTTTAATTATTTCTGTTTCTTCTACTTCTAATTTGGGTGCATGCTCCTACTTCTGTTCAGCCGTGGGTTTTCCTGAAAGAAAGTTTATTAGCAATGAGATTATGAGAATTTCATCCTGCCCAAATTTACACTAATTTGGGGGATCTCTTGGAAATCATTACAATTATAAGGTCTTTTAAAAGACAGGAACAATAATCAAACTACGCTACTTGACATTTCAACTCAAGCCATCTTAAAGACACTGCCTTTAAGAATTACAAAACAGGGAGAAAAGTAGAGTTAGAATACATTAAGGCCAGAATGTATGCTTTCAAAATCCTTAGGACAAATGGCCATTAGATTCAATGTTCACAAAAAAAAAAAAAAAAAAAAAAAAAGACTCCATCTAGTCTGTTATGAAAGTAGGCAAATGTACATTTGTAAATGAGTAGTAAATTTTAAAATATTACTGAACCACCTGAATCGGTTCCTTTATTTGGTTTGGAATAATAACAGTTTTTGTCCTCGGGTGAGAGATGAGTTTATGATATAGATTGCCAATTTCAAAAGTACTGAATATGGTCCCTTTGAGAACCTCACAGGTCGCTACTGAGATAACCAGCTACATGTAGAGATATTACTAAAGAAGGGAAATCATGAGGTCCAATGAATGAAAGTAAGAGTCATTAAACTAATAAGTGAATTCACCAATTTCACTACCTGGAGTATAAGGAAATGGCAAAATAATCTTGAATTTACGATTTCTAAGTTCCTAAGAGGCCAACTAAGGAAACTACAATGTCAATGCACAGTATATTCTGAAATATGTAAAGGTGTATTTTATGAATAACAAAAAAAACACAACAAAAACATTTAAAAAGCAAAAACATTAAGGTCGTATTTAAAAAGCATCATTTAATTAAAAGCATTATTTAATTAAAAATATTGATCAAATTTTTCTTTTCCAAAAATTAAGAGGAAGAAAATATCACATTGTTTATATGATGGATATTTGGTACATGGCCTTTTCTTATAACAAATTCTCACCAAATAAAGTTCAGTGGGATCATTATCAACTCACACAACTTTATTACTTGCAAATACCCAAAAATGTCAGGAAGACGAAAACACAACAAAATATTTCTCCTCATTGACTCTCCTTTATCCTATTCCAGAGGACAGTACATTATTTTTACCTAAAATATTAACTTATCATATGTATTTGAAATTCATGAAATATTGGAACTTAGAAAATATGTTCTATAATATTACAAATGAATTTCTAGTATAACTGAAATTACAAAGATAAGAAAATTATGAATTATTGACTTCAACTTAATATCTTTTAGAGTGGTGTGTCATGTCATAGAGGTTCATCTTTTAGACTACTATCTAAATGAATATTCAATACTAATTACTACTATTTGTTGAACAATTAATTTTGCATAGTATATGATTTCTTCTTTTAGATTTGTATTTGAACTGATTTTTGCTCCTAACATGTCCAAAATAGTTTCTTAAGGAAATCCATTTAAAATCTTAAATATGCAAAGAAGCTTCATAAAATAGTTGTATCAAAGAGATTTATTTTTCCTTAATTTTGAAAATTTAAAACCCACAGAAAAGTTTAGAGGCTTGTACAGTAAACACATATATCCTTCAGCTACCAATTATTTACATTTTACCATATATTATACTCTCACTATTTCTCAATCCTTATGTTATTCTTTTTTTGTGTAGAACAAGGATCTAAGGAAAATTGACTCTTTGCTCCAGGTCATACATTCATTTTCCAAATTCCTCATCTTCAGCGATTGCTACATTGCTCTATGGAATAGCTCTTTAATATTCATGATCACTAATATTGGAGTTTGTAAATATAAAAAATCCTCAAAAAAATCCTCAAAATAAAGTCTCCATTTCCCAAAATGATTGTATTTATTAAAAGGCTACATTCTTCCTTAATAGTTTAATGGAATATATATTATTCTACAAAACAAAAATATTGCAATCATTTTATTATTATAAAATAAATATATTTGTATTACATACTCTCAGAATCTATTAAAATATATAGCATATTATTACATTACCATATATCAAATAATATATATTAGAATAAATATTAGCTTTGAAGTAAATATCTGCTAAATAAACTGTATAAGTAAATGAATGGAGAGTTAAAATATATTTCTAACAGTAAATTTTCAATAGTTTTCCCAAGTAGTAATTGTTTCTATATATATATATATATACATATATATATATATATATATATATTTGGTAGAACTACTAATAAAGAAAAGCACAATAAAAAGGTAAATATTAGTTATCATTACAATGTGCAAAATACCCTGATATATTTTGATATGAAGCAGGATGACAAGTATCATTAAAAATCTTGCTTTTGAGGGGCACCTGTGTGTCTAGGTCAGTTAAGGGCCTACTCTTGGTTTTGACTCAGGCCATGTATCGTGGTTGTGGAATGGAAGCTCATGAATGGGCTCTATAGTCAAGCAAGGAGTCTGCTAAATCTTCGTTCCGCCTCCCTCTGTCCCCCTCCCACACCTCCTGCTCATGTGTACTTGTGTATGTGCTCTCTTTCCTCTAAAATAAATGAATAAATCCTAAAAAGATAACAAAATAAATTAAAAATAGAAATAAAAATACTGCTTTGATCCTCAGAAACTTACGATCAAGTGAGGATGGCTTTATATAAGGCAGAACACATGGCCTATGGTAATCCTTGTTAGAAACCAATTCTCTATCAACTAAAAAATCAACATTCTCTATTTTTTTCTCTTTCTGATTTTCTTATCTCATACATGACATATATTCAAATTTTTAAGCCAAATATTTTTTATTTAAATTCAATTAATTAACATAGAGTATATTATTAGTTTCAGAGGTAGAGGTCAATGATTCATCAGTCTTATATAGTACCCAGTGCTCGTTACATAACATACCCTCTTTAATGTCCATCACTCAGTTTCCCCATCCCCCCAATCCCTTCCCCTCCAGCAACCCTCATTTTGTTTCCTATGATTAAGAGTCTCTTATGGGTTGTCTCCCTCTCTCATTTTGTTTTATTTTTCCCTCTTCCACTATGATCTTGTTTTGTTTCTTAAATTTCACATATGAGTGAGATCATATGATAATTATCTTTCTCTGATTGGCTTATTTTGCTTAGTATAATACTTCTAGTTCCATTCATATCAAATGGAAAGATTTCAATTTTTTGTTGACTGAGTAGTATTCCTTTGTATATTCATACCACATCTTCTTTACCAATTCATCTGTTAATGGACATCTGAGCTGTCTCCACAGTTTGGATATTGTGGACATTACTGCTATAAACATGGCAGTGCATGTGCATCTTTGGATCACTACATTTGTATCTTTGGGGTAATTATCCAGGAGTGCAATTGTTGGATCAAAGGGTATAATTTTCTGCTTTTTGAGGAACCTCCATACTGTCTTCCAGAGTTTTATTTTTTTAAGATTTTATTTATTAATTCATGAGAGACACAGAGAGAGAGAGAGAGAGGCAGAGATACAGGCAGAGTGAGAACAGGCTCCATGCAGGGAGCCAGACGCCGGACTCTATCCCGGGTCTCCAGGATCACAGCTTGGGCTGAAGACAGGTGCTAAACTGCTGAGCATCCAGGGATCCCCATGTCTTCCAGAGTTTTAGGCCAAAATCTTCCTTTCCTCCATAATCCAATCAATCCCCAAGCTCCTCCCAAGAATCAAATCTATCATTTCTTTTCACACCCACTTTATTTGAGTGGGTCATTACATACCCCCAACACTACCACCATAGCTTCTATTCTAGATTGCTGCAATAGCTTCAAAATTGGTCTTCCTAACACCCATGTGGCTCTCCCCAATTTTTTGTTTTTGTTTTTTTTTGTTTGTTTTTTACTAGTTATCTCACTATAAAGTGAATTTTGAACATGTAACTCTTTTACCCCAACTTACGACTTTGTGTCATTTGCCCTCTGGATAACATCCAAACTCCTTAAGATAATGTATAAAATTATCTTCACTTGCAGAATTCTTTATTTTAATCTTTCTGCTGCGTATGCCACAATTTTCAACCAAACATCAACTATGCTTTGGTCATAATTTTATTCCTCAAAATCATCTCACTTTCTCCCTTTCTTCAGTATCTTTCCATATGCAACTTATTCTACCTGAAGTACTATTTCAACTGGATTCCTTTACCTGCCCAAACTTTACCTACTTTGAACTTCAGACTAGACTGTCATTTAACCACAAAGCTTTCTGTGACCCTTTGAGATTGGGTCAAAATTATGATCCCTTTACTTCATCGATTATAGCCCATTTATATTGTATATTTATGTATAGATAATGACTTTTTCATATCCCCCCTGCCTCCAATTAGACTTAGTTTTAGAAGGACAATAATTGTTCTTATTTTAATGACAACTGGATAGAGTTAGCAAAGTACAAGAAATAAAGTTGCTTAATAAGTAGTGGTTGAGTGAATGAATAAAAGATAATTAAGTACTAAATTGAGGTGTAATTAATGTGATATGGATGGCAAGATTAAGAAAATTCCCTCTATGTGGAAAGAAGAAAGCTTTACAAAAGACTGTATCTGAGCTATACCTCAAGATGACAACAGCTCTTAGAGTTGAGAAAGGAGGGAAATAGAGTCCTGAGATAATGATTTGGTGTCCAAATCATGAACAGAAATGACATGTTCAAGTAGTATCAAAGCAGAGCATTCTTAATATTCAAAAACCATTACAAGTAAGGATATAAAAGCATCATTAATTATTAGCTTTAAGTCAATTATAAGGAATTATCATGATCATGCATATAATTGTGGAAAATTCAGGATCTTTTATTTATGATCTCTTATTCATAGTTTCTAAAGAATGACCAAACAAATATGAGTTCAAAGGTAAAGTCCAACATAAATTCTCTTCTCACTAATAAGCACGGTATATGTTTTACTATGTTGTCACTCTTGAATTTACAGAATAATAATATATAAAGAGCAGTTGAACAACTTACCCCTCCCCCTTTGAAAAGTTCTATACTAGGGGTAACTTTAACTGAAACCCTTCCAAATTTTATCGGAGAAAAAAAAAGACAGTGATGATGAATATGATATGCTCTTTTTATTTTCTTTCCAACAAAATTACCTTTATCAAGCTCCTTTGATATGCCAAGCATTTTACCAATATTTCCTTATTGCATTTCCTAACAATACAGTACAGTATATATTATTATCACCATTAGTTTGTTTAGATGATGGAGGTTCAAGGTAAATAAATAGGCAGCAAAGCAAAGACTGAATGGCCACAGTTTTGAAACCAAATTGAAACCATGCTCCCCCTATTACACCATACTGTAACCTAATAAGAACTGACTGCAGATCAAAAGTTATTAAGATTTTTGCTGCCATTTAATTAAATGCTCTTGAACAAACTAAAATTTTAAAATTGAGAATAAGGGCACCTGGGTGGCTAGGTTTGTTAAGCATCTGACTCTGGATTTCGGCTTAGATTGTGATCTCAGAGTCCTGGGATTGAGGCCCTCATCTGGCTTCACACCAACTTGAAACCTACTTAAGAGTCTCTCTTCCTCTCTTCTGCCCCTCCCTTTCCCACCTTAAAAAACATTATCAAATATATAATAAAATAAAGTGGAAAATATAAATAATAGAAAATTAAAATAAAAGTTAAAATGGGAAGTTTTTTCTCAGTCTATTATATGCAAGTTATCTGAGTATTATGGGGCTTCATAATATAAGTTTTTATATTAAAGATTTTCAAAGCCTATCTGCTTCATCTAATTTAATTTTTTTAAAGATTTTATTTATTTATTCATAGAGACACAGAGAGAGAGAGGGGCAGAGGAACAGGCAGAGGGAGAAGCAGGCTTCATGCAGGGAGCCCAATGTGGGACTGGATCCAGGGTCCCCAGGATCACACCCCAGGCTGCAGGCGGCGCTAAACCACTGCACCACTGGGGCTGCCCCTAATTTAATTTTTCAATGAAGGTTGTAGTTTAATCAACTAAATGTGATTCATCTTCATGTATTTAAAAATATGTACCTTTAAACTAAAAAAAATCAGAAAACAACTTTTTTCAGATTATATGTATTATTTAATGGGATAAGAAGTATAATCATAGTCAGAGTGATTTAATTTACCTATGTGCTCTTCAGAGAAATGGCAAAATTAATCCAATAGGCTTAATGACTCAATCTTATTATGAATTGCTTTATAGTATTACAAAAGAAAAAAATATATCCAACACACAAAAACAGAATTGGTTCTCAAAATATGAAACATAATAAAATTTCCATAGAATGAGATGATTTAAATATTTTGCTGAAATGCAATCATAAATTTTTAATTAATGTCAGCTTTCTTATGTTCTCAAAAATCCAGATAATGATAAGAATATGAAGATCATTTTTATCAAGTGGCATTTTAAGGAATAATAGTGTGAAAATTCAAGAGTACAACAAAATATATATATTTTATAGTATTATTTGGCAGAAAAGATCCCTAGGTATGAGGAAAGTCATTTTAAAGGCATTGCTTTTCTAAAGTAGCAAATTCAAGTATTAATTTGGTGTACATATTTTAAGATATATGGATAATGTAATCATTATCTTCCTATATACATATACATTTGGATTCTTATCTTTGAATATTCGTGACCTATATATCGTATATAGTCAGTTTAATAAAAGAATAAGAGCTCCATTATGCAATGATTTACATCATTGCTTTAGTAATGTTGTATTAATTTATGGCATTAGTTAAATATTACTTATATTCTAGAATTCTAGACTTCAAATGACCTTAAATTGTTCTCACTTAATCTAGACATTGTTTATTTAAAGGTAATGAATTTTTAAATAGCCTAACAGAGTAGAATTAGGCATTTTATTAAATAAAATGTCAAGAAATTCATCAAGATATAAAATCTTGCATATGTTATATAATGTGTGCCATTTTCTATATAAATAAGCAGAATTTTGCCATTCTTTCTTCTGTACTCCACCAGAAGCATAGAGAAATGATTGTTTTACCTTTGTGCACGTGTTGAAATGAACAGTAATGTGTAGAAATGAGGAAAAAAGTCATTCTGACTTTTAGCCATGCAATTTGTCACTGGGCATACCTGGAAATTATACCAAAAGTTTTTTTTTTTTTTTCTTATGCACTGATAATTATTTCAATTTTCCTCAAAAACCTAAAACAAATTTATAAAAAGACAAAAAATGTTTTGATAATCCCTAAAGTAGAAGAAATACCATATAACTCTAGGCATTATCCAATCAGGAACTTAAATAAAGATTGGAATACATTCTTGTTTGAAACAGCAATTCCTCTTGAACTTTAAAATGTCCTGGTGGGTTAATAACTACCCTAAATCCTTTTGAATATGTTAGTTTGAAAATTATTAAAATAACTATCAACTAGATGGATTTCCACAATATGCTACTATTATCCTTTTTAACCCCTTTGTTCATAGGACCAGCTTATAAAGGACTTCCTGGCAGGGATTATGTTTTAGTAATCCCTGTAGCCCCATATTTAACAAACTGTCATGTAGATGGTAAATTTTTGAAACATGCACTGAATTGAATTTCTTTTTTTTTTTTTTCTTTCATTCATGGACTGTTTCATTATGTCTGCCTAAACTAGCAAGAGATTGCCATTATATTCATCTGTTAGGAGTGTTTTATTATTATACTTTTTCACTTTTCTGCTTTGTTGTTTCTTTTTCTATTTTTTTTTAAATACCTGAGCTTATTTGTTTTACTTTTTTATTTTTTTTAAAAGATGTTATTTATTTATTCATGAGAGACACAGAGAGAGAGGCCCAGACACAGGCAGAAGGAGAAGCAGGATCCATGCAGGGAGCCCGACATGGGACTCGATCCGGGGTCTCCAGGATCACACCCTGGACTGAGGGCAGCGCTAAACAGCTGAGCCACTGAGGCTGCCCAAGCTTATTTGTTTTGAATCATGTTGTAGAAGTTAAGATTATCCTGAGAAGTAAATTTTTCCAGTGATTTAACTCTGCTAAACCTATACTCCAAAGGGTCTTTCTCATTATTTATTTTAGCTGATCAGGCAATACAGTGCCTGTGAATTACAGCTTTAAGTGTTTTCCATCTTAATGAGGGTCAGTATTCCTCTGAGGAGTATATACTGCAGAGGGAACTAATCTCCTCTTGATCCTGTCAATACAATCTTGTCCTACCAATAAAGAGAAGTTAAATGATACTACCTAATGGTACAGCTGATTAGAAAAAATGAAGACAAAAATGAGTTCCAGTCCTTAATTCTGTCCAGCATATAGGGGATATAATTCTTAAAAGTCCAAAGTTCAAGAGTCACTTGGGTTATCTTTATATTTTAAACATAAAATATCTTGGTGTTCCAACATAAGTGATTATCTACCAAAATATTTTGGTAAGATTCAGATTGTACTTAATTTTAATTCATAAGGAAAGTAGAAAGTAAAGAATAAAGTTCAGATGCAAGATATTTAAAATAGCATATTTAGATTGCAAAATCTAATTTTAAAGTTAAGTATGAGAAATGCTTCTGAAATTTATTATAATCAGTATCTTTGATTACCAAAACAGCAAAACAGAAGACAGTTTAAAGATATTTTTTTTCCAAAAAAGACATACAGATGGCCAACATACACATGAAAAGATATTCAACATCACTAATCATCAGGGAAATGAAAATCAAACCCACAATTAGATAGTACCTCATATTTGTCAGAATAGCTAGACTCAAGAAGATAAGAAATAACAAGTGATGGCCAAAAAATAGAAATAAAGGAACTCTCTTGCACTGTTGATGAGAATGCAAATTGGTGCAGTCATTGTGGAAAACAGTATGGAAACTCCACAAAAGTTTAAAAATAGAAATACCATATGGTCCAGTAATTCCACTACAGAGTATTTACCCAAAGAGAATAAGAGCACTCATTTGAAAATATATATGCATCCTATGTCTATTGCAACATTATTTTTTAAAAATATTTTATTTATTTATTTGAGAGAGAGATAGCATAGGGGAAGGGGATGGCAGTGGGAGAGGGAGAAGCAGAGTCCCGCCTGAGCAAGGAGGCCAATGGGGGGCTTGATCCAGGACCCTGGGGTTATGACCTGAGACAAAGGCAAGTGCTTAACTAACTGAGCTACCCAGGAGCCCCTACTGCAGCATTATTTACAATAATCAGATATGCGAGCAAGCCAAGTGCCCATCAGTAGATGAATGGATAAAGAAAACAATGGAATATTAAAGCCAAGTGTCCACCAGTAGATGAATGGATAAAGAAAACAATGGACTATTACACAGTCATAAAAAGAACAATATCTTCCCATTTATGGCAATGTGGATGGACCTAGAGGATATTATGCTGAATGAAATAAGTCAGACTGAGAAAGACAAATATCATAGTATTTCACTTATATGCAGAACTTTAAAAAGGTTTCAAACAAAAGGGCAGAAAAACAGATCCACAAATACAGAAAACTGATAATTGAGGTGGGAGTGGGTGATGGGTGAAACAGAGGAGATATAGGCTTCAGACTATGGAATGAATAAGTCTCAGGGATGAAGAGAACAGCATAGAGGATATAGTCAAAGGTAAAATAAATAAATAATTTGAAAATAAAGAACAAATAATCTACATTTACATACAGTACTGGAATGAAAATAATGGTTACAGACATCTGTATTTAATATGATCACTATAACTAGGAATAAGATTCTGCTTTTTCTGGTATAATCTGATAATAAAAGCATCCTGGTTTGTAGGAGAAAAAAACAATTCTTGTCAGTAAAAGAATTTTGTCACATACATGCAAATTTAAAGAGAATTAAGGAAATAATTTTTTAAAAAGGACAATGTGCAAGTACTAGGCAAATAAAGAGACAATAAACATTTTGCACCTTCCTTTATGGATAATGACTTCAGTCACAATTTTGTAAAGTTTTAGAAATGCTTTAAAATTTTTTTTTCTTAGGGACTCCCGGGTGTCTCAGCAGTTTACACCTGCCTTCATTCAGCCCAGGGTGTGATCCTGGAGTCGTGGGATCAGGTCCCACATCGGGCTCCCTGCATGGAGCCTGCTTCTCCCTCTGCACCTCTCTCTATATATCTTTCATGAATAAATAAAATATTTAAAGAAAAAAAAATTCTTAATAATGATCCTGGGTAAAAGCTAAAACTATAATACTAACTTACTCAGTAAAGTCATTTATACTGATGTAAAGACTAATATATTTTAAGAATTAAACATAATGCTGGGCTGAAGTGTAGAAATGCTGGAGGTTGGAACCAAATGGACAATAAATCTCTTGTTCTATATAGGACCAAAACTTACCTTGGAGTTTACTAGGGCTACAAGGTGAAAAGGGCTATTTAATTAGAAGTTATTATATGGGGAAATACAAATAGGAGTGTACTTTCTAAAGTCACAGATAAAGTCCAGTAAAACTATTAAAGTTTTTTTTTTTTTTTAAGGTCCTGATTGTTAGGCTACAGGAATTTTTTTTTTAATTTCAAAATAATAATCTCCAGGTACTTTTCATTCATTTGTAAGGAAATAAAAGTATTCAAATGTTCTTAACCTAGGAGTGTATGGTTATAAATATTGTCAGCAGACTCCTAAACTTGTCTTCTAGTCTTGATTACAGGTATCATTAAATTCACAGGATAATCCTTGTAATTATTTGATAGTTCCTATGATAATGTAATAATCACTGCAATTCCAGTACAAGCAACATGAGGCAGGGGTTTTCATCTGTTTTATTTACTAATGCATCCATAGCACTAACAAAATAATCAGGCACAGACAAGGCCCTAATAATAAGAAAATTAAATTTGCAAATTATTTTAATGTTAAACTTTTTTGTTGTTGTTCCTTTTAGTTACTAAAAACAAAATATATAACCCATTGAAAATGTTTCCATTAAAAATTAACTTTTAAGGGCAGCCCGGTGGCTCAGTGGTTTAGCACCGCCTTCAGCCCAGGGCCTGATCCTGGAGACCCGAGATCAACCCCCATGTCGGGCTCCTTGCACGGAGCCTACTTCTTCCTCTGCCTGTGTCTCGGCCTCTCTCTCTCTCTCTCTCTCTCTCTGTCTGTCTCTCATGAATAAATAAAATCCTTTAAAAAATAAAAATAAAAAAATAAACTAACATTTAAAAACACAACAAAAATAAATAAATCATGATAAAATGTCAACTAAGTCATTACCCTGAATATTTTTATGGTTTTATTTGCACAACTGGTTCCTACATTTCTCATTAATAAATATCCTCTAAAACTCTGGATAGAAAATTAATTATTTATTTGACCTATCTGTATACTGAGGAATATAACAGCCTTTTTCTCTCAAAGAGAATTATATTAGTAGTATCAAAATAATTGGACATGTGTGAAAATAAAATCAGTGGCCAAGCATTAAGTTTGCCTTGATGGATTAATTAAAACAAAATGTACTACAAACAGCAAAATACTATAAGCCTCTTATGCACAATTGTTATATCTTTTCATTGTTATATTGCCAAGGTTTACCCCAGTGCACACCACTGATTATACATACATTCAATAAATAGTTTTTAAAAAGAACCAAAGGTAGCAACAAAAAGGTCATCTACAATAAGCAAACCAATTCAGCATCAAATAGTTAAATTCTTCTCTACTGTTCTCCAGTGCCCTCTGAACCATATCTAAGAAAGCATGTCACAACTCTCCATTTTCTAATGGAAGAATGCACATCTTACTCATTTGCAAAAGATGCAGGGATGGACAATGTTTTCACATGGTAGGTAGCCAGTCTTGTATTGCCTGATATTGGTAATATATTCTAGCTTGCCTAAGCTCTTCTCTAACAATATTTTATTTTTCCCCAACATACAATTTTGAAAACATCTAATATTCTCAAGGACCATTCTTGTCATTATATTACTTTAACTTTCAAAATAGCTCAAATTGTCTTCTAACTTAGAAAGTTATAATGAATTTAAGATACTAAATTTCAAAAGAAAAGCAAAGTAAGGGGAGCCTGGGTGGCTCAGTTAGTTGGATGTCTGACTTCTGATATTGGCTCAGGTTGTGATATGCGGGGGTCTTGAGATGGAGCCCCATGTCAGGCTCTGTGCTGAGTGGGGAGCCTGCTTCAGAATCCCTCTCTCCCTCTCCATCTTCCTCTGTTCATGCTTTCTCTCTGTCTCTCTAAAATAAGTAAACAAATCTTTAAATATAAATAAATCTACATGAAAAATAATTTATATTCTTGAAGAGAGTTTTTATATTTTAATAAAGCCAGATTTTAAAGGATATTATAAGCAAGCATAAATGAGACATCACTATGTCCCACATATAGACACTATTGAGTGTTAGCTAGACCCAGCATATCATGTACACACTATCAGTAATTTTTAAAATCATGTTGTTTGAACTTGTCAGGAATTGCCTTCTAAATAATAATCATATGAATCAATGTTATGGGAATTACCCAAGACCAAAATTTGGTAATAAATAAATTTTAATGAACAGTTAATAGTTGTCTAGTTTCAAATCCCGAGTAAATACATTGTCATCTTCAGTTTAGACCTCTATAGATCTGTATCTAAAATAGGGTAAAGCATGATAAGTTTTTATCACTTTTCTGACAAAAGAATAATGTAGAGCTGGATAAAACTCTTGTTTACCTCGCTGACTCAATGTTATTGATGAGAAAGAAATATATTTAATAGTTAATCACAAAAAAAAAAAAAGTTAATCACAGCTATTTATATGAAGGTGCTGATTCTTACCCTAAATCAGAATTGATCTTCTTAAATAGTAGTTGTCAAGGATAGGCTTAAAAAGTAATAATGATATGAGTGATCTTTCATATTCATTCTGACCTATCTTTGTATGATTGTAAAATATCTGCATTTCATGGATGGATGACAGATACAAATGAAAACCTGCGAGAGTTCAGAGAGGAAACGTGGATGCCTGGTTACTTTTCCCATGGTTTTGTCACTATTCAAAAATAGACAAAATATAAAGATAGCTATACATTTAAATTTGTCAAGGGGCCCCTGGGTGGCTCAATCAGTTGATTGCCATACTCTTGATTTTGGCTCAGGTCACGATCTCAGGGTGGTAGGATCAAGCCCTGTGAGGGGCTCTGCAACCAGCAAGGTGTCTGCTTGGCATTTTCTCTCTCCTTTTCTAAAACAATAATGATAATGATAATAGTAATAATAATAATAATAAGTAAAAAATAAAGTGTCAATAATCTGTCTTTGATCTAAAAGTTCTCAAATAAGGAGTGATATATTACAAAAATCTGTGTGTTGGGGGAAAAGAGGCTTATAAATCCATAAGCTACATCTCCACTCAAAGGGGAGAAAGATGCTTAAAACAAGTATGTTAATCAAAAAAGAAGTTTTAAATTTAATTTTACAAGATATGTGGAGTGCCTCTTATGAAATTGCTCAGGAGTCCCTTTTCCTTAGCTGAAATTTTAAGTTTCAATTTTAAGTTTTCAATTCACTTCTCTTAAGTCACAATGTAAAAATGATAATGTTTTGGGGTAATTGTTGAAACTTCCTAAGTATGAAAGAGTACATCTTACAAATTGGAAAACACATATCCTATAATAATTGCTTTTTTCAAGAAAATTTTTGAATTAAAATCAACAAGTTCTTTAAAAACTCCATTTGGAGTGAAATTAGTAAAAAGGAACAACAAAAAAAAAATACTTTCTAGTTGTTACTGTTATTGATTAGTAATTGGCAGATTCTTTTTATTCTATTTTGGAAACTTTTAGTCTGCCACATTATTCCATAGGATAATCTCCCAAACACTGCTTACCACTTTTATAAAATGTACTTCACTTTGTATATTAGTGACAGGTCTGAATGAATAATCAAGATTTCAATTACTGTAAACTTGAGTCACTCAATGTAAATGTTTTGTGTAAGCTACGCACACAAAAGCTATTTATTAATCTTTGGTATTTTATAAGAAAGTGTTGAGAAAAGCATGAGTTAATTACCTATCACTTTTTACAACTTTGTTGCAATATTTATTTCACCACTAATGATTTTCTTCTAAATAGTTAAATTGTGTTTATTATTTTTTGTGTGTGTGTGTTTATTATTATTTAACAGGTGTTGACTTCTGAAAAATACTGTTCTATCATCTATGTACATATAAAGGGCTGATTTTTCAAACCATCTGAAATGTTACCATACTAAGGACATGAAAGACACTTAAATGTATTGTCTACTGTAGGACTTCCTGATTGAATTAGTTTTGTTCTATATTTACTTTACAACAGAAGAAGCTTCTGCACACAGCATTAAATCCCATATCTGAAAGCAGTTAAGAAAACCTTGTTTCTTAAAAGGATATGCCTATCAAAGATATTATAGGTTACAAAGAACACATTATACATAACATATGTGATTCTGTAATATGATACTTTATTGAACCTATGCTTCAATTTTTAAATTTATATGTTGGTTTAATATAATCATTTTCCCAAACTATCTTGCATTTGTGGACATCATCTGGAATGTTTTAAAGAAAATGTTTTCCAGTTGGGAGGATGAGTGTTTAATGAATCTATAAAGTAGCACTGTGCTTATATTCTGGCCACTATTTGACACTGGAAATCTAAAATGCATGCCTACTCAGTTCTGCTCTTCCCAAGGCAAAATTGTTTTTTAATAGTACAATATTCTAGAGATAGCTTTTAAAATTAACAAAATGCAAGACTCCAGAAAAGTTAATAAAAAACAGCTCAATCTTGATGAGGTTGGCTGATATTCACAGAAATCAGGAAGACTAAGTCTATCTATAAGTATTCTTTCACAATAATTCTATAATGGAATTTAAATGAAACACACCATTATGAGACAATAATTCTTATATAGCAGAGAGCTACAATACATTTGAATGTAATGTTCACATATTTATTAATTTAATCAATAAATGAGTATTTTATAGATCTAATTTGCTGGAACTATAACATGGTAAGTTCTTTATTAGCTATTAAAGGAAATTTGTTATGCTTTGGGTGCTTTCAAAGACATATACATCTGAGTAAATTAGGTATAAGCATTAAAACAAACACTCCTAAAATATTAATTATAAATAAAAATAGGTCACACTGAGGATAAACACCAATTTAACTGTAAATTTAAGAACAAATAAAAATTGTGAGAAATTGTAAATTGTGTTTAAGAGACAACAAGGAATATGGAAAAGTAAGAATCTATAAGACTTTTTAATTTTTTAGGAGGCATGTCATCTTTCCACACCTGAACTTATTCTTTCTTGGTTAAAAATAAACATTTTAAAAATCAACACATTTGTTTGTTTCATGATAACTACCTAGGAATCCGGTCAACTCATTAAAAATATGTTAAGTTTATCTATCAATATTAGGGGAAAAGAAATTGGTTAGAGATTCGTAATTGGGTTTATTTCAATTATAGAGCATCAACTAGTTATTCATGATTTGTTATTTCGAATACAAAATTGAGAAATAGCCCAGAACTGTATTCATGAATACTTTATTTCATATATTAAGTACCGAAAAGTGGATTCATAGTTTATGAAATCATTATCTATGGAGACTCATCAAACATGTCCCGAAATGATAGTAATGAAAGCTTTAAAATGGTATTGATAAGGATATTTGATGATCAGTAAAAAATGGTTTGAGTGGCCATTTGATATCACTTAAAAAAATAAAAAGAAAGACAGGGAAGGAAGAAAAAAAGAAATTAAGAATAACTTCCAGATATATTTTCAGTAGAAAGGTCATTAGTGTTCATGATAGAATTTCATTTTAGAGAATACTTTTTTCCTACACTAGAATAAATGTTATTATCCTATCCCCTTCTTTTAACAATCCATTAGCAATCAATAATATTCAAACAAATTATTTTTCTTTTGTTTTTCTTTAGAACTTACAAATTGTAGATATTAACATCACAAAACCACATAGCCTTGAATGAAGTAACTGCTCAGTTACATTCCTAAATTCCTAGATGAAAATATCCAAGTAGTTGCTAAATTAAAACACCAACAATGCTAGATGTTTCCTAATTAATTCTGGTAAACTTAATATTAGTTTATAAATGATGTTTGAAATTAAAACTGGTATTTTTTTAGTTTCTCCATTTTTCGAAGTTGCTACACGGGAATATTTTTATCTTGTTTCAATTAAACTGACAGGAATCATCAGGCTTCAAAAAAAAAAAAAAAAAAAAAAAAAAGGAATCATCAGGTTAATAATATAAATTTGCTAAGAAACCATACTTTCCTTTCACTAAATGACCCTGAAAAGTTAATCAAGAATAACTATTTTTATTAATGTGACTTGTGTCAGAAGTCCATTAAAGCCAAAGTAAACATAATGTAATTAAAAACTAATGTGCCTCAAGGAATGTATTCTTGAACTTTTGTTTTTTAGCTACACAGTATCAAAACAAAAAGAAAATATGATTTATACTCATTAGACACCATGGCACCATAAACCAAAAATATTTGATACTAATATTTTTTTTAAAAAGTTGTCAACATCCTTACTTTTTCATGGAAAGAACTTTATCAAAAACAAAACAAAAAAAACGTAAATGTATTTTTCAAAATGCATTTTGTCTTCATTGCATGTTTGTCTGTTTAAAGCATCATCTCTTATTTATCTATGACAACATTACAAAGCAGACATTATTTTCCCCAAGTGAGAGTTAAGGAAAATAAATGAAGAGTGGTCAAGAAATTTCAATAGGATTGTATTTAGGAAATAGAACTAGAAGTGACATTGAGGAAGGAATCCTAAACCCATCTTACTCTATGTTTCACGATAGCCCACTACTGGGTATAAAGAGAAAAATGTTAAGAATCTTAGAAGTCTATCTCATTAGTCATAAGTCAAAATCATAATACCAAATAGCTTTTGTGATATTTTTTCATGAAAGATAAATTTGTGCTCAACATGCCACAGATTGGTGTTATGTTCCTGTTTGCATCTGAACTTCAAACTCATACTCAATTTTCTAGATTACAAAAATTATAGACACTTATTCAAGTCTGTAACTGCTCATTTTAGAGGTAATACGAAAAAAAGTAAAAAAAACAGGGAATATAGGAAACTAAAGCATAGGTTGATAATAAGGTATCAAAGTTTTGAAGTCCTACCAGTTAAGTTCTTTGCACTTGTAGAGAAAAACACAGAGGCACTATTCTGAAAAGACATTCCATTTTTATTTAAAGAACATACAAATCTAGTAGTAAGGTTAATTTTATATATGCATGTGTATATATAGTATACACACACACACACACACACACACATACTCACTAACACACTTTAAGAATCCGAAAGGTTTCTTCCTACTTAGGTTTGATTTACTTAATTATAATATATTAATCATTTTGCATGAAGAAAATCAAGATCTACTGTATTTTATTTAAAAAATTTACATTTCCATTATAATGTTGAGTTTAGGAAAATATTTCATGAGAGGCTAGAATTACATATTATCTGATTAAATGATAAATGAAATCAATCATATTTGCATCGTGTCTATTTCATTTGGAAAACATTACTAAAGCAATGTAGATTAAATAAATACTTTCTCCACCCAACTAAAAGTGGGTGCGCGTGCACACACACACACAAACACACACACATAAAATGAGCATGTTCACTACAATAACATTCCAGAAGGTAAGATGCAAAAGAATTGAGGAATTGACACTCATTGACAAATTGCTTTCTCCAGTGGAGTAAAAACTACCTCTTGCCTCAAACTCCTTTTAAGAAAAGCACTGTAACTTCACAATTTTATGACCCAAAGTTTCAATTATCTTTCTTATATCTTCAAGATGTTATCAGTGAGCCTTACAAGCAGAAAAATTATTGATCAGGGATCCACATCAATAAATGTAAGTACTAAAAATATTTCCCAGAGAAAATCGTAAAGAATACAATTTCTTAGAGAAGATAAAGTGTTAGAAATAAATGAAAATGTTTTAGGATCATGTTTTATTAAATTTTTGCTTCATTACATGGGGACTCCAGACTCCTTCAATATGTAGACAAAACATAACAAAACATTATCAATAATAATAATAAAACTTCACATACTCACGATGTGTGTTGTCATTTTAATTGAGTTTTTGTTTAACAGAAGAAATCTATTGGCTGGTACTATCATACATCTACAAAATTTAGAATTTAAAATAGCTTTAATTATGAGAGATTTACTATAATTTTCTAAATTTATTTTTTCAGTTTCCAACTGGTTTTCCAAGCCCAAAGATTTCTCTACTGGGGTCCTACATAACGTTGCCTTAGGGCAAGCTCTTTTCTTATCCTTTTTGAAAACCCAACCAACCCCCACCTCAATTTTTTTTTTTTGAAATTGGAAAATAATATGGCTATAACCCACTCAGCATTTTTCCCAAGTAGTCAGAATTAAATTTCTAGTTCAAAATGCCTTTTAATATTAAGGTCTGTGACCTTAACAAGAAGCACTATTTCAAGGCATTTCTGCAACTACTATTTTACATACTTCATTAGGGTTATGCATCCTTTCCTCCAACTCCGGACCCTCCCCATTTCTTCCTCTCACCTCTACCCAGTTTATGATTTTTGTAACATTGTTAAAGCATTCAAATGAATGCAAGTTAAACGTTTAAATGGATTTAAAGGTTTCACAAACGTGAATACTAAGAAGTTATGCATCCTAGCAGAACCATCTGAAAAGACACATATCCCATCGCTTGAAGCAGGGAAAAATTACCACAAGATGGGTCAAATACAGGTTATATGATTGTCAATAAAATATAGACATTCAATCCTTACCTGCTTAACTGCATGATGACAAACAAATCTAAACAGCATGCAAAAAGTCTCAGAATTCTGAATCATCTGTCTTCCAAGCTGCTGAGTTTAATACCCTGATGCTTTCTTCTTTGCTTCCATACATTTGACTGGCTAGAATATTTGTAAGCAATAGTAGGGTTATTTTGCAACCCCTGTCACCTCCTCCTCTCTTCAAGCCACTGGTGTGCATCTCACACAGCTCCAAGCAGGCATCTCATCTTCGGAGGGAGAGCCTCCCCAGCGTTTCCCGTACACATTCCCATTAGAAAGAGGTCCCTGCTCTAAAGGGCTGATCACGTTCTCGACCTGGTGCTGAGTAAAACACTCTCGGGTTCAACTCTTGGGGACTAGGAGCACAGCCATCAGAGAGACTTCAACTCTCTGCCGCTGCCTGGCTGCAGAACCAGCAGTAATCAGCGGCCAAGAAGCACCACCCCCTCTCGGGTGGACTCCGAGGGGAGCGCTCCCAGTCCCAGATCCTCCTACTTTCCACCCCACCTCCAGAAAAAAAAAAAAAAAGGAAAACGGAAAAATAAAAAGCCCAACTTGCAAGTGGGTCTCATAGAAGCCAAACGGCTCCCAACCTCATTCTTTAAGCTTTAACTTCAACCTGACAGTCTCAGCTCCAAGTTGAAATCCAACTCTTGCCCCCACCCCACCCCCAAGCCCCCCCAGAATCCCGCGAGTCAGTGAAGGCAGACAGGGAACCACGGTCAGTAATACTTGAACCCGGAGCCTGAGCTGTCCCTTAGCAGGTGTGAGCCCAACTAAGCAGGGGCGGCGGGAGGGGGGGCGGGGGGGGTGAAGAGGGCGATTATGGCTTTTTATATAAAGCGGGCATGCTGAAAAGCCCTCATGCATTCGTCTGAGGTGCAGCTCATTAGAAAGAATAAATAAATAAATAAATAAATAAATAAATAAATAAATAAATAAATAAATACAAATATGCAAAAGGGCGTTGATAAGAGTCTAGAGCTCCCAAGCCCATCCTCTCGGACAGAATGAGAGGTTTTGCTCAAGTTTGGCCTGAGGCAGGCTGGAGATGGTGCGTCGGGCACGGCTGCACCCCCACCCCAGCCCAGCCCCCCAGCCCGGCGCGCTCCGCGCTCCCGGGGCTGCCGCTGCCCGCACCGAGCGGCGGGCGCCGCAGGGGCCGAGCTCGGAGCGGGCGGGGAGCGGGCGGGGAGCGGGCGGGGAGCCGGCAGGGAGCGGGCAGGGAGCGGGACAGGCCCCCACCGCGCCGCCCCCGCCCCGCCCCGCCCCGCCCCCGCCCCCAGCCCGCGGCCGCGCTGCAACCCCGCACCTCGCGGTCCGCGCTCCCGGCGCCCAGGTGGCTTAGGCGTTGCCGGGAGCTGCGGAGAAACCCCCGGGCACGGTCGCCTGTTGCTGGCCCTCTGCTTGGAGCGTCCTTGGCGGCGGAGCCTCTCAGACGTAAATGTCCCCCTGCCACCAGCCGGAGTTTCAGGCTAGAATACAGCAAAACGCACTTACCTAAGCCCCGTACGTCTGTGCTTTGCTGGAGTAGACTGGGTCAAGAGGAGAAGACCTGACTGCACTGAAAGTTGCGGGGTTTTTTTGGTCTTGCTTTTGGGGTTTTATCTCCCCCCCCCTCCTTCCACCCTTGCGCAATAGCAGCAGTCCTCCAAAGAGGGTATTTGAATTGAATTATGCTAAGCCCTCGCTTCTTCAACTAAAGTCACGGCGGCTGATGGCACTTGTCAGCCAGGACGACCAGACTAGGAAGGAGACCAGGTAGAAAGTAGTGACGGGCGAGGGGCGCCAAGCGGTGCGCACCGCAGGCTCAGCCCCGTTCCGACGGGCTGGGGGTGGGAGCCGAGGGGGGGAAGCCCTTGAATCCTGAGACGGGGGGTGGGGTGACGCTGCAGCTGGAGTACTTTCATGTCTGGAAGCTAAAAAGGGCTTTTGAATTTTAAAAAGCATTGCTTAGGTCTTCACGCCAGCCATCAGTAAGCACAGGGATAGTTCTTTCCCAGAAATTTAAAAAGAGGGAGAAGGAAAGGAAAAAATTAAAAAAAAAAAAAATGAAGGAAGAAAAGACTGAAGAAAGAAAGAAAAAGAAAGAAAGAAAGAGCTTAAACAATAGGTTCTCACCTCCATCCATCCCAATAAAGAGAAATGTTGTAGAAACCAGGAACTTGTTCTGATGGGGGCTGGGCGGGGGGGGGGGGGTGTCACAGAGAAAAACCTGAGTATGCATTAGAGATTACACTACACGCACGCAGGCTTGACATTTAATTTATACCGTGTCCTTGTCAATATGTGAAGTAAAAGCTAAGATTTAAATGTTCCTCAACATACCTACAGTTAAAGGGGAAGTGATGATCATAACTGTCAGTGAAGCCCATAAAAATGTTCATAAAAGCAAAAAAAAAAAAAAAAACCACTGAGGTATTAACATACTCATTAAGAATTGAGTCTGGGGGTTGAACAAGTGTGAAGAGTGAGGCAATTACATTTTTTCATATAAAGTCTGTCCCTGATTTTCAATTTATTAGAACCAAGATCATCAGTGCTTTTTTCGGATAGCTCTCCGCCTCTGAAATGAGCACTCTGTGTCCAATTAGCTGCTCACCAACTAAATTCACAAAATCAGAAATGTACTAAATAAGATGCCTGAATTGAAACACAATGCCCAAAATAACATGTTCGTGTGTGATTTGGGATGTTGTAAGAAAAAAATGGTGCACTTAAAACTCCCACTCTTCTTACCATAGAGTGGTTTTTAGTGCTTAGCGTCCTGCTAAATCCATAAAAATACACTTTACAAAAGTCCTCCTTCAGTCATGTAATTGCTTGCAATGAACAAATGCTGACCTGAACAACCTTCCGAAGATCAGGGACTAGTGAACTTTCTCAGACCCTGAAATTGTCAGAAGGTTTCTTTTAAGCTCACTCTTAGATAAACATATAAAATTTGACCTTTCAAATAGCACAAGAATGTGTGCCAAGAAGCATTAATTGGGGGGGTGGGGGATGGTTAATGTTTCCTATAACCTGTAATATAAATGAGGATAGACATAAATAATGTAAAAGGTGGTGGGGTAATTCATTACATGGGCTATATCTTAGTAGCACGATTGCAACTAATATACTAATTAATGAACAGTCACACAGATCTTCGACTTCTGAAAGTAACAAAAATATTTTTAAAAATGAGATATCGCTCAAACAAAGCTTATTAAAAATGACGCTAGCAATAAGTTTGCAATATAATATAAGGAGAAAAACTTACCAGAGGACATTTCAGGAAGCAAGATGACTGTGAGAAAAATATATCCAGGGTTCAAACAGATATTCCATGATCTTCCAAATCAAGGTAGTGATGAGCTGCAGGGTGGTGGAACTTTGAAAAAATCAGCAGTTCCTGGTGGCATGTAACCAACTAAAAAGCAGCTACACAGAAAGCCACGGAACCCCCAAGGAAAAGCAACAAAATGTGAAAGAGGTGCCTTTTATTGGGGAGGGTGGGATGGGGGGGCTTATTTGTAATGATCCTTAGGCAGACAAAGTGATCATTTACTGACTGTACATGCCCATACAGTGGGAGAAAATAGAAGCCGTGTAACCCCAGAGAACAGGAGGTGAAATACAGATAAATCTGCAAAGAGAAGTAAAAGGATGTGTTGAAGACAAGAGATAAAGAGAGAACTAGTGAGCAAGGCTGTAGTCATCCTGATAGATACAGCAGCAGGAATGATTTAGGCTGCTGGGAAGGATCCAATGAGAATTCAAGAGGGCACTGCCTCGGAAATCCTGCTCCCTTCTCCCCACTCGCAGTTCTTTAAGAGTTACCTGCGTTGAGAACATTATTATTAGGATTAATCGTATCCCATCAGTGCATTTCACTAGGATTTCCCTTGAACTCTCACTCGCAGCAACTGAGGGAGGCGCAGTAAGGAAGCCCAACACGACCCCCCCACACACACCCCACCACCCCCAAATAAGCCACTGTGGTCACTTTAGGAGGAGCAGACAGCAGCGACTGGCACTGGGGGTAGAGACCGGAGGGCTGCAGATGGGCCGAGGCCGCGTCGCCGCGCGCTTTCGGGGGCGCAGCGCGGAGGCTTAGGCGGGGGGCCCGGCGCCCGCCCGGGTGGCGGCTGCGGCGGCGGCAGGAGCCTCCCGGAGCCCGGCTTCCCGCAGAATTCTGCAGCCCGCGCCTCGAGGCAATCACGTCCCCCCGAGAGCTCCGCTCCAAGCGCCTCGCTTTAGAAGCTGGAGCTTTGGAGGTTCTGGGGACCGTCCCCGGGGGAGCGGGGGCCAGGCTGGGCGGCTGTCGCGTCCCCTCGGGCTCCTGCTCGGTTACCCGGGGAGAGAACGCCAGAAATGGCTTTGCGGCCGAATGCATCCTCTTGCCGTGTTCCTGTCCCGACACGGCCCACGCGATCGCCTGATCGATCGGGTAAGAAGAGCTTTATTCCTTCTCCTGTTTCCCCTCCACGGTCCCATCCCGTCTCCCAAGCCCAAACCCGAAACCCCAATCCGCGGGTCTCCCTCTCCACGCCCCCACCCCCCATCTCATTCAATTGAAGAACTTCCCTTTCCTCTTTGAAATCGACTTCCCCCAGGGGACTGCCTGTGCGACCGAGGGGCTGGTAATTCTCTTTTTAGATGATTTATATTTTGGCAGTGAAACGATTCCCCCCTCGCCACCCTCGGGACCCTCCTTAGGGGGGACCCCCCTCCCCGTGGGTTCACCCTCCGAGCTCGGATCTGGATGAAGAGCGCTGTGGGAGTCTTTTGCCCTCTGCTCTATCTTCCTCCGGACCCTGAAGCTGGAGCATTACCCGCCTCCCTCTCTCTCTCTTTTTAGAAATAGGAGGGAAAGGCAGAGTGGAAATTGATTTCTTGCAGAGACTGAGGCGCCGAATGATAGAGGGAATAAACATTTGCCCTGGATAAAAATGTTCTTGGTAAGTAATCTTATTTTCTACGGTTGAAAAGGAAACACATTGCTTCTCATTGCCCCATCCCCCACTCCATTCATTTATTTGCTCTCTGTATGTAAATCACGAGCTGGGTCAGTGGAAATCTTCTTTTCCTCTTTCCTAGGAGAATAGCAGCATGTAAGGGTGAATTTGAACTAGGGGGCTTTTAAGAAGAAAATGTGAAGGCTTTAAGGCTCTTCATTTCTCACATTCAAAACCTACACACAGGTAAAGCTGATTCCTGCTTGCATGCTGCAAGAGTATTTAAATACCTCCTTTATTTCCTAGTGTCTTTTCTTTCTTTCTGAAAATAGAATGATTTCGGGTAGTAGCCCCATGTCCAAGGTTTTCATATACCTTGGTCATGTTCTAAAATTCCATTGCAGAGATGTGAATGTGTATTAAGCTAAAGCTTAATGAGTAAGCTTTAAACTAAAGGCAAGTTAGAGCCATGGTACCCCTTACCGATGTGTACATCTTTGTCCCAATTCTTGTACCAGATACAAATTATCAGCTTCCAAGATAGCCATTTGCATGTTGTGGTGATACCTATAAATTCAGAAAGCCCTCTGGTTTTCATGAGTCTATAGCACCCCCAGCCTGCATTTGCTTATTATGTGACGAGTGTAAAAGTGGGAGGAAGCCAAACAGCCCTGGATTGTGTTTACATCATATGTCACTAAGTGTACAGAATAATACATCTTGCAAATTGTGTGAAATTGGTTTATTAAGCATCAGCTGACCATTCTGGATACGAAAAACCAAAGGAGACTTGCTTGAAGAGACATCATTGCAATTTTGAGTCATAGAATATATTTTATGGGTGTAATATCTGTATTATTTTTTCTTCCATTGTTGTTATACCTTATACTGTACACCCCTTATGCCCAACTTTAATGATAAAGAAAAAGCTAACTTGAACAAAATTTATTCCTGATACAAATAGGATGGCCTTAACTTCATCCAAAATATCTATTAAAATTCCATTGATAAGAATAGAGTTCATTTCAGATCATCAATTTTCTAGAATTCTATTAGGAAATCCCAGAAGAGAGATAGCCAAGTGTAATATTTCAACAGCAAGGCAAATTGTGCATGTGCTCAATCAAGTATCCATAGTCTTTATTACTATCAAAATTGTCCAGGGAAAAAAATTTCATGTGTGTTTAACTTTTTTTTTTCTTTCTCTCCTTAGGCTGTGTTCCAACCCTAATAAGGACCTGCAGTAGAAGTTTTTCTTCAGTCATCTAATGTTACCCAAAAGATTACTTGTGTGTTATATCTCTTTTTACACATGCTGACAAATGTTGGTAGGGGGATCTGAGATCCACACAAGGAGGATGAATGCTCTGAATTACATTTGTTACAAATTCAACCTTAACAATTGTGATATACAGATATACAATCTTCATAAGCTGCCTAAACCTACTTACCTAAATTGCTATTCAAAGAAATACAGTAATTTGTTGAAGACCCAACCTAAGTTAGGAAATGTAACATTTGTGAAATAAATGTAAGGTTGTTGTTCTTTTAAATATTTGAAGAATAAAAAGCTCAGGATGATATTGACTTTGTGACCCATGGTTCCCTAACTTTAACATATTTTATAGCACTTAAAATTTGTTAAACTCTGTAAGTATCTGAGCGTTATATTAAATCATATGATAAAATTTGATGAACCTCAAAATAGAACCATAGGTTTTTATATCTCTTAGTTAGCTCCTACCTGGTTTGTACTTAGACCCATCTCAAAAATTACACATTTTATTTTATACTGAGTCTGTCCTTTACTGAATAATCTCAAGGTACATCTACAGTTGGTATTTTAGCACATTCTATATTACTGGTAAGGTCTTTGGTTTGCCTTTCTGGCTCCTTCTTGTGGGTGTATAAGAACCACTTAATATATTTCTTACCTATTAATTCACTAACGTCTAATCCAAAATCAATGTCCAAGGCATTTGTATTTGAGAAATTGTGAATCTATTTGTGACTAAAAATGACAATGTGCTTTAGGTTGTTTTAACCTCAAATTTATACTATATATAAAGATGTAATTTATTTCAATTACATTTATGTTAAATTATATTTTTAAAAATTAATTAAATATCAAATACATTTATATTAATTAAAAAGTAATATAACGTATTACTATAAAAATGTAGTAATAAGAGTAAATTAAAACTTTCTTGCATACAAAGTGAATCAGTCATACATCGTACACATGTGATGCATATATAATTTCCCTCATTAGAATATTGAAATTTATTCATTTTAGTATCTGCTATATGTTTATTTTGGCTTTATATATATATTTCTCTTTGAAAACGTCTTAAGTGTCTTAAATATTTAAGTGTGAAAACATTTTCATGTCTCACTCCATAATATGAATATGCTGCTAAATAAGCTGAGCCAATATATTTGAATCTCAAAATAATTATAGTAGTCCCCTGCCTTATCCACAGAGGATACAGTCCAAGACCCCCAGAAGATGCCTGAAACTACGAATAGTACAGAACCCTAATTATACTGTTTTTTCCAAAACATACATACTTTAATTTATATATTAGGCACAGTAAAATTTTAACCATATCAAAAAATAGAACAATTATAAAAATATGCTGTAATAAAAGTTATGTGAACGTGTCTCTCAAAATACTTATTGGACCATACTCAACTTTTTTTTCTTCTCATGTTGATGTGAGATAATAAAATGAAATGGATGAGATGAAATGAGGGAATGGCATAGGCATCGTGACAGAGCTTTAGACTACTACTGACCTTCAGACTCCTTATCAGAAAGGGATCACCTGTTTCCAGAAACTGAAGCTGTTGGTAGGTTAACTGAAACCGGGGAACCAGAGACAGAGGGGACTACTGTATGTTGGAACTTGAAGGAACTTTAATGGCCATTGAGTCTAAATCTTCATTATGATGAAGAAATTGAGAATCTAAGTGGCTAAGTGATTAGTGTAATCATATTCTAACTGGTAATCCAAGAAACTTTAAATTGAGTCTTCCTAACTTCTTTGCTAGTATTCATTGTAAATCAATTAAATTCTATCACTAGCTGTTAAAGCAGATATTGAGATTGGGACAAGGAATAGATGAAAGAGAAGGTAGTACAAAGATTAATAAATTGCATCCTTCTTGTAGCTTATTTTGTTGACAACTAATACTCTCCATTGTAGATAATTTTTATTTCCCCATTACTTTTTATACTCCCAGCTCCCTGCTATCTCTGCCCTCAATAATGGGGGATCATTTCTTAGTGTAATTTTCCTTTCTCAGGAAAGATTCTCAGTGTTTATACTTCACTGGGTTGCTCCCTAGACTATTAAACAGACACACACCCATTCAATCTTAAAGGGTGGATCATTCCAATACCTACAGTATCATACTCCATGATATCACCTGCAGTTCTATTTTTTAAATTCCCTACCAACATAAAAAATAGAACTATATCAAGAAGAAAGCCATCATCTCAAAATAAGAAGGTTAATTAGACTTACATCTAAAACCACACACACACACACACAATATGAAATAAATGCAGAAACTAAGAGAATACATTGTGATGAAGATATTATTATGCAAAAAAATGCATGTTCCATAAACAAAGGGCTTTCTTAATAGGAGAAAAGCTATAAAACTTCAATCATTTAGGAACGTTCAGTTTTCTGGAGTGATTGAAGCCATTTTTCATTCTTTCACAGAGATCAAAATTTGAGTATTACATGAGATACTTTTCTTGGAAATGACAACCTGAAAGACAAATACAACATTGAAATCTATTGGCAGTTATTATTTCAAAGGGGTTATTATTGGATTTAACAAAAATAGAAGAAAATCTGAACATTTTTAGGTCTGTATAACATGCTCTTATGAAATTAAATTTTTACACTAATTTGAAATATTGCAAAAGATGGAATACATGTGAAAAATAATTTATATTGGTTATTTTGTGTTTTGAGAATTGAAAACAAAATCCATACTTATTTAAAATCTAACCATTGTTGAATAAAATTTCTAATTGCTAAAGAGAAAGAGAAGTTGATTCATAGGATTTTTTTTAAAGATTTTTATCTGAGAAGGAGGGAGGGAGTAGCATGAGTGGGGGAAGGGGCAGAGGGAAGGAATCCCAAGCAGACTCCTCACTGAGCACAAACAGAGTCTGACACTGAGCTCCCATAATCTCACAACTCTGAGATCATGACCTGGACCAAAATCAAGAGTTGGCCGTTTAACCAGCTGAACCACCCAGGTGCCCCAATTCATAGAATTTTTTGAAGAACATACTGTAGGCCTGTATTTTTAAATAGATTATCTCAATATGAGCTGTGCAATTTGGTTATGAACATCTCATATATGAAGCAACAGTCTCAAAGAACTTCATTAATTTGCCCAAAGTCACAAACTAAGTAGAAGGTTCAGAATTATAAATCAGTTTTTATGACTGCAAAGTCTGGGTGGATTCCCATTGTACTTTTCTATCATATATAAAATACTGGGATTATAGAAGCATTCTGGAAGCATTTAAGTAGCATTTGTATTGTTCCAAGTGTTCTTGTGTGATTAATAATATCTTCGAAAGTGTGTAATAGAATTTAGAGCCTAATCTATTTCAAAGAACATGTTGCTTACTATCAGTTTCATGGAGAAACCATGATTGTGTTTTTCATATTTATTTTCGACTCCTTTGCTTTGTATCTGCACCATCCAGTAGAAGACCTTACATAGAGAAGGAGCTCAAGAAGTATTTATTTAATGGATGAAATTAAGTACTTAACTGAACCTTCCATCTCTCATATCCCTACAAGGGTTTACTGTATTTAATTTTTACTTAACATTTAGAAATACAATTACTAAGTGGCAGCATTGCTTCCTTTTCAACTAGGGCCCGGCAGAATGGCTCCCGCAAAGAAGGGGGCGAGAAGAAGAAGGGCCGTTCTGCCATCAACGAGGTAGTGACCAGAGAATACACCATCAACATTCACAAACGTATCCATGGAGTGGGTTTCAAGAAGCGTGCCCCTCGGGCACTCAAAGAGATCCGGAAATTTGCCATGAAGGAGATGGGAACTCCAGATGTGCGCATTGACACCAGGCTCAACAAAGCTGTCTGGGCCAAAGGAATAAGGAATGTTCCATACCGTATCCGTGTGCGGTTGTCCAGAAAACGTACGAGGATGAAGATTCACCAAACAAGCTCTACACGCTGGTTACCTACGTACCTGTCACCACTTTCAAAAATCTACAGACTGTTAATGTGGATGAGAACTAATCGCTGATTGTCAAATAAAGGTATAAAACTGAAAAAAAAAACAAAAACAAAAACAAAACAAAACAAAAAAAAAACTAAGTGGCAGCATTTTTCAAAATATTTTCAGGATATTTTACATATCTGTGGCCTTAGTAAACCATGTTTAAACCATCACAACCCTTTGTTATTGCTCAGGATTTTTATTTTTATAATACCTTACTATCCACCATACCAATTTAATCCTCTCACTATGCTGTAAATTAAAACATTTTGTTTATTTGAAAATAAGGGGAAATAAGTATCAAGAAATTAAAGCATTGTTATTGATTACTAAAAGAAATAATTAAGCTGTTTCTATTTGTTATATTTCTTAACTTGTTGAAGGGAAGAAGAAATGTAATGGAAGTATCAAATTATTTGTTAATTTTATTAACAAACTATGTAGATGTAAATTCTTCATCTGTCAACTTTTGCAAGCAAAATATATTCATAGAAGAGAGAATTGTTTCTAATTTTGTGAGCTTAATTATAAAACTATCAGTTTATATAACATTTTACTAGTCAGGCTTATCAGAATTAAGATTTTTTTTTGACATTAACAAAATGATTACTTTCTAAATTATTTGTACTGCCAAAATCTATTCATGAGTGCAGTGACCAAAATATGTTCAATGACATAGTGACTATATGGATTAATGCATTATCAACTGACATGAATAAACTTGCACAATTTTTGAAGTGACCTAAAAATAACAATTTTGAAAACATTCAAGGAAATGATCAGATACAACCTCTTTATAATTCTCCCTTTTATCTGAATTTCAATGATTATTCAGTGTGGTAGTAAGACTAAAATTTCCCCAAATACCCACATTCTAATTCCCAGGGTGTGGGACTAGGTTACCATGTATAGCACAGAGATTTTGTAAACTTCATAAAGTTAAAGACCTTGTGACACAGAGAGCAGCCTAGATTAGTTGTGTTTCCCTAAAATAATCACAAGCATCCTTACCAGAGAAAGGTAAAAGGATGGAGTCAGAGAAAGAACTCTGATGAGAGAAGTAGATGGAGTGATGAGGGACCATTAGCCAAGGAATGCATGCAAGACATCCTAAGTAGCTGGAAAAGGGAAGGAAACAGATGGTTCTCTAGAGCTTTCAGAAGAAATTAAGTCCTACTGATCAATTTTAGACTTCTGACCTACAGAATTGTTAATGATTTGTGTTGTTTTAAGATGCTATATATTTGTGGTAATTTTATAAAAGCAGCAACAGGAAACTAATAGAGCCAGTCATGCATAGAGTTCAAAAATATGTAGTATGTTCTTTCCTTTCTAGGAACTTTAAGAATTAACAGCAAACTCTGGCTTCATGGCCATTTCATTCCTCTAGGTATTGAACAAACCACTGTCTTTCATCAGGCAGAAACTTGATTTCCTCAAGAACCAGGTTGATTCATCCAACTTGATTACATAAAGCGTGAAAAGGAACCAGGGTAGGGACAATCAGATAATAGCACTAGTCTCCAGAAATAAACTAACCATTTAATAACTTATAATATTGCACAGTTTTATTCACTTAACATAGAGTCTTACACAATATTAGCATCCAATTCATGCTGATTTGGTTGTAACAAATATTGATAGATGTTTAAGAAAAGAAATGATAATCATGACACTTGATTGTCTGAAAATTAGATGGTATGAAGAGAAGACACTAAGCACAGTAACAATAAGGTCAGAAGCTGAAGAAAATTAGCAAAATATTAAAAGAAACGTGAGATCAAAATGAGACTACAAGAGATGGACTGACAAGGAGTGAGAGGATTTTTATTTTCATGGAAAGATGGATATAAAGCAATTCAATCATTTTCTCCTTATATTTTGTACAGTACTTCAATCAGGAAAGGAACCCAAACGTTTACTTAATTAGGATGCGTCATTAATTTTAGTGTCTCCTGAACTCCTAAGGCCTTTCACCCCATGTAGAAATAAAAGAAACTAAGCTATTTGATTGCTAATTCTCTTGGTGTCTCTAAATCTCTGTAATGTGTGTACTTCCTATTTTGAAGAAATACATACCTTGTAGGAGGAAGAAAAACAATCCTTCACATTGATCATGGAGTTTTGCCTCTGAGGAGAAAATATGAATTTACAGACAAAAGCAATTTTAAAAGACTATATAAAATGAATTCATTTCATATTTATGGAAGGAGCCCAAGCCTAAAAGTCAATTCAACAAATATTTATTGAGCATTTATTCAACAATCATTTATTGATAGTATTATATGTAAGAAGCAAGGTTCTAAATGTTATAAGGACATAAAAATAAATAAGTTACAGTCTTTATGTCCTAGTAGGAGGATAGAGGGAGTATACTGATAAATATAAAGGTACTTTTGACTCTATCCCACATTCTATTCACATGATCAATCATCCTTTTATTAGAAAGAAAAACAAATTTATCGTCATCTGTGATCCAAGCACTTCTTAGAATAATATGCTGAATAAGATAACCAAAGTCATGGACATCAAGTATCTTACAAATATTGACGAAATCCTAACAACAACACAGAAGAAAATAATAAACCTAGATCTGAATAATTGCCAGTGTCTTTAGCTTAGGCATAAGATCTCTTCAGCAAGACATATATCATGCTTCACTTACATTACTTACTAGCTTCTGAAAGCACATGTTTTTACCTGTGGCCTGTACTTATTGGCAGAAGAGTTTGCTTAGAGTTTTAAAAGGCAACAGTTTCAGCAGACAGGGTGAATTTTTTATTTTTTGGCAGAAGTCTAAAATTAACAACTCCAATGTCTTTAGTTCAACTACAATTTTTTTTGTGCTAATGCACAGTTCAGTTTAGCAGGCAGGACGATGTAGTAATCTGATACACAACAACTCAAGGACCCAGACCCCTTCCATCCTAATACCTAGTGTTCCATTAGGTGTCTAGAAAGAAGAAAAGAACATAACAATATGCTGCACTGATATTCTCAAATCAAAGTATTCTTTGGTTGTATATTTAGTTCAGGACAAATTTTAACTTTGCTTGCGAGAAAGAATTAGAGGAAGGAATTTGATGGGTGGTGTGTTGCTAGATAATAGAAGAAATTCCAGTCCCTGCCAGCATTGAGTGGGCTCTACAAAGAGTTGATCCTTAATAAATATTTGTTAGTGAATGAATACTTATGGCCTTGGGTATTCCCATATAACATCCCTGTGCCTGAACTTGGCACTCAATTGTATATCTACAGGCCTTAGACTTTTTTTTTTATTGTTTTATTTATTTATGATAGTCACAGAGAGATAGAGAGAGGGGCAGAGACACAGGCAGAGGGAGAAGCAGGCTCCATGCACCGGGAGCCCGACGTGGGATTCGACCCCGGGTCTCCAGGATCGTGCCCTGGGCCAAAGGCAGGCGCCAAACCGCTGCGCCACCCAGGGATCCCAGGCCTTAGACTTTTTACAAAAAAACTTGAAACAGATCTCAGACCTGAATGCAAAATACAGAATATAAAGCTCCTAGAAGATAATAGAAGGAAATCCAGGTAACCTTGAGTTTGGAAACGACCTTTTAGATTTAGATGTAACACCAAAAGTACAATTCATGAAACTAAAAAAAAAAAAAAAAAAAAAAAAGAAGAAGAAAAGAAAAAAGAGATAAGTTGACTTAATTATAATTAAAAACTTTTGCTCTGCAAAAGACTTTGTTAAGAGAATGAAACAATAAAGCCACAGACTGGGACAAAATACTTGCAAAACATGTATCTGATAAAGGATTGATATCCAAAATACACAAAGAACTCTTAAAACTCAACAATAAGAAAAAATTATAAAAATAGAGCATAAGGTCTGAACAGAGACCTCACCAATGGATATATACAGATGGTAATTGGGCATACAAAAAGATGCTCGACATCATGTATCCTTAGGAAAATGCAAATTACAACAAAATACCTGCTATAAATGGTTAAAATAAAAAAAAACCGGACAATAGCAAATTGTTAGAGGATGTGGAGCAATAGAAACTCTCATTCATTTCTGGTGGGAATGCAGAATGGTACAGTCATTTTGGAAGCAAGTTTAGCAGTTACTTACAAAGGTAAACAGTCTTATATGACTCGTCAACTGCACTTCTTATTTACCAAAATGAGTCAAAAATGTATGTCCACAGAAATACCTGCAACTTTATTTTTAATTGTTCCAATTGGAAGCAAGCAGATTATCCTTCAAAAAGGTAATTGGCTAAACAAACTGTCGTGCATCCATGCAATAAAGAATTATCACTGATTTTAAAAAGTGTACTATCTAAGCCACAAAAAAGACATGCATAAACCTGAAATGCATATTATTTAGCGAAATAAGCCAATCTGAGAAGCCTCTGTACTTTATAATCTCAACTATATGAAAGCCCAGAAAACGTAAAGCTATAGCGAGAATAAAAAGATTAGTGATTGATCAGTGGCTGTGTTCTGTGGATGGGAATGGTAGGAAGAAAACAGGATTAATAGTTGGAACATAGGTGTTGTCTAACCTAAGTCAATGGTCAATTTTTGGTTTACAACTTCTTTGACTAATAAATAGCATTTTGCACAATACTCTTCTTTGAAATAGTTGGCATATTTGCATCCAACACAAAACAGTAATTGATCTCCTTCCTATATCTCTGGTTTCTGCCTCTCAATTATGTTTTCTAGTTTATTCTCATCATCATGAACTCTTGAAGTTGATATTCACTAAGATCCTGTCCCTTAACTTCTTTATATCTACACTCAAGGTCTTGGAAAATACATTAATTTCTATGGCATCCAACATCATCTGTGTACTGGTTACTCCCAAATTTATATTTTCAGGGTGATAATCCCTTGTACACTTTCCAGAATCTATAGAATTACTATTTTGCAGTCTCACTTGGAAGTGTAATAACCATTCTAATTTTAACATGTTCAAAATTCATCTGCTTATAACTCCAATGCTTTTCAAACCTGTTCCACCTACATTCTTCCTCAACTCAATTAACAACACTCCATCCTTGAATATAGTCAGGAAAAAACTAAAGGAATCTTTAACTTTTCTCTTTTTCTCAGAGGTCATACACATGTAATCAACAAATCATTTGATCCTACCTTCAAAATACAACCAACATCTGACTAATTGTCCCTTTTATGCTAGCATACCAAGTCAAGCCACCATAATCTCTAACCTGATTTACTGCATATCTTCTTTGTTCTGACTTCTCCATTGCCATTTTTTTCTAACACAGTAAATATTATAATCCTGTTAAAATAAACATATCTTATTTGTTCTGACTTCTCCATTGCCATTTTTTTTCTAACACAATAAATATTATAATCCTGTTAAAATAAACATTTCTTGGAATGCCTGGGTGGCTCAGTCGGTTGGGCATCTGACTCTTGGTTTCACCTCAGGTTTGATTTTAGGGTCGTGGGATTGAGCCCTATGTCAGGCTCTGCTCTCAGAGCAGAGTCAGCTTGAGATTTTCTCTCTCTACACCCCCACCCCCACCCATTCTCTCTCTCTCTCTCTCTCTCTCTCAAATAAATAAAATCTTAAAAAATTTATCACATATAAGTCTTCTGTTAAAAACGTGCAATGGATTCCTATTTATCTAGAACAAACACCAAAATCATTACCATAGCTCCCAAGATCCTGAAATTTTTAATCTTCCTTTTATCCTCTAGTCTGTTACTACTATATCTGTAATCACTCTCATCTAGTCTTGATTGGCTTCTGCAGAAACAGAAATTTCCATTCATGCTCCTTCTTAGGCCATGCTATTGAGAGGAATTCCCATTTTATACTTATATAATCATAATCCCAGGCCTCACGGGGTCCAGAAGCAGGTTCAGAACAATCTCCCTCTTGAAAACTTGGATATTCTCCATCACACACACATAGCCCATGAGAAACAAGGTGGTACTATTTCAGGATCTTTTTCTTTCTAAAATGCCACAATGTCATCTTTACTGTACTGTGGACAACACCCACTGAAAGTTGTCTTACAAAATTTTAGGAGGAAAGTGGAGTAGAAATCTCTGTCTCTGAGATTTCTAATTATCTCTATTCACACTCATCCTCTATCATGCTCCCCCTTTCCTCTCCTCTCTGCACTGGCCAAGAGAACTTTTGTTACCTTTCCGTATGTAAGAGAACTGCCCTTGTATGTAGTGCTCTAAATTAGAGTAAAAATTCTCTAGATTAAAAATTTTTTACTAGAGTAAAAAAATTCTGCAATGAGTCCTCTGAGATCTGGTTCTCAAAGGGAAGTTTATAAAATTCATTTTATTTAATGTTTAGCTCTCACAAACAGAAAGCATCTTGGTTTTATACCATATAGTCAGTTGAGACTGAAAACAATACAAAACAAAACATTCAGCACTTTGATATTATTTTCTCCTTAGGGGAGGAAATAGCAAACAACTCCTAAATTAAAATATCCACATATTACCCCATTGCATTAGACCAAAAATGGAAATTTGTAAAACTTTTGTAAAAGAAACGTGGAGTGATGAATTTAAATTCATCTACATGTAAGAATATGCTTTTCTTTTAGTATAAATATCTATTCTTGGTCTTTTTTGTGATACTTTCCAGTATGCTGTCTAATGTGTCAGAACAGTGCTAAATATTTGACTCAGGTCAATTTCTGTTCTCAAAAGCCAGATACCTTCACTCTCATTGCTTTCAAAATATTGATTCAACCAAATGCTTGTTTTTTTAATGTGCAACTTTAAAGATTGAATCTCTAATTGGGTCTGAATTGTGAGACCTAGGTCATATGACTGTACTGCACTCTACAAAAAATGGCAAGAGGAATGGAAGTGTGAAGCTGAAAATCTCCCAAAAGGGTGCAGAGAAAACACAAGAAAGTCACCATGCATTGCAAATATCCATCAATTTGTATATAGTTCCTATAGTTAAAAGATGATGGCTTTCACAATTTAGTAAGGGGAGAATAAGGCAAAATAATGACTATTGAAAATTGAAATTTAATTGAGAAAATATTATAAATTGTGTCTAGAGTCATAGGATGTTACTCATTGATTAAAATCATCATACAGATGCATTTAAAAGAGGTTTGAAATGTAATCATATTCTCTTTCTAATTAAAATTGTATCCTTTCAGGAGCCTTCCTTTAATACTCAAAACCAAATATTCAGTTCAGAAAAAATCCAGAAACATTGTCCAGTCAAATTCTTTTTGATGAATTCTAATTGAGTTCCAGGAAGAATTGTATTGAACTAATGTAGCAGTTCATGCTTTTACCTATACTATCGCCTAAGACATTAATACATATAATTAAACAATTGAGATTATTAATTATAGGAAAAATACTTTTAATATAGATTGTAAAATGAAATAATTATTTAAAATTATAAATAGATTAATTTCTAGAAATATTATAATTATGAATGTACAATAATATTGAGAGAACTATGCTTAAAATCAATTTGCACATATGTGCTATAGAGTCCTAAGTCAATTTTCTATCTTTTCCTGCATCAACTTATGATATTCCTCAGGGACAAGACAAACATATTTTAGAGCAAATATTGTTATATAGACAATATTAAAGACCCTAAAATTTTCTTAGTTAAATAAAATATACACTCAATTTCTTCTAGATTTAATTATATTTTAATTATATGACATGGGAGGAAAAGTATATAATCAATTTAAAAACTGAGAGGGGAATGATTAGGAATGAAAGGTACAGATTTTGGTCACAGATAAAATAAATTTAGATTTATGGTAAATTTTCTTTTAACAATTACTGCTAAATTCCCTTGATAAGGTCTTAATTTGCTTTGAGAAGTCCATAAAAATCCTCATTCACTCCTAGAAAATAGTGCAGTATTTGTTAAGCCTAGATTTTTGAAAGTCACCATTTTCCTAAATAAGTATAGAAAATGTACAACTTTTCAAAGGACTAATATATATTTGCAAATAAATAGATATATAATATAAAATAATGTAAGATCTTAGGGCACCTGGGTGGCTCAGTTGCTTAGCAGCGGACTTGATTTTGGCTCAGTCCATGATCTCGCGGTGCTTATATCAAGCCCTGCATCAGGCTCTGTGCTCAGCACAGAGTCTGCTTTCCTCTCTCCCTCATTTCTGCTTTTACCTCGACTCCCTTGCAGTCTTTCTCTCTCTCTCAAATGAATATATAAACAAACAAATAAATAAATAGATTATAAACCCTTACTATATTCATCACACTGTATATCTTATACATGGATACTAGCAAGTTTTAATACATTTGATTGATTTCATTATTAATATTTATTTATTTATTTATTTATTTATTTATTTATGATTTTATTTATTTATTCACGAGAAACACAGAGGGGGAGAGGCAGAGACACAGGCAGAGGGAGAAGCAGGCTTTATGCAGGGAGCCTGATGTGGTACTCGATCTTGGGACTCCAGGATCACACCCTGAGCCGAAGGCAGGCGCTAAACTGCTGAGCCACCCGGGGATCCCTATTAACTTATTTTTTTAAAGTGAGAGAGAGAAGAGAGGGCAGAAAGAGGCGGAGGGAGAGAGAGAGAATCTTAAGCAGGCTCCTCAACTAGCGCTGAGCTGAATGTGGGGCTTGATCTCACAAACCCGAGAACATGACCTAAGCAAGACAAGAGTTGGATGCTTAACCTACTGAGCCATCCAAGTGCCCCAACATATACTTATAGAAACAAGGTCTTAGTAAAAATTCTCATTAATAAATGCTAATATATAAATAGTTGGTTTAATTTTAATAGTGTATAAAATTTGTTGTTGCAGTAGAATTCAGAAAAATCAATTTATTTATATATAAATATATATGACTTGTTTAATACAATCATTTTTATTCTATAGATTCATAGAAAATTCTTCAAATATTATCATGATATCATATATAATTAATAATGTGATAGCTCTCCATCATTCAGTCAGGGTTGGAATATGCCAGTCTTATTATTTTCCTTAAACCACAGGAATTACAAAATCAATAAAAGGTAAATAGTGTTTTAGACTTATCAGGCTCCATAAAAAAAATACCATAAACTGAGATGCTTAAACAACAAAAATGTATTTTTCAGTTTTGGAAGCTGGAAAGTCCAAGATCAAGGTATCAGCATGTTTGGTTTCTTCTGAGAGCAGTTTTCCTGCTTGTACACATGGCTGCCTGCTCACTGTGTCCTCACATTGCGAAGAGAAAGCTTTGCTTTCTTCCTCTTCTGATGTACTATTATATCAGCACATCACCTTTATGACCTCATTAACCTAAACTATCTCCTTAAAGGCCCTATTTCCAGTCCAGTTACATGGAAGGGAGGGACTCTTAGGACTTCAAAATCTGAATTTGGGAGGGGATCCAGTTTAGTCTATAGCAGATAGACTGTGCCAAAAAATGGTGATTCACCTCAATGCTAATTCACCTTTAAAGTCACTTTTTTTAAAAATTATTTTTAACCATCAATCTAAACCAGCAATAATTGCATCCCTTTCTTCCTGCCTTATTCAAGGTGATAAGGATTAGATGCAGAGTATCATTTAAAGAGAGGACTGGTGAGCCTAACCGCTTGTTGTTATCCATAATTCCTTACTATATTTTAGCATAAAAGCAATAATGAGGGGAACCCCGGGTGGCTCAGCAGTTTAGCGCCCCCTTCAGCCCAGGGCCTGATCCTAGAGACCTGGGCTCAAGTCCCACATCCGGCTCCCTGCGTGGATCCTGCTTATCCCTCTGCCTGGGTCTCTGCCTCTCTCTCTCTCTCTCTGGTCTCTCATGAATAAATAAATAAATACATAAAATCTTAAAAAAAAAAGCAAAAATGAGAGGATAAACTCAGGATATTAAGCCAATCAAATAAACACACAAGGATGTATGAAGACAAAAATTAAGGAAAAGTCACAATGAAATCTTTCTGAGACATTTTTGGCTATATAGGGATAATTAAATAGCTGAATTTCTAAATGGAAGTATTTTCATTTTCTCTACTATATGGTCTCCCTAAGAGATCTCTTAAAAACTATTGTGTAGCATAATACTTGGACTGGATTTGACTGGATTGGATATTTGTCATAATATTACTTGCTGATTGTCTGAAAGCCATTCCTATGAGTGAAGAATTCTCCACTGAATGAGACCAGTTGGGACTCAGAGAAGCCACAAGGATGCACTTTTCCAGCACAAGCATATGTTCTAGGTTGGATAATCAGATGCACATGCCTAGCAATTTAAATCTCCAACTAGGAAGACAAATCATCACAAACAGTAAGAAATTGATTTTCATGTTAGCAGCAGGAACAACAGCAGCTTCACCTTTGCAGTTCCAATAGCAGCAGCGGTGCCCACAATGCCTGCAGCAATATCCAATATCCTGTGGCACAAAGGAGTAGGAGGTGTGGGAGACGAGGGGGTATCAATATTGTCACCAGATGGGCTCAGTGGTGTGATTTTTGCTTGGATTTGGCCACCATACATTCTTTGCTCTTAATTGTTTTCTGAGCCCATTTTGTGGCGGTATTTAAAAACCCTTGAGCTAATAAAAATCCTTCCAATAAACACACACTTCTGCTTAAATGGTCCGAAGATGTTTCTATTGCCTATTTATGGGAAACCTATTTGCAAATAAATGGAAGATGTATACTATCATTCCACACTTCTCTGCAGGGATTCTGATTGATGTGTATAACCGACCATAAAATATCTCCTATTAGATGAATGTCACAAAGCATTCCAAATCAATGAACTCAAAAGTGAACTCACCATCTTTTTCATCAAACTCTACTCTTTTTCCACTATTCTCAAACTCCATGGATGGTACCACAATCCAACCAACTGTTTAAGTCATTCTTGAATTGCTTTTTTATACTTCCTCCATATTCAATCATCAGCAAGCACATGCAACACAGTAAATGACTTTATTCTGATCAGTTTTCTCGGACTGTACCACCATCATCTTTGCCCAAGATAGCATTATTTCTCATTTAGATTACTGAAAGCACTACCTAACTGGATCTAATCTGAATTCTCTATAACATGTCCCGACATTTTTTCAAAACTCATATAATCGTATCATTCTCCCAGTTATGATTTTTTGTTCTTAAAAATGTTCTTAGGATCAGTGAACAATTCCCCAGTTTGGTTTACAAGCCACATGACCTAGCCCCAAACAAATTCTCCAACTGTAGATTGTACAAAACTTTTTTTACCCACTTTGATCAAAACACTGTTTCATTCTCCTCTATCTGATATGTTTCCACTTGCTTTATGTCCTTTACACTTGCTGTTTGCCTACTTGGAGTAAGATTCCTTTTCATTTCTCCTTGCTCATTTTCTACTCAACTGTCATATCACAAATTAGATGTCATTCTCTGGTAGGCCTTTGACATCTCCGACTAATCAAAATCCCTACTACATGCTTAACATTGGTAGTTGTGTAGTCATGTTGTAGATAGCAATCACTAATTATTGTATAAGAAAATGAATTCGGTTTTCAACTCTGTGTAAACCTGTAATTGAGTTAGCTTCCCTTGGATAATGATATTCTAACAGTAGACCGGTATACCCATGATAAAGGATAATATCATCAAATAATCTTATCAGCTTCTTTTCTTATTTTTTATGAAATAAGAATTAGATGCCTTACAAATATCTATAAATATGCAGAGGAAAAGGAATAGCAAGACAAATATAATGTGGCTGTATAGGTAATTCTAAGGGACCAAAGTAATCTAAAACAAACAAACAAAAAAATAAAACAAACAAACAAAAACTCTTGTTTTTCTCAAAAAACATGACATAGCTTATCCTTAAACTTGACTGTGGAGAAAACTGTACCACAAACAAGAGCAAATGGTCAAGTGCACGAATACCAGGAGTATTGAAAGTGTGATTATTGGGAAAACTTACAGAGATAGGAGTGGCTGCAGGTGTGTGGATCCTCAATATCCTAGTACATACTCAGAAGTCTAGCAGGGGCAGCCCGGGTGGCTTGGCGGGTTAGCACTGCCTTCAGCCCAGGGCATGATCCTGGAGACCCAGGGATGGAGTCCCGCGTCGGGATCCCTGCATGGAGCCTGCTTCACCCTCTGCCTGTGTCTCAGCCTCTCTCTCTGTGTCTCTCATGAATAAATAAAATCTTAAAAAAAAAAAAAAAAAAAAAAAAGAAGAAGTCTGCAGGGCACATGGTCACACTCCAGGAGAGGAATGCTGATCCTTGGATCTCTTAAGCTGCATGAGTAATAAAGTATCCCCTCATAGTGGGATCAGGGTCAGGACACCATAGCAATGCAACAGGGCAGAATTTTGGCTTCAGTCCTATCCTTCCAGCCCAGTGGATGGAAAAGCACAAGCTTTACATTGGCAAGATCAGAGGCCCAAGCCCCAGTCTTGCTCTAGACCAGAAATGATTGCCTAACCACTAGACTGTGACAGCTTTCGATGGGGCTCTGCTTGAGCCATCTTCTTTCCTGGTAGGTCAGCTTCTAGGAGTTCAGTTTTATCAAGTAAACATTAACCTTTTACTGAACTAATTAAAATGATGAAGTTTGAAATAATTCTAATTACTGTAATAATCCTTATATATTTTCAATATTTTTTATAATGTTAATGAACCTGATGTAGTAATATTTTCACTCAGGCTCCTTATATTTATTTCCCTCTCCATTATTCTCATAGTTTCCTGAATTTCCTTTCCTATTAATATCTAGCCTTCTGTAAAATATCTGAGGTTGAATACAATTTAAATTCCTCACCAATCTTTTTTTTTTGTGTTTTTTGGTTTTGGTTTTGGTTTTTTTTTTTTTTTTTTAGATTTTATTTATTTATGAGAAACACAGAGAAAGAGGCAGAGACACAGGCAGAGGGAGAAGCAGGCTTCATGCAGGGAGCCTGACGTTTGACTCGATCTGGGTCTCCAGGATCACACGCTGGGCTGAAGGGAGCGCTAAACTACTGAGCCACCCAGACTGCCCACCAATCTGTTTTTCAAATGGACATTTTCCTTATTTGTTTTCTTTAGAATCCCACATTTTGAATATATAAATTATGTGTCTTCACATCTGCCCTGAGAATGTGAAGATTATGCTACCATTTGTCTAAAGAAATATGCATATTCCCCTCTGGACTATGTTTTTTGAAAATATATAATGCCATATTTTAAAAGCAAATTCATACTCTAGTTTAGATATTTACATATATATTTTTTCAATAACATATTATTTACATTTTTCTACCAAGTATACTTAAAGGCATAAATATCAACTTTTTGGTGCTTAATGCTAGATTCCCATTTAATTGCAAGTAGAATAAAAAATTTAAAATTCTCAATTGTGGGATCCCTGGGTGGCGCAGCTGTTTAGCGCCTGCCTTTGGCCCAGGGCGCGATCCTGGAGACCCGGGATCGAATCCCACATCAGGCTCCCGGTGCATGGAGCCTGCTTCTCCCTCTGCCTACGTCTCTGCCTCTCTCTCTCTCTCTCTGTGACTATCATAAATAAAAAAAAAATTAAAAAAAAAATAAAATTCTCAATTGTACATGATTAGATTTGGAAGTAATTAACAATGTCTGTCATAGTTTTGAATTTTGAATTCAAATTTCAAGTTACTATTTTGATTCAAATTTTTATTAGAAACTAGTTATCATTTTAAACTGAGAAGGAAGCAAAATTAAAATCATTTTCATACAGATTCTGAGTAAATTATCTTTTAAAAAGATTTTAAGTAACGTGAAAATGTCAAATCCTTCTGATATTTATCAGTCACTTAATGATCAAGAATAATGTAATTCATAATAGAAAAAAGAAAGCTGAAAATGTGATATAAATGTTTATAAACTGAAAATTTTATATTATATATGCTTAAATATAATGTATATCATACATAACTATATAATCATATACAATCATACATAACTACATAAAATACTACATTATATACATTGTTTATATCAAAATGAAAATCACCTTTATAATTATGTAAAATTAACAGCTTGCTTCACGATAGGGTGAACAATATACCAAAATATAAAAAACAAAAAGATAGAGTCTGTATGTGTGATGATTAAATCTAAATAAACATTACTTTGATAACTCATTAAACGTTAAAAATATTTACAGAAACTTTTCAAGCAAAGATATTATTCGTTTATTGATTTTATGGATATCAAGACTTCTGTATGTAAAGTTTATATTGCTTTATCTTCTCAAATATCTTAGTGTGATGCTGACATTTTGGCTAGGTTTTAATGGGAAAAAAAGAATTTCAGAAGTATAGTTGTAAATCATCTGAAAAGATAATTTGTGATACAATTTATAAAAGAGTGATAATAATGCTTGGAACTGTATGTTTTTTGTTATGAACCTCAAAAAATCATAAGCTCCAAAGACTATTCCCATAAAGTCCAAAGGAAGGGGTGGTGAATATTACTTTGATTTGGAGGGAAATATGACGTGTGGAAGCTCTTGAACACAGAAGTAAGAGGAAAAAGCCCAAACATTAGAATAATAAAATTACTAAAATAAATAAAACAGGCGGTGAGAGATATGGTTATACAAAACCTGCTGACTCTGGGTGTAACTCCTGTTCTGGTGGGAAAACCTGCTCTATTATAAGAAAGCTGAGAACATGGGCCTTTTTTCCTTCCTTCCTCCTTCTCTCTGCCATTCCCTTCCTCCCCTCTCTTCTTCCTTCTTTTATTCTTACCCTCTCTTTCTTCCTCTTACTTTTGTCATTTATTCTTTCTTTATTTCCTTATTTTCTTTCTTTTTTTATTATTAACATTTTAGACTCAGAAAGGGGCACTGACTTTCAAAATGCATCATCACTAACATTGCAGAACAGAACAGAATTGATGAGAACGTATGGTTCCCAAGATAAAAAGTGCTTCAAAGTTCCATCATGCCCTTTGAAGTGACAGGTTACGTGACTATTAAAGCCAGTTAGTGAACACATCAGATGGTTCAGTGGGATGGGGAAACAAAACAAAACAAAACAAAACACTTGTAGAGAACTACTGAAGGTCTGACTGACCAGGTCAAGAATTCACTGAGAGTCACAGGGAGTCTTCAGGGGGGAAATAACCTATGAATCCTTACTTATGAATCCTGACTATGGAAGACACAGTCCCAAATATTGGAAACGGATTTAGAGCATATGAAGCCTTCTGAAGAACTTGGCTTCAAATCTGCAAGTTACTGCCACCCAACTGGTGCTATAATTGAGTCTTCAAAAGGCCATTCTAGCATCCTAGCAAACCATCTGCTTAAGAATGCTAGAGAACGTGGTAAAACCATTAAATTCCATGAGGCTCACTGTATTTGCTGTGAAATAATGATCAGAAGCAATGCTATGTGGAATACCATGATGGTGGATGAGGAATTCTGGAAGTCCTTGGATGATATTTTTGGCAGAAACATTGGGTGGGTGCAGGGAAGGCAAATCTATATTCAGACTGTCTACTTGAATGAGATCAGAACACTTCCCCTTCTAATATGGAAGCAATCCAATGTAATCAACATGCTACCAGGTAGCTGGCTTATCAACCGAGGGAATCATGCCATATGTGAAACTCAGTGCTCATGTCTGTTGCTTTGTATTGAGAGATAGCCATTGTCAGATTGGCTTTAGTGAGTAGAAGCCCATGGTGCTGAGCCTATGCATAACCTATAACACTGCCAACATGGCTGTTGGGCGATTATGGGGTAGCTGGGGAAAGAGGTTGATTGACAACCACAAAACAGGTCATTATTCTGTTATTTTGATTATTAAAATCCTCCCTGTTGAGATCACCTTGTGATGAGCATTTTCATGGGACACAAATAACTTCATTTTTTTTTTTTTTGCAAATTCAGAGGCATCTATACATGAAACTCTTCAAGTTTCCTTGTCATCAATTTTCAAATTATGTTTCTACCATCTCTCTGACCGTCCAGCCAATCCATTGGCTAAACCCCATGAACTGGCATATAATTGCACATCTGATCTTCTCTCCTTCCAAAAATAGGATATTATTTGGCAATAAAAATGAATGGAAGAACCTTGAAAACATAATACTGCATAAAATGAAGTTCATCACAAAAAATGCATATTATATGATTTCATTTATATGAAATGTCTAGCATTGGCAAATTCATAGAGACACAAAGTAGACTGGTGTTACCAAGTGTTTGAAGGGAGAGGGGAGTAAGTATAACTACTAATGAGCGTTGTTTTCTTTTTGAAGCCGTGAAGTCTTTAAAATTAGTGATGTTTGTACAACTCTGTAAGTGTACTTAAAACACTGAATTGTGCACTTTTAAGGGATTAGTTGTATAGTATTTGAAATAAATAAACTCAATACTATTATTGTATGTATTTTTTAATGGAAAAACATGGAAAAGAAAAAGAACATCTCCCATGATTTTTTTTTTTTTTTTAAGTGTGTAGGGTGGAGCAGAGGGAGGAGACAAAGTGTGTTCTGAGGGGAAAGAAAATACTGGTGAAATTTAGCTTCTATTCCATTTCCTCCTTGGCTTTTCTGTGATGAGTCAATTATCTTGAATTTTTAATCTCAGCTGTTTTAAGGCCCTGAATCCACTATGGAGCATTGCAAGGTGAAATTTCTTCACTACTCCCTAGCTGTGCAATGCAAGGCATCTCCTGGATCTTTTTAGTTTCTGTTTCATCATGTGAAAAATAAACAATACCACCTACTTCAGGGATATTTTGAGGAATAAGGGAGATTGCACTCTTAATGGTTCAACAACAACAAAAAATGTTCTAGGTGCGTCAACTGTGACTTACAATGATTTCCTTTGTAAATTGAAAAACACATTTTTTGTAGCATAAACAATCTTCCTAATATTATCCATTTTGTAAATTCTTATTTTTATTTATTTTAATATGTATGTTTGCATATAATCTTGTTACCAAATTTCCTGGTCTGGCTATTCTGTTTTAAGCTTTTCTTTTACTGTTGCTTTGCCCGCCAAATTAAGGTTTTAGTTTTCATTATGATTTGACACATTGAACAGCCATCTCCTTTGGTAACCCTACATTTCTGGAATATTGATCTTACTAATAAAATACATAAATACAAAATAAAAGTGGAGACTTAAAATTCAGGTTTTCTGAAAGTTATTCAATGTGAATTTAGTCAATTTAGAATAATAGGAAATATTTTTTATCCTATGTACCTAAAATCTAGTGTTGTGCCATGTAGATGACACAGCATAGGATTAACTTGTTGAATTAATGCATTTGACGCTTTTTACATTTGTTTTTTTCTCTTTCTCCTACTCTATGGATTTAAAAATATTTAACCTGGGAGGGAGCGGCAAGACTGCGGGAGAGTAGGGTCCCCAAGTCACCTGTCCCCACCAAATTACCTAGATAACCTTCAAATCATCCTGAAAATCTACGAATTCGGCCTGAGATTTAAAGGGAGACCATCTGGAACGCTACAGTGAGAAGAGTTCGCGCTTCTATCAAGGTAGGAAGACGGGGAAAAAGAAATAAAGATACAAAAGGCCTCCAAGGGGGAGGGGCCCGCGAGGAGCCGGGCTGAGGCCGGGGCGAGTGTCCCCAGGACAGGAGAGCCCCGTCCCGGAGGAGCAGGAGCTGCACCGACCTTCCCCGCGGAAAGGGGCTCCCCGGGAATTGGAGCAGGATCCCCAGAAAGGCGGGGATGCCCTCGGGCTCCCTGGGACAGTAACAGAGGAACTGCGCCCCGGGAGATGCGCCGAGCTCCCTAAGGGCTGCAGCGCTCGGCGGGACCCGGAGCAGCTCGGGGGGGCTCGGGCGGCGGCTCCGCGGAGGGGGCTGCGGGGCGGGAGCGAATCCAACAGCGCAGGCCCCGGAGCACAGGGCGCCGGGACACAGCCCAGGATCCGGCCTCCCCCGGGACAGGCAGAGGCCGGGAGGGCCCAGGACAGCAAGGACGCTCCTGCCTGGAACTGAGCAGATCAGCGGCCCCGCCCGGGAGCCCCCAGGCCCTGCAGACGGAGAGCCCCGGAGCTACTGCGGGGGCTGACTCCAGGGTCCCAGAGCTCCCCCGCCACTGTGGCTTCCTCCCGGGGCCTCACGGGGTGAACAACCCCCACTGAGCCCTGCACCAGGCAGGGGCAGAGCAGCTCCCCCAAGTGCTAACACCTGAGAATCAGCACAGCAGGCCCCTCCCCCAGAAGACCAGCGACACGGACAAGTTCCAGGGGAAGTCAAGGGACTTAAGGTTTACAGAATCAGAAGATACTCCCCCGTGGTTTTTTTTGTTTTGTTTTGTTTTTTTTTTTTGCTTTTTCTTTTGTTTTGTTTTTTGCTTTTTGATTTGTTTCCTTCCCCCACCCTTTTTTCCCTTTCTTTCTTTTTCTTTCTCTTTTTCTTTTTTCTTCTTTTTTTCTTCCTTTTTTCTTTTTTCTTTATCTCTCTTCTTTCCTTCTTTCTCTCCTCTCTTTTTCTCCTTTTCCCAATACAACTTGCTTTTGGCCACTCTGCACTGAGCAAAATGACTAGAAGGAAAACCTCACCTCAAAAGAAAGAATCAGAAACAGTCCTCTCTCCCACAGAGTTACAAAATCTGGATTACAATTCAATGTCAGAAAGCCAATTCAGAAGCACTATTATACAGCTACTGGTGGCTCTAGAAAAAAGCATAAAGGACTCAAGAGACTTCATGACTGCAGAATTTAGAGCTAATCAGGCAGAAATTAAAAATCAATTGAATGAGATGCAATCCAAACTAGAAGTCCTAATGATGAGGGTTAATGAGGTGGAAGAACAAGTGAGTGACATAGAAGACAAGTTGATGGCAAAGAGGGAAACTGAGGAAAAAAGAGACAAACAGTTAAAAGACCATGAAGATAGATTAAGGGAAATAAACGACAGCATGAGGAAGAAAAACCTACACTTAATTGGGGTTCCCGAGGGCACTGAAAGGGCCAGAGGGCCAGAATATGTATTTGAACAAATCCTAGCTGAAAACTTTCCTAATCTGGGAAGGGAAACAGGCATTCAGATCCAGGAAATAGAGAGTTACCCCCCTAAAATCAATAAAAACCTTTCAACACCTCGACATTTAATAGTTAAGCTTGCAAATTCCAAAGGTAAAGAGAAGATCCTTAAAGCAGCAAGAGACAAGAAATCCCTGACTTTTATGGGGAGGAGTATTAGGGTAACAGCAGACCTCTCCACAGAGACCTGGCAGGCCAGAAAGGGCTGGCAAGATATATTCAGGGTCCTAAATGAGAAGAACATGCAACCAAGAATACTTTATCCAGCAAGGCTCTCATTCAAAATGGAAGGAGAGATAAAGAGCTTCCAAGACAGGCAGGAACTAAAAGAATATATTACCTCCAAACCAGCTCTGCAAGAAATTTTAAGGGGGACTCTTAAAATTCCCCTTTAAGAAGAAGTTCAGTGGAACAATCCACAAAAACAAGGACTGAATAGATATGATGACACTAAACTCATATCTCTCAATAGTAACTCTGAACATGAACGGGCTTAATGACACCATCAAAAGGCGCAGAGTTTCAGACTGGATAAAAAAGCAGGACCCATCTATTTGGTGTCTACAAGAGACTCATTTTTGACAGAAGGACACCTAGAACCGGAAAATAAAAGGTTGGAGAACCATTTACCATTTGAATGGTCCTCAAAAGAAAGCAGGGGTAGCCATCCTTATATCAGATAAACTAAAATTTACCCTGAAGACTGTAGTGAGAGATGAAGAGGGACACTATATCATACTTAAAGGATCTATCCAACAAGAGGACTTAACAATGTGGGATCTGCCAAATATATAAATCAATTAATAACCAAAGTGAAGAAATACTTAGATAATAATACACTTATACTTGGTGACTTCAATCTAGCTCTTTCTATACTCGATAGATCTTCTAAGCACAACATCTCCAAAGAAACGAGAGCTTTAAATGATACACTGGATCAGATGGATTTCACAGATATCTACAGAACTTTACATCCAAACGCAACTGAGTACACATTCTTCTAAGTGCACATGGAACTTTCTCCAGAATAGACCACATACTGGGTCACAAATTGGGTCTGAACCGATACCAAAAGATTGGGATCGTCCCTTGCATATTCTCAGACCATAATGCCTTGAAATTAGAACTAAATCACAACAAGAAGTTTGGAAGGACCACAAACACGTGGAGGTTAAGGACCATCCTGCTAAAAGATGAAAAGGTCAACCAGGAAATTAAGGAAGAATTAAAAATATTCATGGAAACTAATGAGAATGAAGATACAACCGTTCAAAATCTTTGGGATGCAGCAAAGCAGTCCTGAGGGGGAAATACATCGCAATACAAGCATCCATTCAAAAACTGGAAAGAACTCAAATACAAAAGCTCACCTTACACATAAAGGAGCTAAAGAAAAAACAGCAAATGGACCCAATGCCCAGCAGAAGAAGAGAGTTAATTAAAATTCGAGCAGAACTCAATGAAATTGAGACCAAAAGAACTGTGGAACAGATCAACAAAACCAGGAGTTGGTTCTTTGAAAGAATTAATAAGATAGATAAACCATTAGCCAACCTTATTGAAAAGAAGAGAGAGAAGACTCAAATTAATAAAATCATGAATGAGAAAGGAGAGATCACTACCAACACCAAGGAAATACAAACTATTTTAAAAACATGTTATGAACAGCTATACGCCAATAAATCAGGCAATCTAGAAGAAATGGACGAATTCCTGGAAAGCCACAAATTACCAAAACTGGATCAGGAAGAAATAGAAAACCCGAACAGGCCAATAACCAGGGAGGAAATTGAAGCAGTCATCAAAAACCTCCCAAGACACAAAAGTCCAGGGCCAGATGGCTTCCCAGGGGAATTCTATCAAACGTTTAAAGAAGAAATCATATGTATTCTCCTAAAGCTGTTTGGAAAGATAGAAAGAGATGGAGTACTTCCAAATTCGTTCTATGAGTCCAGAATCACCTTAATTCCAAAACCAGACAAAGACCCCACCAAAAAGGAGAATTACAGACCAATATCCCTGATGAACATGGATGCAAAAATTCTCAACAAGATACTAGCCAATAGGATCCAATAGTACATTAAGAAAATTATTCACCATGACCAAGTAGGATTTATCCCCGGGACACAAGGCTGGTTCAACACTCATAAAACAATCAATGTGTTTCATCATATCAGCAAGAGAAAAAGCAAGAACCATATGATACTCTCATTAGATGCAGAGAAAGCATTTGACAAAATACAGCATCCATTCCTGATCAAAACTCTCCAGAGTGTAGGGATAGAGGGAACATTCCTCAACATCTTAAAAGCCATCTACAAAAAGGCCACAGCAAATATCATTCTCAATGGGGAAGCACTGGGAGCCTTTCCCCTAAGATCAGGAACAAGACAGGGATGTCCACTCTCACCACTGCTATTCAACTTAATACTGGAAGTCCTAGCCTCAGCAATCAGGCAACAAAAATACATTAAAGGCATTCAAATTGGCAAAGAATAAGTCAAACTCTCCTTCTTCGCTGATGACATGATACTCTACATAGAAAACCCAAAAGTCTCCACCCCAAGATTGCTAGAACTCATACAGCAATTTGGTTGCATGGCAGGATACAAAATCAATGCCCAGAAATCAGTGGCATTTCTATACACTAACAATGAGACTGAAGAAAGAAAAATTAAGGAGTCAATCCTATTTACAATACACCCAAAAGCATAAGATACCTAGGAATAAACCTAACCAAAGAGGTAAAGGATCTATACCCTAAAAACTATAGAACACTTCTGAAAGAAATTGAGGAATACACAAAGAGATGGAAAAATATCCCATGCTCATGGATTGGCAGAATTAATATTGTGAAAATGTCAATGTTACCCAGGGCAATTTACACGTTTAATGCAATCCCTATCAAAATACCATGGACTTTCTTCAGAGAGTTAGAACAAATTATTTTAAGATTTGTGTGGAATAGAAAAGACCCCGAATAGCCAGGGGAATTTTAAAAAAGAAAACCATATCTGGGGGCATCACAATGCCAGATTTCAGGTTGTACTACAAAGCTGTGGTCATCAAGACAGTGTGGTACTGGCACAAAAACAGACGCGTAGATCAATGGAACAGAATAGAGAACCCAGAAGTGGACCCTCAACTTTATGGTCAACTAATATTCATAAAAGGAGGAAAGACTATCAATTGGAAGAAAGACAGTCTCTTCAATAAATGGTGCTGGGAAAATTGGAGATTCACATGTAGAAGAATGAAACTAGACCACTCTCTTTCACCATACACAAAGATAAACTCAAAATGGATGAAAGATCTAAATGTGAGACAAGATTCCAGCAAAATCCTAGAGGAGAACACAGGCAACACCCTTTTTGAACTTGGCCACAGTAACTTCTTGCAAGATACATCCACGAAGGCAAAAGAAACAAAAGCAAAAATGAACTATTGGGACTTCATCAAGGTAAGAAGCTTTTGCACAGCAAAGGATACAGTCAACAAAACTAAAAGACAACCTACAGAATGGGAGAAGATATTTGCAAATGACGTATCAGATAAAGGGCTAGTTTCCAAGATCTATAAAGAATTTCTTAAACTCAACACCAAAGAAACAAACAATCCAATCATGAAATGGGCAAAAGACATGAAGAGAAATCTCACAGAGGAAGACATAGACATGGCCAACACGCACATGAGAAAATGCTCTGCATCACTTGCCATCAGGGAAATACAAATCAAAACCACAATGAGATACCACCTCACACCAGTGAGAATGGGGAAAATTAACAAGGCAGGAAACCACAAATGTTGGAGAGGATGTGGAGAAAAGGGAACCCTCTTACACTGTTGGTGGGAATGTGAACTGGTGCAGCCAGTCTGGAAAACTGTGTGGAGGTTCCTCAAAGAGTTAAAAATAGACCTGCCCTACGACCCAGCAATTGCACTGTTGGGGATTTACCCCAAAGATACAGATGCAATGAAACCCCGGGACACCTGCACCCCGATGTTTCTAGCAGCAATGTCCACAATAGCCAGACTGTGGAAGGAGCCTCGGTGTCCATCGAAAGATGAATGGGTAAAGAAGATGTGGTCTATGTATACAATGGAATATTCCTCAGCCATTAGAAATGACAAATACCCACCATTTGCTTCAACGTGGATGGAACTGGAGGGTATTACGCTGAGTGAAGTAAGTCAATCGGAGAAGGACAAACAGTGTATGTTCTCATTCATTTGGGGAATATAAATAATAGTGAAAGGGAATAGAAGGGAATGGAGAAGAAATGTGTGGAAAATATCAGAAAGGGAGACAGAACATAAAGGCTCCTAACTATGGGAAACGAACTAGGGGTGGTAGAAGGGGAGGAGGGCGGGGGGTGGGGGTGAATGGGTGACGGGCACTGGGTGTTATTCTGTATGTTGGCAAATTGAACACCAATAAAAAATAAATTAAAAAAATATTTAACCTGATATTTTATCCTGTTTATTTTATGTAGCACTATATCAAGAGTGTCTTCTCATGTTTTGAAATATTCTTTGTAATAATTAGTTTCTTATGACAGTGTAACATTTCATTGGATTATTTTAATCAATCGTTTAAATGTAATTTGCATATATTTAAATAACTCACTGAAACCTGTATGTAAAAACGTTTTAACAAATTTATACACCTGTATATCCACTATCACAATCAAATTATAGAACTTTTCTCATCCCCTTTTTTTTTTTTAACTTTTTTAAATTTATTTATGATAGGCACACAGTGAGAGAGAGAGAGGCAGAGACACAGGCAGAGGGAGAAGCAGGCTCCATGCACCGGGAGCCCGATGTGGGATTCGATCCCGGGTCTCCAGGATCGCGCCCTGGGCCAAAGGCAGGCGCCAAACTGCTGCGCCACGCAGGGATCCCTTCTCATCCCCTTAATAATTTCCAAAGTGGTTTGACCATTTTAATATTCCCATCAGCATAATGAATATCTCAGTTGATTGACACCCTTACCTATATATGGTATTGTTAGTCTTTTTAATTCTAGTTCTTACTGGGTATTTCGTTGTGTATTTAGTTTTCTTTTCATGGATGAATAATCACAAACACTTAATCAACTGTGAAGTGGCCATTTGTCTATCTTGTGTCTGTACTATCTTTTTAAGTAATTTGCCCATTTAAAAATCTCTTTGCCATCTTTGTTGTTTTTATTATTAAGTTGTAAACGGTTATTTCAGAACTGTCAGTACAAATTATTTCATCAAATTGTATGTCTAGCTTCACACATACACATACATGCACACACACACATAGTTTTAAAAGGAATGTTTAATTTTGATAATGTCCAATCTATGATTTTTTTCTTTTTATAATTTATGCATTTCATATCTGAGATAATACATTTTTATATGTTCAAAGTAGCAAAAGGTTTCCCATGTGGTTTCTCTAAAAGTTTTGTAAATTTAGTTCTTAGAATCTATCATCCATTTCCATTTAATTTTTGCGTATAGCATAAGGTAAGCATTGAGGTCTAGTTTTTTTCATATGAATATTTCATTTTTCCAACACTATTTGTTGGAAGGATTACACATTGCTGATTGAGTGTTGTGGTGCCTGTATTGAAAATCAATTGGCCATGTATGTGTGGCTCTCTTTCTGGACTCTATTCCATTGCCTTCCTCTATATCTGTCCTTAAACCAATCTAAAATTGTCTTAATTCTATAGTCTCATATTAATCTGTTGTTAAATTTATCCCCAAATATATCTATGCCACTTTATTTTTTTTAAGATTTTATTTATTTATTCATGACATACACAGAGAGAGGCAGAGACACAGGCAGAGGGAGAAGCAGGCTTCTTGTGGGGAGCCTGATTCATGACTTGATTCTAGGACCCTGGGATCTCAACCTGAGCCAAAGGCAGATGCTCAACCACTGAGCCACCCAGGTGCCACTTGATGTCACTGTAAATGGCTCACTTCTCATACATTAAGACTTCTATAAATTATTTTCAAACTAAGTCACTCAATAACATGTATTGTTTTTGTCTTTAATTTCTCTAATGATGTCTTACCTTATGTTGATTTCCTTCTGTCATTCACAAGAAACTGAGATCTTCGAGAGCATGGGATAGGTCCTACTCACTGTTGTGTAAGCAGCAGAGAAAGAAGATGGTATCAATTATGAATAAACGACTTGGGTCAGGTCCTAATCTCATAGTCATTAGTTGGAGACCCACTTTGTGCTCTGCGCTGGTTGTGGAGTGTACTTCAAAAAAATTATAAGAAATACCAAAGTTTGTTTGGCAGACAAATATGGAACATATGACTTCAGGATGTTAAATGATTCTAAGATAAATTATTTCTGTATTTCATATAAATGTGAAATGACACTTAAAAATTATTTGATCCATGCATCTGCAAATTGCTTTTTGGAACAAAAATGTTTTCGCAGAGATTTCAGAATCTAAAATAATTTTCTGTTATTACAAACTATAGGGTTCTAAGTCTGAAGTTGTTTCTACAAAGCTATTTAGAATCACAATATTTTTAAAGATATGCTTGTGATTTATCATTGCTCTTATTCTACTTTTATATTTTAAAAATCTTAATTATTAATTCCATGTTTAAAATCTGATGATAATTTCATGATTCAAAACTGAGTTGAAGATTCAGATTTATTTATATATCTCATGTAATACTATCTGAAGTTATTTAATGTGGTGTTTTTTATTACAATCATAAAAATTTTTCTGTTACCGACTTTAACATACTTGCCATTTATCTTCTTAAAACTATGGGAAGCTTAACTCTAAAACACGTTTAAAGTATTTTTTCCACCTACAGTGTCCCTGATTTTTTTCTTTTTTTCCTTTTTGCTATATGTTTCATAAAATATATTCTGACGTTTGTGCATGTAACAAAATGTGACTTACTGATTGCCAACCCCAGAGTTTTCTGTCAGTCTTGATTTTGCTCAATTTAACAGTGGCCTTGCACACAGTCGATCACAACGTTCTTATCATTTGACTTCATGGGGTAGCAGTGATTTCTCATCTTGCATCTTATCTTTCCAATCATTCTTTTTTGCCTGTGTTACAAAGACACTTCCTAAGATTCCTAATATGCCACTTAGAGTATATAATTAATGATGAAGGTTGGTTGAAGCGCCATGGGGGCTCCTCACTCTGCTGTGAGTCCTGAACTCACAGTCTTTACAGGGCTCTAAGAGTAATAGATGCACAGGGAGCACTATATAGAGAAAGAATGTGTTATTTAATCGTAATGTGTTTCTTCATAAATATTCCATGTTCAGAATTCTGGATTTTTGTTGCAGAAGTGAGGGGTTTCTATTGCAGATAAAAACCTCTCTATATCTTTCTTTTTAAAAGGAAAGACTAGAGTTTCCTTCAATCGGCAAAGCTTTTAAAGCAAATACATATCAGATATTAACAAATTTAATATGATTAGTACATTGATCTTGTATATGACAAGGCAGCCACTATTATACACTTACTTGGGATCACATTCTGGTTATTAGAAATAGCTGAAGGGAAGCATTTCTGGAGGAAAAAAAAACACACAGAGCACAGAGTAAGCTTTATATACAAAAACAATTCTTGCCCATGTGCACTAGTAGACATTCACAAAAATATTTAGAGTAACACTCTTTGCAGTAGCAAATACTTTAAAAGCTTTTTGCCAGAACTGGAAAAAAGAGTGGGAAAACATATGGTGAAAATTAATGAACCCCAAGGTGGCTGAATCTTATTAAGGTAATATTGCAAGTAGCAAAGGATCTCTTTCACCATGGGAAGACTAGGTAATTCATACCAATGCTTCTACTGAAAAGAGAGAGAGAGAGAGAGAGAGAGAGAGAGAAAAGCTGAGTAAAGAATTATAATCATCTGTTGAGAACATCTGAGAGCAAACAACGCAGTACAAGTCATAGGGACAACAGCCATAAAAATGGAGAAAACAACAACAACAACAACAACAACAACAACAAAATCCCCAAAACTAAAGGGGCCAGTCTATCATTGGAGATCTCTTTTTCTATAAGAGCATCTGCCAATTCTGGAACTTTGGGAGGCTGAGAAAATGAGAAACTATTTAGGGATTTTTTATGTACTTTAAATTAAACGAAATTAAATTAAACATGGAGTTTAGAGCCTACCAAAAAATAAGAGAAAGGGAGAGATTAAGTGAGGAAGAGAGAGAAACAGAAATAAGCAGAGACACAGAGAGACATTGAGAGATTCTGGTTAAATTTCAAAACCAGAAACACATGGTCACTCACAACATATGAACATATGCCGATTTAGGAATATATATCTAATTGAAGATACACTTCAAGATACACTTCAAACATACATGAAATGAACATTTGACCAGCAGACACTCTGAAGTGTCCCTTACAAGTAGAAGGAAATTGCCAACAGATTCAGATTTGAAAATGTAGATAGAAATGAAAAAGAATGGAAAATATGAATAGGTAGACAAACCCTAAATATGGGTAGGTAAAATAAAAACATATGATACTTTATTCTGAATATGTTGGCTGAATCTTATTAAGGTAATATTGCAAGTAGCAAAGGATCTCTTTCACCATGGGAAGACTAGGTAATTCATACCAATGCTTCTACTGAAAAGAGAGAGAGAGAGAGAGAGAGAGAGAGAGAAAAGCTGAGTAAAGAATTATAATCATCTGTTGAGAACATCTGAGAGCAAACAACGCAGTACAAGTCATAGGGACAACAGCCATAAAAATGGAGAAAACAACAACAACAACAACAACAACAACAACAAAATCCCCAAAACTAAAGGGGCCAGTCTATCATTGGAGATCTCTTTTTCTATAAGAGCATCTGCCAATTCTGGAACTTTGGGAGGCTGAGAAAATGAGAAACTATTTAGGGATTTTTTATGTACTTTAAATTAAACGAAATTAAATTAAACATGGAGTTTAGAGCCTACCAAAAAATAAGAGAAAGGGAGAGATTAAGTGAGGAAGAGAGAGAAACAGAAATAAGCAGAGACACAGAGAGACATTGAGAGATTCTGGTTAAATTTCAAAACCAGAAACACATGGTCACTCACAACATATGAACATATGCCGATTTAGGAATATATATCTAATTGAAGATACACTTCAAACATACATGAAATGAACATTTGACCAGCAGACACTCTGAAGTGTCCCTTACAAGTAGAAGGAAATTGCCAACAGATTCAGATTTGAAAATGTAGATAGAAATGAAAAAGAATGGAAAATATGAATAGGTAGACAAACCCTAAATATGGGTAGGTAAATCTATATGTATATATCTATATGTATATATCTATATGTATATATCTATATCTATCTATCTATCTATCTATCTATCTATCTATATATATATATATAATAAAACAACAAGAATGCATAAACTGTGAGGGGAATGAATGTGAGTTAACATTCTAAGGTATTTACATTGGCCAGGGAGAAGTAAGATGTCAATTTTTGGTAAATCAAATATGTACATTGTAATTTCCAGGATAACCACTAAGGAGAGAGCAGAAGAATGATTGCCATCATAAATTTTTCTAAAAAGTAAGAAATGCATAAATAACCAAAATAAAGCAATCTCAAATATAAGCTGCTTAGAAGAAACATAGCTGAAATATACAGCTTCAAAAAGGTGGAAAATAAAACAATGAAAAAAAGATATACTATATAATATATAAACCAAAAGAGAGTTAATATAACTATGTTACTATCAAGCAGGACAGAATTTAAATTAATATAAAAATAAAATATTAGAATAAAATGATAATTTATAGAGATATAATTTAATTCAAAAGTAATATATATAAGTGTACATTTATATGCTTTACAAAATGAATGAAGAGGAATGATGAAAATTGTTAAAAGTATATTAGCAAGATAGGTTAATAGATAAGTAAATGTTTAAAAAATAGAATTTCCAAAATATCAAATATGAGGAGATAATTTTAGTGTTTGTTTGTAAATTAAAAGTCCTCATTTAAGACATTGATTCACATAGTATATTGTTATAATTAAAATATGCCTTTAGTAGTATGATGTCTTATAAAGCATGAAAACACAGACAAAAACTCACAAGAATATTTGTATATTGATAATTATCATTCTATGTAATGGATATAGATTATCAATGTCTATAAAGTACATTAACTGAAGAGAATTAAAAATGCAATATCCATACAATTATTTCTCACTTCTCTAGATCTAACTCTATTTTATTATTTCTCAAGGAACTAGCATAATGTCAAATATAGTTTATTGCATTTTTTATTTTAGATTTTAAAAATCTTTTAAAGAACAAACTAACTCTTGTCAAAGACAACAAAATATCAACTTTGTAACTTAAAATTATTTTGGCATTTTATGTTTAAATTATTCAAAATATGAAATAAAAAAGATAAAAATGAAAAAAATGTGGAATAAATTAAAACAATTCTATCATATAAACATAAGCTCATTTTTGCATAGTACTTTGGTATTTTTTTCTAAACACCAACCCCCCCCCCTTTCATCATCATACCATTTGATACACTGCATTTCCCCTTGGTATTATTTTATGAAGTAGTATTTCAGTGTATTATTAATAATTATTATTTTAACAAATATTGTTCATTTGATATATAGTAACTTAATAAACATTTCCAATATTATTGCATATTTGAATATATGTATAAATAATTTATAATTTAACATATTTTATATGTACTTTTTAATTCTGAGGACTTTTTTTTTTCCTAAGGAAAATCCATAGGGATAGGATTATTAGTTTATAAAATCTTTTATTTATTTATTTATTTATTTATGATAGTCACAGAGAGAGAGAGAGAGAGGCAGAGACACAGGCGGAAGGAGAAGCAGGTTCCATGCACCGGGAGCCCGATGTGGGATTCGATCCCGGGTCTCCAGGATCGCGCCCTGGGCCAAAGGCAGGCGCCAAACCGCTGTGCCACCCAGGGATCCCAAGGATTATTAGTTTATAGACTCAATATAAATATGATTGTTATTATTGTTTAATTTTGCATAAAGAGTAACAATATGTTCTTTCATAATAAGTGAGCTGAAATTTGATCTAACAAGCACCTATTCAGTATCTAACGTATAAAATGAAAGAAAAGTATCCTTGTTATAGGAAAGAAAGAAAACATACAGTTACTGCTCTTGAAGAATTTATAACTTATTTAGCAGGCTAGAATGTTACAGTTTAAAGAAGGAACAAAGTCTCTGTTTTGTTACTAGTGTTAGGCACTAAGTGCCTAAGTCCATGACAATTTCTGCTATTATCTACTTGCTACTAAATTAGTAGCAAACTTTTAAATTTTTATAATAACATGTTTCTTGAAATATTTATGTTTTGACATTGTAGATTTTTTAACTCTTTATCTTACTTTGCTCTATTAGTAACTTAAGACATATGACAATTATAAGATAGTACAAGAGTTTCTGCTATATATGGGTTCCTGAAAACCCTCTTGTGCAAAAATCATACACTAAAGATAATAGGGCTATGAGAATAATAGAGTTGTTACCAATCACTCAAAACCCAGTACCTTATGATCAGAGCCTTAATAAAAACAATAACAATCCTAATAAAAATATTAGTATAGCTAAATCTCTTCTGGAATTTGCACCTGGAATGACAATCTTTCATACCATTAAACATGAGAATAGTGCTTCCTGTGACTTCCAGAAGACACTTTTTTTCAAATATGGAACAAATGCATCAAAATTAGCAAACACTTTTCAGGAGCAGCCATTTTTATTAATCATTATTTTATTTTATTTTTTTATTTTATTTTTTTTTTTAATTTTTTTATTTTATGTATGATAGTCACAGAGAGAGAGAGAGAGAGGCAGAGACACAGGCAGAGGGAGAAGCAGGCTCCATGCACCGGGAGCCTGATGTGGGATTCGATCCTGGGTCTCCAGGATCGCGCCCTGGGCCAAAGGCAGGCGCCAAACCGCTGCGCCACCCAGGGATCCCTATTAATCATTATTTTAAAACAAAAGGCAAGATTAAAAGATTAATAATGTACTCTATGTTGACTAATCAAATTTAAATTATAAATAAATATGATTATTAAAGCAATAAAATAAATAAAATAAAAGGTAACATGCCCTTAAGCTTCCCTTCTATAGGTGAACAATCCTAAGATAGTTTAGTATATTGAAAGGTTTTAGCAGTTTAAAGGCTATCAACTATCACCTAACACCTAAAGAAAGGTGCTTCTGTGGGGATTTTCAGTATTTTTACCAATTGCTACAAAATATTAATCTGCTGGGGAAAATTGCATATAAAGAAGCATGTGTTTAGTAATATCATTTTCCTATTTACTCAACATATATATGCTAATTCATATTAAAAACAAGTATGTTACAGGACAGAATACATAACAGCCATTCCTTTTCTACACGGGAGCTTTATCAAAATTGTTTTCTATTGTATACTTTTCAAGGTCCCTTTTACTTGAAAATTTGGAGCTAATAAACTCCTTTAATCTTAGTTGTTTAAACCTCTCACATATTTTCATATTTAATTATCAAAAATTAATGTTTGCTTATATTATATCATACACTTTTACTGTTCACTTTTTAAACCTTATAATTAATAAGGAGCTTATTTATATTTAATACCTTCACTCTACATGTCTATAGCTGCTAAAGTTTTCCAACTCATATTCCATTGTTTTCCATTATGTGGAATGAATAATAAATTTTTGACATGTAGATTTGATTTACCCATGAATGGCTTTATAAAATGATTTCCTTCAAAATTTGTGAAGCAAACTATACACTTTATTGATCAATTGCATTAAAAATGTAATATTCAGGGACCCTTGGGTGGCTCAGCGGTTGAGTGCCTGCATGATCAGGGTGTGATCCTGGAGTCCTGGGATTGAGTCCCACATTAGGCTCCCTGCATGGAGCCTGCTTCTACCTCTGCCTGTGTCTCTGCCTCTCCCTCTCTCTCTCTCTCTCTGTCTCTCATGAATAAATAAATAAAATAAAATCTTTAAAAAAAAGTAATATTCAGTAAGCACCTAATTCTAATATCTTAGTAAATTAGCACACAGTTTATTTCACATCAGTAATAGATCATTTCTACTTTTTAATTCTATAAATAACATTCTAATATTTAAGATGTAATGATAATGTTAGATGTAGATAATAGATGCATAGTACCTGCTCTAAATTCTTACATAATCACGTAGTTTAGCACATATTGCAAGAGCAGAATGTTAGTTTGTAGATTACAAAGTAATTCCAACTCTGAACTAAATCACAAAGATGACTTCTGGTCTCTCTTTTTTATTAATTCCTAGCTCTTCACTTTGCTTTTTTCCCCCTATTATCCAGTTTCCTTTCCATTATACAATAAATGAAATAATGGATTCCGATGGATGATGCTTGGAAACCAATGGTTTTATTTAATCAGAATAACAGGAACCTTAACAATACAGGGATGCTGAGAGAATTCAAACCATTTCAGACTGCTCTATAATCAAGTTTCTATGAACAAAGCTCAAAATTAAAGGAAGAAGTGTAGGGAAAAATCTCTTTCAACTTACATTAGTCTCTTCATCTCTGATTTTTAAGGATTGAATTTAATATTAAGATAGTTAATTGCTGTTGCTTGAAACATCTATTAGAAAACTTAAACTGCAATTGTAAATATGACAAAATAATGTTCCACAAAAGCAAATTTTTCAATCCATTTATTCAGTCTTCATGTACTCAGTTTTTATTTTATGGCAGTAGAATAAGAAAAGAGAAAAATAATAAATAGAAAATAATACAGATAGATGTAAGCTGCAGAAATCCTTACATTCTGGTTGGTGTAAGAGAATCTTAGAAAAGGACTAAGGAGGAGATATCCAAAAAAGATAAGCAGTGTCTGAGAAACTGAAGAAAATCAGGATCAAAAGGAGGAAGTTTTTAAGATTATTAAGTATCACATAAATATCAATTAAATATGGATTGATAAGTTTTTGTCCATTGCATCTGTTCCTACCCAGAGAAGGTAGGGATGACCTTCTCTAGAGGAATTAATAACACATAAGGATAGATGTCAGATGGCTATTGCATTAAAAGTGAATGTGTAAAATGAAGACGTAGAAATTGATGAAATATGAATAAGACCTTTTTTCCAGTTAATAGCATTGGAGCAATGTAAATTTTAATAATTATAGACTCACAGACACTGCAAAAAAATACTATACAGATTCCTATATGGTCTTCACACAACTTGTCTCTAAAACATTATATAACCAGAAAATTTTATTTCAAAATAAAGAGTGTAAAAAAAACAAGAATGTCCAATTTAGGTACATTTGAACCCAACACTTTGATTCTATGTTCTCAGTGGAAAGAGAGAAATATAAACAAACTTGAATTCTATTTTCTATTTAATGGTTGTTTTCAGTAGTGTTATTGATGTAGAAATTCTACAATCATACAGGCATACTGTAAGATTGAGCTAATGAGTAAATATATTGATGGTGTTGGGAGTCAGAATACTCACTATACAACAAAGGAATAAAAATTGTGGAATAAAAAAAAGGCAAGAATGGATTCTGTGGTGTTAGATAACAATTAGAAATATCAGTATAAAAAAAGAAATATCAGCATAAATTCATGATTTCAACGTATTTTCCCATGTTATAATGATATTTATCTATACATAGTTCAATGTGTAGCTTACTTTTATAGCTAATATGTATATGTTATATGCAAGAAGGAATATAAAAATATGGATTGAGTGGGGGTGCCTCAGATGGTTAAGCATCTGATTCTTGGTTTCAGTTCAGGTCATGATCTCAGGGTCTTGAGACTGGGCTCCACACTCAGCTTGGAGTCTGCTCAAGATTCTCCTTCTCCCTTTCTTTGCCTTTCTGTCCCCATGCCTTCCTCCCAGTTGCTTGTGCATGCTCTCTCTCTCTAGAACAAATAAATAAAATCTAAAAAATATATAGTACAGGATAAGTCATGGGAGATTCCTAACTTTCTGATTTTGTAAAAGACTGGATGTACTCATTACTACTGGAGAATAATTGTTCCAAGTCTCATTCAGTGGGCAAAGGCATGGAATAAAAAGATCAATCTTATCCCATTCATGCCAACTATAAATAGAGTGTGTGATCATGCAAAAGTTGGTAAAAAATGCTCAGGTGTGTGTGTGTGTGTGTGTGTGTGTGTCTGTGTTACAAAAGAGAACACATATTGGGATCCCTGGGTGGCTCAGCGGTTTAGCGCCTGCCTTTGGCCCAGGGCATGATGCTGGAGTCCTGGGATTGAGTCCCACATCAGACTCCCTGAGTGGAGCCTGCTTCTCCCTCTGCCTGTGTCTCTGCCTCTCTCTCTCTCTCTCTCTCTCTCTCTCTCTCTCTGTGTGTGTGTCTCTCATGAATAAATAAATAAAATCTTAAAAAAAAAGAGATAACACATATTAAAGTAAATATAGCAAAATATAACAACTGGTAAATCTGAGTAGTAGATGCACAAATGTTATTAGTGATACACTTGACACTCTTCTCGAAGTTTGGAATTATTGCAAAATTAATATTAAGAAAGATCAAATTTCATTTTTCTTGGTTGGGTACAGTATACTTTACTGATGATACATGGCAAGGTAGGGCTCCCCCCAGCCCCTCACCTTCCTCCGGGTCTGGGATGTAAATTGGAGGTCAGGAGATTCTTGGTGTGTTGGGGGATTAAGTTGGGATAGGAACTCCCCAGCAGCTGAGGGCTCTATCTTCCTCTTGTTCTTGCTGGGGCTGGTGGTCCAGGAGGCTCTTACTCCTTGGAGGCCATGTGGACCATGAAGTTCAACATCTGGTTGCTCTAGCAGAATTCATTGCCATACCAGGAAATGAGCTTGACGAAGTAGTCATTGAGGGCAAGGCCAGGCCCGTCCTCGAAGGTGGAAGAGTAGGTGTCACTGTTGAAGTTGCAGGAGACAACCTGGTCCTCAGTGTAGCCCAGGATTCCCTTTAGGGGGCTCTCCAATGCCTGCTTCATCATCTTCTTGATATCCTCATATTTGGTAGCTTTCTCCAGGCAGCAGGTCATATCCACAACTGACACATTGGACATGGGGACACAGAAGGCTATGCCAGTGGGCTTCCCGTTCAGCTCAGGCATGACCTTGCCCACAGCCTTGGCAGTGCCTATGGAAGCAGGAATGATGTTCTGGGAAGCCCCTAGTCTGTCACTCCAAAGCTTCCCAGAGGGGGCCGTCCACAGTCTTCTGGGTGGCAGTGATGGCATGGACGGTGGTCATGAGGCCCTCCATGATGCCAAAGTGATTATGGATGACTTTGGCCAGAGGAGCCAAGCAGTTGGTGGTGCAGGAGGCATTGCTGACAATCTTGATGGACAATCTGGATCACCCCACTTGTTGGTGGGATCTCACTCCTGGAAGATGGAGATGGACTTCCCATTGATGACAAGTGTCCCATTCTCAGCCTTGACCGTGCCGTGGAATTTGCCGTGGGTATAATCATACTGGAACATGTACACCATGTAGTTGAGGTCAATGAAGGAGTCATTGATGGTGACAATATCTACTTTGCCAGAGTTAAAAGCAGCCCTGGTGACCAGGTGCCCAATACGGCCAAATCGTTCACTCTGACCTTCACCATCATGTGCTGGGGTCGCAGCTGGCACTGCACTAGAAGACGTGGCTGTCTGTTGAACAGGGAGGAACAGGGAGGAACAGAGAGCCAAAAGACCAAATTTCAGACTAATAAGTAGAAATGGTAAGTATAAACTAATAATTTTAAAAACTCGTTTTTGAAAAAAAACCAAATTAAATTAAATGATCATTAAATAAAATGGAAATAATAATTGAAAAATAGAATTCAATAATTTTTTAATATTTACTACCTGTCATGCATTTTCAAAATGCATTTTATGTATTCTTCATTCATTTAACCCATGCAAAGTCTTGTGTTGGTAGATTGTTTTCCCAGCTTTACAGAGGAGGAAACTAAGGCACAGGGATTTTTAATTAGCCTAGCAAAGTGACTCAGATGATAGTTGGAAAACTGGTTCAAATAGAAACAGTCCAATTCTACAACCAGTGAGATCAACCATTGTAGTTGGTGAAGTAAACATCTTCTTATAGCTATGAGAAGAACTCAGTGTGTACAAGGCAGTGAAGCCACAAAGGATAGTTCTTCACCATAGGAGAGAATGGATTTCAAATTACATGTGGAAAGGTTGGCCTCAAGTAAAATAAAGATTACTTCTCCTGTGGTATCAGGGATTTGCTTTGGCAATTGAACAGAGTGATTAAGATAGTTATTGAGATAAATAAATATTTTCCAAAAATGAAAAAAAAGATAGTTATTGAGATAATTTGTGTAAAATCTATTTATAAATTTAGATGGAGTCATATTACATATCTACTTGAAAAGTCATTTTGTTGGTGAAGACCAGAAATTTCAGCCTACTTAATAGGAAAAGACCAAAATTAAAAATCCCTTTATAAGCAGCTGGCTGCTTTTCATGTTTACTGTAATAATTTCTTGAGCTGAAGCATAGCATCTAATGTAATACTTTCTGACTGGAAGTATGGCATTTATGTAAAAAATATGGCATTTCATTATTTTTAAATTGACTAAAGAAATAATTTGATGCAAGTATAATAATGTAGGTATGTGGATAATCTAATTCAATTAGTTATACATATTTTGGATAATTGCTGAGAAGCAGACCTATTAAGTCTTTTAAAGGGATGCTGTGAGGGCGGCCTGGGTGGCTCAGCGTTTTTAGAGCTGCCTCTGGCCCAGGGCGTGATACTGGAGTCCCAGGATCCAGTCCCACGTTAGCTCCCTGCATAGAGCCTGCTTCTCCTCTGCCTGTGTCTCTGCCTCTCTGTCTCTCTCTGTATCTCTCATGAATAAATAAATAAAATCCTAAAAAAAAAAAAGGATACTATGAGATCATAATGATATGTGTTCATACTTATGAGATGAGCAAGTAATTTGTTATATTAAAACATATGTATAAATGTAAAGGTGTGTGATATAGAACATGTGCCATTTTTAGCAAAGATGCACAGATTAAACAATTAACAAATTAAAATTATTTCCACCAAATGCTGATTTTCAAGCCTACTAACATTGTGACATACTTTTGATTATTATTCTGGCTCCTTATTTTCTGTTTACCTGCACATTTCAAAACCAGTTTTAGAAAAAATACTTGTTTTGTTTTTTTATGAGCCACTTAGGTAACAACACAATCATGACATCTCTCTGCTTGAATCTTAATCATCCACTTTACCTATAGAGTTTTATATAAAGTCCTTGAACACACTCACAGTGACATTTTTGATCTACACTTCCCTTGACAGCATGCCACCTCATATCCAGTCAGTCCCAGTACTGATTTTGTCTGCATCCTCTGTATTTTATAGACATTCTAATGTAGAATATATATATCACACATATGACACTGCAATAACTGCTAGTAGTATCCTTCCCTACATTGTGTGTGATGAGAAGCCTTGAAAAAAAAAAAATGTGGACCATAGCATTTTTATACAGTTTTCAAAGGTACATAGAGGTAACTAAAATTTCTTTTTAAGACATTAAATATTAATTTTCCTAATATACTATAAGATACATTTCCTACAAGAGGGATACATGGAGCACTCTGAGAAAATACAGTAGTGTGGAAGAGTTTGGTCACTTATTCAAATCTATAGCAGGACAGAGAATCAGCACAGATAAGGCTAATAGGGATTGAAAAAGGAGGTAAGGCGTATGTTGAGAGAAGGTTTTTTTTTTTTTTATCTTTTTAAAAGAGATTTATTTATTTATGATAGACATAGAGAGAGAGAGAGGCAGAGACACAGGAGGAGTGAGAAGAAGGCTCCATGCCAGGAGCCTGACGTGGGACTGATCCCGAGACTCCCGGATCACGTCCTGGGCCAAAGGCAGACACTAAACTGCTGAGCCACCCAGGGATCCCCTGTTGAGAGAAGTTTTATGTGAAGTCTTGGCAAGTCAATCAGGGGTACATAAACCATAATGCTGGGCAGCCAAGAGGATGCATCATATACCCCTTTGGTTTGGGTGGTCAGAAGATTGAAGGAGAGAAAATCTAAAGAAAAAATGGTCTTTGAAGGCATAGGGAATTCTCCACAGGTTACAGATCATTCAGATTTGAACTTCATAACTGCTACCCATTCCAAGTTTTCAAATTACAAGTCTGAATTCAATCTATTCTCAATTGCAAAGTGCTTATTTTTTTAACAGAACTGAGTATAGAGTTTGTGGGTTCCTAAATCTTTCTGCTTCCTTCTTTTCCCATCTGATGCTCAGGGATGGCTTCCTTGTATCACTATGATAGGCAATAAATTTTAGCTTATATTATATATTAAAAAGGGACAGATCCCTGTCACTAGAGGAATAAACTAAAGCTCTTATATTGGTATTTGGAACCCAAGTGGACCCCAACTATCCCTGCCCCCAAAAAACAGAAAAGGAGAGGAAAGGAAAGGAAAAACAAATTCAAGGTCTAATACCTCCCAAACACATTTATAAATAAAACACATGCACACATTTTGTTATAAAATACAATATTTGTACAATTGCAACAAGTACATTCTAAGTGACATTTTTCAGGTCACCATATAGCTACCATGTCATTAATGGCCATTAAAATTGGACCCCAATCATTGTGTTCAGCCCAGTTGCACTAAGAGTAACTGGGCTGGTTGCAAAAGCATCTTGATAGTTTTCATGATCGATTTTTGACATGTAAAAGAGGGGAAGAATTGTTAAAATTCAGAGATTCTATCCCAGCCACCTCTTTGACTTTTTTGCACTATCAGAGCATGAAGTAATTGCCTTCTAGATTTGGCATCTGTGTTTCTATGTATAATGGATTCTTGCCACTATTTAGGGGAACAAATACCCCCAGGATGCTGAATGTGGTGAGAGTATGTAAATGTGTTAGCTGATGAGGGTTTCTGCAAATCTTCCTCTCCAAGAGAACTTCATCGTTTCTCAGAACTTTCTTGAAGTCATAAATACAGAACTGTAAGAATCCTTGTTTCCTGAAAAATGACACAAAACAAAACAAAAACAAAGGAAACACAAAATACCAAAAAACACCCCTACAAAACAAACAAACAAACAAACAAAAAACGCCTCTGTTTCCTCTGTTTTCTGAAATATGGTGGTTGCTGGAACAAGATGAACAAGTACAGAGACTTGATTCAGATTATGAATTCTAAAATTATGGACTGGTCTGTCTAAATCTAGTGGCTTTTCCATCCATTCTTTTTTGATAATCTGCATGATTGCCCAGCTAAGGATCATTCAAAAAACTCACCTAGCAATTGAGGTCACTCATAGTTTGAAATCTTCAGAAATAATGAGGGTCTGAAGCTAATTTAAAAAAACAAAACAAAACAAAAACAAAATAGCACAAATTGTGAGCTATATGATAAGCTAACTCACATGCTGTTTCTAAGTGGTTAGTTTTTTATTCCCCTGGGAAAAATAAGGGAAAATAACGCAATTTTATTTCCTTTCCTCATAAACCTTAGGGTTATTTTGATACTTAAGAAATTGGAGAATAAATAAATGGATTATTGCAAATGCCAGAGCAGTACTTCTGTGCCTGGCAGGGGCTTAAGTTTACAGTAATACATATTTGATAATAGCACACAACCAGGGAGATCATAGGAAATTTGAAGAGCAAGTGAGTATAGATTAATATAAGTATATCTTTATTGAGTAAAATATAACCATCAAGATTATATTTTATACAAAAGAGAGATGGGAAATGATGACGGCTGTGAACTGTATAACAAAAAGCAGAACAAAACACAGAAAAGTAAGGAACCTAGGGAAATGCGCTAAGCATTTCTAAAATGATTGGCTTCAGTAAAGCATGAAAACTACCCTTCTAGTGCTCTTCTTTCTTTTTTTTAAGTTCTGAGATAGGGCTGCTTTGCTGTATCTAGTTCTAATTGACACTTCCCCCAAATTCCTTACCAGTTTTGTAATTGTTTTCTTTCTGTAAGAATATTTGTGGAATTGTAAACTAATGGTTTTTCAATAAGAAACTCATATGCCTTTTAAAAAATTCTAACTTTTATTTGGCTTGACACACTTTACTTATATAACTTTAAAGTGTGAATTGAACAAACCTATTTAACTGGTAGTAGAACTTCTTTAGTATATACAATATTTTTAGAAAAGAATTGAAGTTTATTTTTTCATAATTAAATTCATTTTATACCTTGTACATCTGATTCTTGATGCACACTGACACAAAAACTCGATCATTTCTAGGTAAGTTGGTAATTTTCAGGTATTTCTCAGTCATATCAAATTGTAGCTTCTATGATATTCAGTATTATTTTCATTTTATACTTTCAGCCCTTCTGAATTTCATGCTAAGTGTCTAGTGGCTTCTGGAAATATCAGTCACATTTGTGGGGAGGAGAATATAGAAGACTATTGGTTTTTCTTGATGTTATATTGATAGCATTTTTTTAAGATTGTATTTATTTATTCATGAGAGACACACAGAGAGAGGCAGAGGCATATGCAGAGGGAGAAATAGGCTCCCTTCAGGGAGCCTGATGCTGGATTCTGTCCTGGGATCCCAGGATCATACCCTAAGCTAAAGGTGAGATGCTCAACCACTGAACCACCCAGGGGCCCCTTATAGTAGCATTTGAGATAAAATCAGTTTCATTTGATCCTTAGGCATTTTCTCGTCCTCACTCAAATATTCCAGGATGTAATCTTGCTTCCTTCAAACCCAGGTGGATAGTTCACCTTACATCTTTTGCTATGTGGACACCTGTCTACGTAGCTGCAAACTTTGCCATAGGTCTATCAGTTCTTTTCTACTAGCTTTATGACTTTATCTATTAGACAATATGGAGCAAACTCTTCTCTTGCATTTTTCCTTGACCAAGGGTGGTTGGTGGACACTTACTCTGCTCTTTGTTAAATTAATTCAACAAGGAAGCCATTAGATTGAGGAGGCTCTAATGTTGTGAGTGCCTATGTAAACAAATATTAAAGCCTGTAAATACTTCAATAATGCCCCTTCTTTGCTCCCATGCCTCCTCTATCTTAAGTTTTCCCCCACCAGCTCCTGTGCTCCAGTGTACTCCTAACCACTGGGGTTTGGCACTGATTCAAATTGATTTTTGTTCCAAAAAACTCTTAAAAACATGCTTCATTTTACATTTTAAAACTCTAAAACACCCTATAAGACTTATTCCAAGCATGTCTCTGATTCTTTATCCCATTTTGTTTGTCACTGCCTCTACTCCTTCCCATCAAAAGGTGGAAGCTATTTCCATAACCCTCTGATTTCATCTGCCACTGTGACTTGCTATGGTAACTAGAATGTTGTAGAAATGAAGATGTATTGATTCTGGCCTAGATTTCAGGAAGCTTTCTATGTGTACCACTTTTTTTTTTTTTCTCCCAGATCTAGATAAACAACACATGAATGATTCCAGGAGAGTCTGCTGGGAGAAAGGCATTACATGGCCCATCCATACTAGCCAAGGAGACCCTGACCAGGCAGGCTGCTGCCCAGTCAATCGGTGGAGCCATGTACTCCTATCACAGCTGCTTATAGCTGCAAAGGTAAATGTAGCCAGGACCAGAAGAAACACTCAGCAAATGTATAGCCTTATGAACAATGATAAATGCTCATGAACTTAAGTCACTAAGTTTTGGTGTGGTTTGTTATATAAGGAGAGTTAACTGAGAAAGCCTCCTTACAGCTCTCAGCTCTATTGCCGCAATGTCACTTTGTGGGCATGAGAACCATTTTTTTTTTTTTTTTTCCTGGATAAATCTGTTTCCACAGGAATGGTGGAACATATCTGTGGATTTTATTTTGGTCTCTATCCTTTCCAAACTCCTATTTGTGAGCTATGATGGCTCAAAAAAATAAAAACGTATGTATGGGGTCTAGGAATTACAACTTCATTGCCAACACTGACAATAGAGAACTAGTTAGCTTAGAAGGCCAATAAACTAGAAACAGAGCCAATTGGCTTCATTCTTAATTTGTAAAACTGGAGTCTATTATCAACATACTTAATACAAGAAAATTCTTATTCTTATTGGTTCTTAGCCTTCTCCACCCACTCATTTTTGTTGACATATTTTATTTGTAAAAGTCCTTCTTCATCTGCTGTTATTCTGAATTAAGAAGCTTCTTTAGTTTCACCTTTACTCTTGTTATGGATAAAGATGATTTGAATTCCCTTGATTTTCTCATACTTGTACAGCACATAAAAAAATTAGCTAACTTTATTTTATATCAACCGTACTTTCTTATGATAATGACATGCTTATCAGACTTTCTGTAACACACAATGAATCCTTATTCCATATGACACAAGACTGAAGGTCAAGTAACCACTAATCAACCAAATGAAAATATCTTTGGCTTTTTCAACTTACTTGTAAATGCTTCTTTCATCTCCTTGTCTTAACTAAGTGTGGCAGTGTTTTGAGCATACTGCATTTCCGGTCTTTTTAATTATTAACTGAACTTATTTATCCAAACAACTTTATAAGCTCTAGAGTTAAGAGGTATGGCAATATTCTAGTAGCCCACAACCCTCCTTTAGGAGTAAACATACTTTTTGGGGGGCTCATACAACCATAACAGAAACTTGTCTTTGCAGTGATTACTCTGGTTGATCATGCTTTAAAGACAAGACAGTTACTTGACTTTATCTTTCTCTCTACTACAAGACCAGCTATCAGTCCTATAGGGTGGTTCCATAATAACAAGAATCAAAACCATGGACTCAGTTTCCGGCGCTCCCCAGATTCAGTGACTTATCTCATCACTTTCCTCAGTGTAATAGGGATCTCCAGAGACACAAAGATAATAGGGATGTAATAGCCAATTCTAGAAGCCCCAGAACTAATCTGGAAAGCTTATTCTTAAAATTGCCATCTTCTAAAACTGCTCTTAATATCTAAATATTATTAGTCAGGATTCTCCAGAGAAACAAGGGCCATACTTTATAATCCCATGATTATGGAGGCAGACAAGTCCCATGAGATGTTATATGCAAACTTGAGAGACAAGAAAGTCAGTGGTATTTTGATGACCAGAAAGCCCTGAATTCTTACCACAGATGAATGCTCAAACTTACTCAGTTAAGCAGAAAGATAGGGAATTGTCTCTTCCTTTACTTTCTGTTCTATTCAGGCCACAATGGATTGGATTATACCCACCCACTTGAAAAAGGTCATCTACTTTATTTGGTTCATCAATTCAAATGCTAATTTTTTCAGGAGACTCTTGTGTACAGTGGGGTGGAGGTGCAGGTCCTAGCAAGAATAAAAGCCTGAAAAGAAGAGCAAAGGAAAAATTTTTAAAAGTGGGGGAGTTGTTTTTAAAGGTGCCTTCAGTTTCCCTGACTCACCTGAGTGTTTTTTTCCTGGATAGACCATAAGTTAATACTGTTATGTAAGATTAACAATACTTAAAGACTATGATATAAAGTCAACATATCATATGTTATAAGATAAAGGAATAAGAGATGAAAGAAAACAAAGACATTTGCTTACACAAACAACTATCTATCTATCTATCTATCTATCTATCTATCTATCATCTATCTATCATCTACCTATCATCTAATCTATCCACAGTTGACCTTTGAACATTACAGATTTGAACTGTCCACTTATACATGGATTTTTTAAAAATATTATTTTTTTATTTATTCATAGAGACACAAAGAGAGAGAGAGAGAGGCAGAGACACAGGCAGAGGAAGAAGCAGGCTCCATGCAGGGAGCCCGACATGGGACTCCATCCAGGGTCTCCAGGATCACGCCCTAGGCTGCAGGCAGCGCTAAACCACTGTGCCACCAGGGCTGCCCCATGGATTTTTTTTTTAATGAAAACGATATAACACAATAAATGTATTTTCTCTCCCTTATGATTTTCTTAATAACATTTCTTTTTTACTGTTTACTTTATTGTGAAAATACAATATATAATATATATAAAGTACACAATAGGTGTTAATCAACTGTTTATGTTAAGTTTGGAGAAGGGAAAAAAATTATATGACAATTTTTGACTGTGTGGAAGGGAGGTCAATATCCCTAACCCTTGTATTGTTCAACGGTCAACTGTATTATGTTTTTTCTACCATTATCCCATCTCCTTAGTATCTATTTGTTCCCCAGATTTATGTTGGTATAAATTAGAATACTCAAGTAGTTCTTTTAGAGTGTAACTCATATCCTATGGGTCATATGTTATGTCTCACTTTTAGGGAGCCCCTGAGACTACAGTCTAGTTTGGGTCAGAAGCCAAGAGTACAGGTGTGGGTAGTGCTAAAATTAAAAAAAAAAAAAAAAGATCTAGCCAAGAGTACAGGTGTGGGTAGTGCTAAAGAGAGTATTATATATATCACAAGGCAACTGCATCAGTGGAAGCCCTTACAGTTCCCTCAAAAAATGCAGAATATACAGTTACTCTTATTATACAGAGATGATAAGGCTTACACTACTGTGGATAGAAACACCTGATACCACTGGTGGTATGGAAGCTACTTTCATTGGGGATGGGAGACCTTTCCTAATTGCAAAAAGAAAAACAAAACAAAACAAAACAGAGCACATGGCTGGGTCAGTCGGTAGAACATATGACTCCTGATCTTAGGGTTGTGAGTTCAACCCCCACATTGAGTGTGAAGCTTATTTAATAATATATATATATTTTATACATATAAAATTATATATAAAATTATAAATATAAATAATATAAAATTATATTATTATTTTATAAATTATATATTTAAGAATATATTATATAATTTTATATATTTTATATATTTATGTATAAATATATATTAATATAATATATATAATATATACAAAATATAAATATATAAAAATATATTTTTTAAAATTTGAATCTGTAAATCAGCATGAGGAAATTGACATATTAAAGTCTTCCAATCCAAAAAGGAAAGGAAGGAAGGAAGGAAGGAAGGAAGGAAGGAAGGAAGGAAGGAAGGAAGGAAGGAGAGGGGTAAGGAAGGAAGGAAGAGAAAAAAAAGCATCAGAATTTAGGAGCTCCATGTCCCTAGATTCATCAGTCTTTCCACACATTCCCATTTCAAATTGTATGATCTCATTCTTCTTCAGTCAATGCCCTCATTTTAACCGTAGGTATCCTGTGTGGCTGGGAGTTCAACATGCTCTGTAGTTCAGCCAGACATAGGATGAGATTCTGTGTTGATTTTCAGCAGTTTCATCTTTGCATCTGTGAGAGATAAGAGTCTACCTCAGGGACACAGAGAAGCCTTCAGGTAATTTACACTGTGCTTGAGCTGGGAATTTAAATCCCTGAGTTCATTCTTTTCATTTATCACTTTGTCCAGCGACATTGGGTACAAGCAGCCAAGCTTACTTTATTTGTTAGTTTTTCAAAAATGTTCCAAAGTATTATATACGTTGTCATCCAACTCTTTGCTTCTTATAAATATTTGGTTAGGAGTAATAATGCACATATTTACATATCTCTATTGCTGTGTCACATCATAGACACTACAGACTGTCAGTGCTCTTTGCTACTGTAAATAAAATTAACTGTACTTTTCAGTCTAATCAAATTGGAGAGCTAATTCCAGAAACCCCAGAAGTAATTTGGAAAATTCATCTTTAAAATTCTGCTCCTCTAGATCTACTCTTTTTTTTTTTTTAATTTTTATTTATTTATGATAGTCACAGAGAGAGAGAGAGAGAGAGAGAGAGAGAGAGGCAGAGACATAGGCAGAGGTAGAAGCAGGCTCCATGCACCGGGAGCCCGACGTGGGATTCGATCCCGGGTCTCCAGGATCGCGCCCTGGGCCAAAGGCAGGCGCTAAACCGCTGCACCACCCAGGGATCCCTAGATCTATTCTTAATATCAAAATCTGTATTAGAGAACAGAACCCCGATTATATACATACATATATATGTATGTCATACATATATACATATATATATATATATATATAATTTATTATAAGGTGTTGGTTCATGCAATTATGAAGGCTAAGCCCCATGGTCTGCCATCTGGAAGCCAGAGACCCAGAAAAATCAGTGGTGAAGTTTAAAGTCCCAAGAGCCAAAGAGAAGATGATGGAGATTCTAGTCAAGAGTCTGAAGGCCTGAGGACCAGGGGTACTCATATCAGAAGACCAATTTTCTAGCACATGTAGTCAGAGAGAGAAATTAATCTTCCTTTTTATTTTTGTTCTATTAAGGCCCTCAAGGGATTAGATGATGCCCATGCTCATTGGGAAAGCCATCTGCTTGACTCAGTTCACCAATCCAATTGTTAAACTCTTCCAGAAACACCCTCATATACAAACCCCCAAAACAAAGTTTAATCAGATATCTGGACATCTTTTGGCCCAATCAAATTGACACATAGAGTAAATCATCACATTCAGTCTTTTGCATCTGTGGCCACACCTACTGACGTCCCTTTGAGGTGTCCATTTCATTCTTTTTTCCTTTCCTTTGCCATAAGAAGTCTATTTTTTCTTTCCTTCCTTACTTCAAAACTGAATGCTCACTGCCAAAATTTCCAATTATGTTTTGTTTAAAAATCTGTTTATAGATTATATGATTGCCCTTTTCTGGACCATTAGGCACTGTTAACCACTACTCATTTTGTCAAATTGCTTTCTTTTCTTGCATCTTTGTGGCACCTAATTTTACAAAATTTTAGTGGCCCTTATTTTTCATTCTCCTTTATTGTTTTTTCTACTATTCTCTTTCCTTTAATGTTGACATTTTTCAGACTTTGTCCTTTATCCTGAGCATATTCTAAGAGAATCTTTAATAGATTTTTTTTTTTATGGCCTAACACCAATCTCTTAACACTCTGCTTTACATACAATCTTTCCAAGGTTTTCTAATACTGTAACCTTATTTAGAGAAAATAATAAAATATAACTGTAGAGCATATTAAAATCTTTAAGAGCCTATTATAACAATCCCCTAAATAACGTCCTATTTTGTTTATAAGTCTTTGCAATGTACATCCTAATACTAATATACAAATATTTTGTAATCTTATATGCTAGTCACTTTCACTTTCCATTATAGAAATTTAACAATCAATATCCATAAAACTTTCAATTAACATAAAAATAGACATGAATTCTTACATCCTACTTTATATGCCATTATAGGCCTAGATTCTATTAACAGATACTGTCTTTGTAAATAATAGGCTGCATATTTATTTACTGTGTACTGTTGAAGTAAGGTATGTAGTATCTCAAGTGTGTTAATAGTAGTTTTATAAACTTTACTAAACAAATCTGAGAGTGTAACAGCAATGAGAGAAGAAATTATATTTGCTGATAAGAAAATATTCCTTTAGCAAATATACGTGTTACCACGTACTCACAACTTTAGTGTAATTTTAAATTAAGTGAATGAAAAAAGTTATGAGTTGATAGAAAGATGGTGCCATTGAAGAGAGCATCAATATCTGTATCTTTTTAAAATTTTTTCATTTAGACTCCATTAGTTAACATAAAGTGATTAGTTTTAGGCTTACAATATAGTTAATCAATACTTCCACACAACAGCCAGTGCTCATCAGGACAATTATACTCCTTATTCTCCACTATCTATTTAACCCAACCTCCCATGTACCTCCTCTCTGGTAACTATCTCTTTGTTCTCAATAGTTAAGAGTGTATTCTTTTGGTTTGTCTCTCTGTCTCTCTGTCCTTCTTCCCTCTGCTCATTCGTTTTGTTTCTTAAATTCCAAATGAATGAAATCATATGGTATTTGTTGATCTCTGACTTATTTTATGTTTTCTTCAATAATATTTTTAATTGAAAACCTTGAAAATTATTAGAAATTATTATTTTATAATTATAAATAATAAAATAGACTATAAATTATATATTCATTTAAAATGAATATGGAGGACAGCTCTGGTGGCTCAGCGGTTTAGCACCGTCTTCAGCCCAGGGCTTGATCCTAGAGACCCGGGATCAAGTTCCATATCAGGCTCCCTGCATGGAGCCTGCTTCTCCTTCTGCCTGTGTCTCTGCCTCTCTCTCTGTGTCTCTCTGAATAAATAAATAAAATCTTAAAAAAAAAAAAAAAGAATATGGATACTCTGAAAATAGATGCTGTATTAAGAAGAATAGTGGAAATGTGGTGGATTTTAACTAACATGAAATTATATCAAATCTTTGTTATTTTAGGAAAAAATTTCAAAGTATCTTCAATTTGCATTTATTTTTGGCATACAATCTTACTTTCAGTTGATTTAACTATACTATATGTTTGAACCCATGTAGGATGGGATACTGCTAAATATTGTCTATGTCATTAATTTTATAGTGTGTGTACTATTCTTTCCAAAATGTGTGCAGTTGTCACTAAGGTAGTTCTAAAATATTGCCTAAAGCTAACAGCTAAGAAAGAATGACTGGAATAGAATTAAGATAACATAGGAATATAAGAACAAACGAGAGAGGTTTTTGTGGGGCACATGTATTTGTTTTTGTTTTTGTTTTGCACATGGTTATCTTTAGTAATGGAGATAGAGTTTCCGTCTAAATTGAAGTTTGAAGATCTTACCTAAAATATCTCTATAGTAAAATATAAATAAACACATTGTTTTGTTAAAGAATAGGTTTAAGTTTCACAGATTTCCTTGTAAATCCTTTGAAATGTTCTGATCACACTTCTATAGGCATTACGTTAAAATGATATTTGTTAGATAAAATGAATTAATCACTGGAGAAATTATTTAAGGTATTTGAGATTTGATTGAATAACAATCTAGGGAGATGGTATTAAATTGGGTGAAGCATACTAAAAGGACTTCTTGTTATTTAGTGAGACAATTTCAAAGGAAACTATTTTAAGCTTAGTTTGCTAAAGATTTGAAACTATTTTCAGTGGCTTGATGATTTGAAATGTTGATTGCTAGCCAACTAATAGATTAAATCCTTTAGGAACATAGATGAGTCAGTTGTGCAGTAATAAGCATAATAATACTTAGGACTTTTAATCTTCAAAACATTTTATAAGCATTATCTAATTAATCTTTATATCAATCCCATGAGACAGATGAATATCATTATCATTTTACTGATGGCAAAGCAAAGAATACTATGTGCAAATGCCAAGTCACAGAGTACAAAATGTTAGTATGATTTCTTACACACATATGCAAATGTGAATTTCTAAAGGTGATTAAGTTTATTTTTAGACATTAAGTATACAATTCCTAAAAGGTGGTGGTACACTGTCATTAGCATTATATAAATATTTTAAGTATAAATCTAATTGTTTTTCTTTCAGTGGTAAAAAGTCATTTCACTCTTATTCTTTCAAATTACCAAGATTCTGAATTATTTTTTTTAAATTTTTTGTGTTTTACTCTATTTTTTTGTTCAACTGTAATTGTGGATGAGTGTATTTAAACCTTCTTCAAACTCAACCTTTTTTGATTATTCCAAAGTTACAAAAAAAATATAATCTCACAATAATAAATCACACTATGAAAACTAGCAATGAAGTTTCTATTTCAAACTTGTCATCCATAGACCTGTGCCAGCAATATTGGTAGCTTGGTCATATGTGTCCTTCCACTCCTTTCTCCTTGGTCATACAAAGATAAATATTTGTAAGGATTCCATTTTTTTCCTGCATATTTTTATATAGAAATAGTAGCATATTTTATACTTTGCCTTGTCACTTGCTTTTTTTCATTTAATAAACCACATCCTGCAAAATAGTCCAAGGACTTACATTTGAAGTCCCTCCATATCCCATATTTCCACACATGCCTGCCTGTCTTCTCTCATCTCAGTTCTCACATCTTGGTTGGTGCATGATCTGCTCCCATCACACCGGTCTCCTTGGAAATCATGTAGCTCACTGACACTTCCAGGCCTTCAACTTATATATTTACTGCCCTCTTTATGAAAGATTTACACTCAGGTATGTATTTGTTTTGGTTTTTTTTGTTTTTGTTTTTGTTTTTTAACAACCAAAATTGTAATGATGATGTATTTGGCCTACAGAGAAACAAAGAACCATACTTCTTTCTTGACAAAAGCAAGAGTAATTTAAACTTCTACCAAAGGAGTGTTGTTTAAGCACACTAAATGTACAGGGTATAAGTGAAGAAATGTTTCATTAGCTAACCTCATAATTTTTATGGAGTCCTGAAGGTTAATTTCTTCTCTTCTCATTAGGTTGTCACAAGTGGCCAGATCCCAGGATCTCAGTGTTTCAGTACCAACCTCACTTCTTACTGATTGGATATCTTGTCTGAAAATGAAGCCAAAACAAATCTCTCCTCTCTCCACCATCACTTGTACCCTTATTGTGACTTATTCCTTATCTTAGCACTTATCAAAAACTGAGAGATAGTATTTATTGATTTGTTCATTATCTTTAATCATAATTCTCTTAATATCAACCAATTAATGAGTGCAGATATTTTGGGAAACTTTACATTTCATTGGCTACTAGTAAATTAGAGATTATTTCCATACCTGTATTGCCAATAAGTATTTTATCTGTGATTTTTTTTTTACACTTTTTGTCAATTTTTCAAAATGCTTTCATTTTAGTTTTAACCATATTGTTTTGCAAATATTAGCTTTTTGTCTGTATTGGGCTTTATTTTATTTATTTATTTTTTTGGTCACAAAACCTTTTAACTTTTAATGTGGCAAAATACACATAGGGATGCCAGGGTGGCTCAGTGGTTGAGTGTCTACCTTTGGCTCAGGGTGTGATCTCGGAGTTCTGGGATCGAGTCCCACATCAGGCTTCCTGCATGGAGCCTGCTTCTCCCTCTGCCTATGTTTCTGCCTTTCTCTATCTCTGTGTCTCTCATGAATAAATAAATAAAATCTTTAAAAACAAACAAACAAAATAAACCTATTTTTTTTGCTTGTTGTTTATAAGATAGGAAGATCTTATTTATCCCCATAGTGTATATGTAACCTCCTATCTAGTAAGCTGTTAAAATTAATATCTTAAATCATTTTGGTATTTATTTAAAACTTTACTGTGAAATATAAGCTTGCCCTTATTTTCCTCTTCATTGGCACTCTACAATACCATTGAATTTCTCAGTCAAAACATCTTTTTATTTCACTTACATAAAATGCCTTGTTTATCATACATTTATATGTACTGATATATATATATAAATATTTCTAGATTATTAATAATAATTTTAGGTCTGTACTAAAAATAATTATTTGACTGTAGTTGTTTATACAGATGGTGTAAGTGTCTTTTCACTCATTTCTTGGCTATTCTTGAATATTGAATTATCTATATTATTAAATAAAAAGTTTGGGATTATGAGTTTGAATGCATTAAATTATCTTTCACATTTTCTTTCTTTCTGTTATTTTTTAAGTATCTGATGACTTACCCTGAGTCCTCTATGTAACAGAGCCTGAAAAAAAGAATCAAAGAATGGATATTTTATTTAGGAGGTGCAAATATAAGGCAATAATGGTGGGAAGAAAAAAAAAAGAAGAGAAGTAAGGTGAAATGGGAAAGATGGGTAAGATGAAATGGGAAAAGCATTGTCATGTTAGCTACTGACTTAAAACAAGCCTAAGAAAAACTGAATAGACTACTCTAGAAGATTTTGCTGAACCCTTAAGGACTTCTCCCAAAGAGCTTCCTAGAGAAATTCTTGATGCAACCCAAGAGAGAGGAATAAGTTTTACTCCACAAGTGATTAATTCCACTGTCTTCTCAGGTTGTCTATCTAGTCACTTCCGTGGGCATTTGGGATCATAGACTCTCATGTCCTGCAGTGTGGTGCTGCCTCCAAGTCTTCAGTGGCAGATGAGCCATAAATGCTAGGCATATAACTGATTGGCCCAGCTATGAACTGGTGGTAAAGGAGGAGAACCTGATCCTCATCTCCCAAGTGATACATTTTATTCTTTTAAGTGTAGATAGAACACAGTGAGAAAATCAGCTACATTCAGTCTTTAAAAAAAATAATAATAATTTGATGGGGTGCCTGGGGGGCTCAGAGGTTGAGCATCTGCCTTCAGCCCAGGGCATGATCCTGGGGTCCCAGAATCGAGTCCACATCAGGTCCCTGCATGGAGCCTGCTTCTCTCTCTGCCTCTCTCTCTCTCTCTCTCTCTCTCTCTCTCTCTCTCTGTGTCTCTCATGAATAAATAAATAAAATCTTTAAAAAAATAATTTGAGTATTGTGGATGTACAATGTTACATTAGTTTCAGGTATACAAAGTAGTGATTCAACTTTTATTCAGAATCTCTTAAATAGGTGTTTATTTTCCATCTTATCTCCCTGCATTGGTCTCAAAGTTTTGTATCTCTTCTTGTTAATAGACATTTTTACTAAGAAACCAGCACTTTCCTCAGCTTTTACACATTAATTGGTAAGCAGTGTATTCCTAGACTCATTTGTCTCTTCTCTATTTATGTTTGTCTTATTTCTCACTCCCATTCCTTTCCCTTTTGATTTCTCTGCTTTTCTTGTTATAAAAGTTTTGTCTGTTTTGTGGTTCTTTTAAAAAAGAATCAGCTTTTGGATTATTTATCTTTGATTTTTCTTTCTTTCTTTTTTTTTTTTTCAATTAATACTGTTAGCTTTTACTCCAACATTTTTTAGTTTGTTGTTATTATATTGATTTATACATGAAAGTAATTCAAATATAGTCTTATTTGAAGAAAGTAACCTATATAGAATAATATCTTAACATCCCTTTTATAATAAGCTTAGAAATGTAATGAGTGGGCAGCCCTGGTGGTGCAGCGGTTTAGCGCCACCTGCGGCCCAGGGCCTGATCCTGGAGTCCCCGGATCGAGTCCCACGTCGGGCTCCCTGCGTGGAGCCTGCTTCTCCCTCTGCCTGTGTCTCTGCCTCTCTCTCTCTCTGTGTCTCTATGAATGAATAAATAAAATCTTTTAAAAAAATGTAATGAGTTATCAATTCAAAGTAATGGTATAACCACCTAAAGAATGACTACAGATTATTATATTAACAGTAAAAATTAAATTTACTTCCAGACATTGAAGAAATTTCAGTGAAAGATTTGTGTTCATTTTGAAAGTTAGAATATTACTAATTTAATAAGTATATATTAAAATGCCTAATCATCTTAGTGTTTCAAAGAAAAATAATGGATAGATATTATCTAGAATTTTAAACCACTAATTTATCACTATTTCTGGTAATTGTTCCCAAAACTGTCTTTACTCTAATAATTTCTTAATAATATTGCTTCAAATGTGACAGCATAACAATGGAGATGAACACAGAATTTATACTATTCATGTTCTATTTATTTTAAAATATTAAGTATATTTTAAAATTCAATTTCCACAATACACTTCTGTGAAGTATTTTGTTCACCCACAGGTTCGTCTGTGCTGTTTCTATCAGCTGAGCTCTGGAATGTTATATGAATTTCCTCCGTGATTTTAGTATAATTTCATTCTTTTACTCTACAGATCCTTCATATAGTACATCTATTGTGATAAATCAAGTGTTACCATTACTATACTTTCTCCAGTCAATTTGCTTGAATATTCACTTTATTTCAGACATGGACTAGAATAACTATATCTTTGATTCATCTATCATCCCAAATCTCAAATTCTGAGTACTTTCTGATTAAAATGTGTTTACTTCTACATCTCTCATTCACTCACTCTTACAGACTTTCACATGAGTATTATTTTCTTGACCTTTCCATATTCTCCAAATCTATTATAAGTCTTCATAGTCATTTCTATGCTAATATTGAACTCTATTACCATTTTTTCACTTTCAAATCTGTGATGATGAATTTCATTAGAAAAATAAATAAAATTATGTCTCACTCTACATTTAATTTTAGCCTTAACTTGGTGGTCATCGATACCTTTTTTTTTTCATGCCCTCTGTATCATCTGATACATCTTTTCATGGCTTCACCTATCCTTTTTCATGATCTACAAACGTTCAATTCCATAATTCCTACCAAAATTTCTGGCTTCATCTTCTGAAACTATGACCATTAAGCATCAATTCTTTCAAATTTTTATTCCTGTAGCTTAAAAATATTATTGCTTCATTATCTGTTTTATTTTTGGACCTCCATCTTTTTTTTTAAATTATCTATTTATTTATTTATGATAGTCACACAGAAAGAGAGATAGAGAGAGGCAGAGACATAGGCAGAGGGAGAAGCAGGCTCCATGCACCAGGAGCCCGACGTGGGATTCGATCCCGGGTCTCCATGATCGTGCCCTGGGCCAAAGGCAGGCGCCAAACCGCTGTGCCATCTTTTTTTTTTTTTTTTTTTTTCATTATTTATATATGATAGTCATACAGAGAGAGAGAGAGAGAGAGAGGCAGAGACATAGGCAGAGGGAGAAGCAGGCTTCATGCACCGGGAGCCTGACGTGGGATTCGATCCCGGGTCTCCAGGATCGCGCCCTGGGCCAAAGGCAGGCACCAAAGCGCTGCGCCACCCAGGGATCCCATGTGCCATCTTGATCAGGGTAAAAATGCTTGTTTTCTTTTTCCTAAGATCTTTCTCTTTCTTTCTCTTTTACTTTGAAACACTTTTCCCTTGTGTAGGTATTCACGTTAGCAATCATATGCCTTCTACTTGCATTTCAATTGTCTCTGAAGCTACTTTCTAGTCAAAACACTTATTAGGAGGACTATCATCAAAATGACAAGAAATAATGAGTGTTGGCAAGGATGTAGAGAAAAGGGAGCCCTTGTGCACTGTTGGGAATGGAAATTGATTTAGCCACTGTAGAAAACAGTATGAAGGTTCCTCAAAAATTTATAGTGTACTATCATGTGATCCAGTAATTTCACTTCTGGGGATATACTTGAAAGAAATAAAAACAGGATCTAGAAGAGATTTGCACTCTCATGTTCATTCCAGCAGTATTTACAATAGCCAAGATATGTAAACAACCCAAGTGCTCATCAACAGATGAATGGATTAAGAAAATATGGTAAACATATACAATGGAATATTATTCGGCTACAAAAGAGAAGAAAATCCTGTCATTTGTGACAACATAGATGGACATTGAGGGTACTATACTAAGTGAAATAAATCAGACAAAGAAAGTCTTATGATCTTACTTATATGTGGGATCTAAAAAAGCCCAAAACCATAGAAACCAGGAATAGATTGATGGTTGCCAGCAGGAAGTGTGGTGGAGGGGAAATTGGGAGAGATTGGTTGAAAGTGGTCAAAAAACACAAGATTTCAGTTAGAAGAAAAATAATTTCTGGAAATGTTATGTACAACATAGTGACTGTAGTTAACAATATTGCACTATATACTTAAAAGTTGCTAAAAGAGTAGATATTGGAAGTTCTTATCACAAGAAAAAAATGTAACTACATGAGGTAATGACTATTAACTAAGCTTATTGTGGTAGTAATTTTAAAATATGTACATATATCAAAACATTATGTTGTGCACCATAAGTTAATACAATATTATATGTCTATCAAAATTCAATAAAATTTGAAACAATTTTGCTCAAAGTCTCCCAAACAAAAAACATACCAATAACCTTCATAATTCTCTAAGCTAGGTTTATATTTCTCTTTCATTAAAAAAACAAACTTCTAACATCTATATACATCTGTTTCATCCTTGTCTTATTTGGAGAGGTTGCCCAGATTATTCAGAGCTAGAAATCTAGATAATAATTCAAGTTCTGTCACTTGGCTGCAAATATATAATATTTGGAAGATGAGTGAGGAGTAGGGATTTTTTTACATAATTTACATTTCTCCTCCCCCCTTTTCTTCTTTGTTTCTCTTTTCTTTACTTTCCCCCTTTCTTACATTTATAAGCAAGTTATAGAGTGACTATCCGTGGTGTCATTTCAGGGTCTATCCTTCAGCTTATTGGGTGTTGAGAGGCAGTTCTACGATGACATGATGGCAGAAATATCTTTTAATCTCTGAGAGGCAGGTGTGATTTTGCATTTACAGATCTAGTGTCATCCTCAGATGCAGTGGCTCTTCTTTTGATAGTTCTGTGTTTTTCTGCCAATCACTTCTGAAAATCCACCCTAGAATGCATTTGTTCAGCAATTATGAGAGTTTTATTAACACTTATTTCCTTATATTATTCTTTTACTAACTTGAAAGTGACTTCATTTACTATCACAAGTTTGATTTTTGTCTCTTTGGTAGATGACTCAAAAATCAACATATTTTACAACATCAGTATACTAGAAATGGAAATCGGTTGAAAGGGTTGATTCCATCAGCTACTGTTTTTGGAACTTCAGAAAAAATCAATTATTACTTTGAGTTTAAAGCTTCTCAGATTGCCTGGGAGGCTCAGTCAGTTAAGTTTCTGTCTTCAGCTCAGGTTCTGATCCCAAGGTCCTAGGATTGAGCTCATAGCTCAGCATCAGGCTCTGTGCTCAGTGGGAATCCTGCTTCTCCTTTTCCCTCTGTCCCTCCCCTATTTTTTTTAAAGTTTCTCAATGCTATAAATAAAATAGTGATACTTATCTCATATAGCTACTTGAGAATAAATGGGATTATGTATATGGAAGCATCTAGAATTGTTCTGGAAAAAATATATATTTTAAAGATTTTATTGATTTATTCATGAGAGAATCAGAGACATAGGCAGAGGGAGAAGCAGGTTCCCAGTGGAGAGCCCAATGTGGGACTTGATCCCAGGACCCCGGGATCATGACCTGAGCCAAAGGTAGATGCCCAGCCACTGAGCCACCCAGGCAACCTGTTCCTGACATATAGTATTTGTTCAATTTTAAATATATTTTTCCCTTTCTCTTTTAGAATTTTTCCCATACTTTTAATCTTTCATTGTGTATATATTGATATCTGTTATCTCAGATATATAATACCTAAAATATAATTTTTAATAACCCTGTTTTTCTTAACTATTTGTGCACTGAAATTCTTTAATATTATTTCCCCATATTTGATGCCCCCTATGAGCCTATTCATATTTGCATAAATTTCTATCTTGCCCAATCCATGACAAATTCCTATTCGGGATATTATTAAAATGTTTCTAACTATACATTTCTTTCCATGACTGCAGTTATTATTCCAATTCAGTGCATCATTTCTTTCTAGAAAGTTTTAAATAGATTCTTACTTGTTTTGTGCTCTAGCCACTCCTTGCTTCCTACCACAGTAACTATCCATTTTGTAGACAGTGTGGATGGAAGGAGACGAACATATCAAAATCTCAAAATATGGTATTAGTGGTGCCATTGTTCTTACAATGAACTTTGAATTGCTTTTTGTATTGTACATACATTTTATCCTACATCTCTCTTTCCTAAATTCTAGTTGAATTGGACTCTTGGTATTTGTTTACTAGACATTTCCTTCCACTTGACCATTGCCCATACTATCTTTCTGCCTGCAATTTTGTTACACCAAGCTGCTTCCTTCATCTGACAAAAACAAAACAAAACGACAAAAAAAAAACATATTTTTTTCAGTTTCTTCTATGAAAAATACGATGGACATTTTTCAGTTTCTTTCTTAAAAGACAAATTAACACTTTTGCAACATTAGAAAGTTGGCTTTTATTCATAAATCTCATTGATAGATGAATCTGCCTACTTGTTTCTTAACTCTTTCAGGATAGGGGCTTTACAGTTTTCTATCTCAGTGTCTTTAACGGAATGAATAGTCAGAAAATAATTGGTGAAGTGTTATTTTTATTTTGTTTTTTTTATGATTATTCATTATACACATATATGAATATATATATGACATATTGTAATAAAGGTCTCTAATAATTAGGAAACACAAAAAGAAGAAACGTCTCTCCACATTGTCTTTAATGGTATCTCCACACCTAAGCCATTGTAGGAACTCTGTAAATATCAGACCTATTACTTTCTGTTTTGACTGACACCTCTTTCATGGGCTTCAATTTTAATTGATTTTATGGTATTTAAATAGCTTTACTATAATAGTCTAAGTGCCTCTAGAATAAGGAATTTTCACTTTCAATTAGAAACATTTACTGAAAATACATTGTGTGTATATTTATAAGAAATGGAATAAAAAAAAGAAATGGAATAGATAGGAAAGAAGAGCCAAGCATAGAATATTCACACCTGTTAAAAACAATAATTTATACAGTTCGTGTAATTTGAGAATTGTTTCAAATAGACTTCAATCTTCTAACTAAAGATGAGAGCCAGAATTTTCTCTTCTATTTGTTTTTTAGAAGTTGTACAAGACTATACTTTTTAAAACATACTTTCTAAAATGTACTCTACCTATAAAGTTCTTAATGATTAGACATGGAAATTAGGAAATATATTTCAACTTTGATGTGTGTGTGGGAGTGTGGATGTAGGTATGTGGATATAAGTGTGTGCGTGGTGAAAAGAAAAAGGGACGCTGTAGAATTTTGAAATCTGACTTATTTTTCTCCTATAGCCTAATATTTAACTTTATTTGGAGAACTTCGCTGAAGTTTTTGTAAAAATCCCATTATGTGTTTTATAAAAGCAATCTTCAGATGTGATCTATCTTAACCATCAGAAAAAAAAAATATCTTTATGTTTCTAAAAAGTTTTAATTAAAGATACTTGAAATATAAATATATATATATATTTTAAAGATTTATTTATTTATTTATGATAGACAGGGGGAGAAAGAGAGAGAGAGAGAGAGAGAGAGAGAGGCAGAGACACAGGAGGAGGGAGAAGCAGGCTCCATGCCGGGAGTCTGGCGCGGGACTCCATCCCAGGACTACAGGATCGCGCCCTGGGCCAAAGGCAGGCGCTAAACCGCTAAGCCACCCAGGGATCCCTATAAATATATTTTTTAAGTAAAAATATCACTGTAGTGTTGGGAGCACTAATTAACTTACTATCTGATATGTTAACCCTAACATTATTACATGGATACATTATTTTATAATTATTTTAGTAGTTCTACTTTTTATAAAATTTTGTAAGCCACTTCAAGTACATTTTGAATTACTTAATATAAGAACCAAAAGTTTACATGTAAATAGGTCACTGAAAACTTATCGAGATTTGTATTTCTCTTCTAGCAGGAAGAACTAAAGAAATATTTAAATATATATGTCTAATTTTTGAACTTTGTCTTATAAATTTTTTATTATGAATTTTTTTTCAGTATCTTATCTCCAGAGCCCCTCTTCTCTTAAATTATATATTTGAGGCAATTCTATACACGTGTGGTAAAGCTGCAAACACCTCAATTTTGGTATGTTCCTGACTAGATTACACATAGTAAAAATGAAGACATATTTTTATTTCTGATCATCTTAAACTTTGTAATATATACTAGCCTAAATCTTTATTTCCCTAATACTTGTTTATAATCTTTTCCATGTGCTATGGGTTTAACTGAGGAGAAGGTCATAGTAATGAAATGCTGAGTGACAGATTAAGAAGATGGAAAAGAGAGTTATATTAGAATCCAGATTTAAAAGATCTTGTGGAAACACTAGTTAATTCAGAACTTCAACAACATCAGAGTTAATGAGTTAATTTGAAGAAGTAGAATTTCATGCAGTGATCTTAAGGATATGAGATAGAAATGAGTCAAGCTGCATTTAAATTTGTAAGGCAAACACATAACTATAATCACTTTCTTATACAGACTATACAGATTTTGTTCCAGAAAGGATTTAAAGTTGCACATGAATAAAAACTAATTTTAGTCATCTTCTTTTTTTAGAGATAATTATTATATAAGAAAAGAGTTTTTCATAAATGCTATGAGAGTCTGAGAGCACAAATCATTGTACCTCAAATATTGAATATGATGGGCTTCATCAATAAATTTTCATGAGAGAAGGGTGCCAGAAAGATGTTTAAGGGGTAGTGATATGGTCCAATCAGTAAAGAAAACCCTCTCTGTCATGACCAAATACAGAAAATAACTTCATTCAAAAAGAGATTTACAACTGTCCTACACTGGTAATTAAAAGGCAAAGTAATAGTAGTAAAGAAGTATCTTAAAGGGGGAGGGGAGCAGAGACTTGTTCTAGTTAGAGAGTTAAAGAAATGAAATGTGGTAGTCATCTTGCAACCCACTAGAAGGCAGAAAACACTTGTTATAAGACAGTGGATGTACAAAACAAAGACTTTGTACTTAAAGATAATACTTGGAGCAAATAGATAAGCAGAGATCCAAAACTCTATGATTAAGTTATTAAGGTACCTGAAGGGAGAAGCAGACACCCAGCATGTGAACACAGGCAAAGTCAGGTTTACAGGAAAAGGTGAAATTTAGATGAAAGCTCTACAGGATACTCTTGAAGTACCTGGTTTTGGGTGATCCATAGACTCTAGGTGAGTTGAATTGAAGTTTATCCAACATCCAGTGCAAATAAATTATATATGATTATTTATCAATGCCTGCTTCTCTAAGTTTTATAAAAAAAATGGTCAGAGATGCAGATAAATGTGCATGTGATTTACAGAGGAGTGCTCCTAGGAAAAACTGGTAGGGATGTAGGAAAAGCTGGCAAGAAAGAAAAAGGCACACAAGTGCTTGATTTCCAACCAACACTCCTTACCCTGCGGAGGATTTCTAAACTGTAAGGGAGTCCTTTATTAAAAACTGCCTCTGGGTAACTAAAATCCCGAGGCACCTTAGAACCCGAGCACAGGTCTCTGAAAATGTTCAGTTATTGGCTATTGGAAACAAAAGTACACAAAACACAAAAACAGAGTAAGAGGTGCCCCAAAACATAAAGGGGATTGTTGAGGATCTGGATGGAACACTAACAATGTCTTTTGTCAACAATTTATAGCTATTTATGTTGCTCATAGTAATAATATTCTATGTTATACTGAATTTTATTGTTGGCAATAAAAATGAAAATTTTTTTCTGGAGTTTATAATTTTCAGTAATTCTATTGTCTTCTTTACATAGTTCCTTGTTCTGGATTTGGGTTCTGGGAACCCAAAAGATTTGTGAAATATAGATTGTTGATTATATACAGATAATTATTTTCAGTGATGGCTAATATAGGTAAACATCTTTCTTTAATAATTGGGCTTAACAAGGCATATTATCTGTCTAAATACATTAGAAGCTATACTATAAATCTGTTAGAGATTGATTACTAAAATTTGGATGACCTTTACTTTAGAGTCTATTAGGAATTGGAAGCAAAATGATTATTGCTCTTCTGTTTGTGTCTAATTATAAATAAGGACTGTAACCTTAGTTTGTACTTCCTTTCACCTTTTGCCATGTAGAGACAACCCAGGAGTGAGCAGCAGCAGTAAAACAGCACTATCTAAATGCTATTTATCTGAGAGGATCTTGAAAAACAGGATCTTTCCTTGGTGAGGAATGAACAGGGACAATGGTACTAGATAGCAGTGGTGGGTAGATATTTATAGGTTTCAAGCTTCAGAGATGCTACAATTTACTAAGACTCTTGGCCTTTTAGAGAGTTCTAGTTAATTGATAGTGTTTCTTTGATATAAAGTTAGTGTAACCAATCACTCTGAAAAATAGAATAGATGTTTGGAAACCACAAACATTGGTCTCTGAAATTCATTAGACTGGTTCCAAAGTTCAAAATTTTTATTGAGGGAAAAACTTTTATTAGCCAATGGAATTGAATTTAATTAATATGAGGAATCTATTAGGTATCAATATGTTCCTGCTATAGGGATTCACCAGACATAATTAACTTTTTTTTTTAACTGAGCAAGACAAACTAGTTCAGTGTTAGATATTGAGATAGTAGGTGGTTGTTAGAAATTGTTACCAAAAAAACATGTGTGAGATGTTTGTCTCTGTTCTCAAGGAAACTATGGCCCATTCTGAAAAAGAAAACTAAAATATTTTAAATGTGAAAATACTGTTTGATTCAACATAAATTAAATGCAGAATTGTGTTCAAACTGTAGGAGTTAGAAAAGGATGGAGTGCACATTTTGCTTTTTAAAGAAATTGCTGGGGCATACAAAGCACTGATTATATAGTTAAGAATTCAAAAGCATGTTAAGCCATTCTCTATGAAGTGGTTTATTTACAGATAGTTTCTTTGGAAATTATCTTAACAATTAAAACACACCAATGATTTGTCACTACCACAGTAAATGAGCAAGAGAGAAGCAATTAAGTAAGGATGAAATTGGCAGGGACAATAAGAAATGTCTAATAATGGTTTGTGTGATTCAAGAAAAATAAATAAAACACTAATGAAAAAAAAGCATAAGAAGATAAAGAATTATACATCTCTAGTGCCAAGCAAGGCAGAAATTTCCACAGTCCCAAGAGACTATGTGCGAAGTCGAGGTGTTCCCTTACGACAGTATATAGCAGGTCATAAAAGTATGTAACACTTGGCAATGAATGGTTCCAGAAGTTGAGGAGTCTGACAACAGCAAAAGATCAATATAGAAGACTCAGAAATAATCAAGGAATCAACGTGTACAGAGGCATCCAAGGTCAGAGGTTTTGCTAGCCACCGTGGTGAAGAGTACCAAACATATACACATCCCCAAGATGTGGTCAGAAGGGTTATAGTGTCAGGCTAAAGGTAGAATTAGAGCTATATCTTTTCTGGGAGGTGAGAGATGCTAAGCACTAGAACAGAAAAAACAGTGACCAAGGTTTTTAAGAGTGAAAATATCAAGTGGTTTTGTATATCTCAGGGTAATTTAGATTATTGTCAAAACTAAATCCATTGATTCATTTCTTTAATTTCCCTTTTTAATTCTCCCTATTTATTTATATTATCATCATTATACTCACATAAAATAATATATGGGAGACAATAACAGTTCAAAAATAATAAACACAAAAACATAAATAATATAAATACATTAATATATTCAAAATCACTGAAATATGTCTCCATCATTTCCCTCTCTTTTCCTAAGATATAACTACCATTGGATTTTTTTTCTTTAAGATTTTATTTGTTTATTCATGACAGACAGAGAGGGAGAGAGAGAGGCAGAGACACAGGCAGAGGAGGAAGCAAGCTCCATGCAGGGAGCCCAACGTGGGACTTGATCCCGGGACTTCAGGATCACACCCTGGGCCAAATGCAGGTGCTAACCCATTGAGCCACCCAGGGATCCTGGGTTTTGGTTTTGGATTTTGGTTTTATTATTCCACTTTTCTTTCCCATTGTGATATATGTATACATATATATGTTAAATATATATTATACATTACTATATGTAATTTTCCTGGGAATCATAATTTTACTTTTGCTTATTTTTCATCATTTTCTAATTTTATTTAGTATTTGAGATCTATTATAGGGAATTGTAATTGAGGTATTTATGCATATATATATGTATATACACATTTATGTAGTGTATTTATGCTGTATAACATTCCATTTTATGAATAAACCACTTTTATTTCTCAGTTTTGTTATTGATGGACATATGGTTTGTTTCAGTATTTTGTTATTATAAACCAATGGCTATGAATTTTCTTGTATGTACTACACATACACAGAAGTTTCTTTATTGTATGTGAATATTTGGCATTGTCAGAATATGGGGTATACATATATAATATATAACTTATGTGATAAATATGAATTATATATTGTAATATATATAAAATAATATATGTATACATGTACATTTATATGTGTGTCGATATATGTTTTTATACATACACACATTTGTGGGCAAATGATTGGTGATATTTCTCTGATTAGTGTTATGGCTAATTGTGTTTTCATCCTACTTATCCTGTTCATAATGGATTTTCTCTTTAATTAATTAATTAATTAATTATTGTAAGCTCTACACCCAACATAGGGCTTGAACTATGACTCTGAGATCAAGAGTAGCATGCTCTACTGACTGAGCCAGCCAATCACTCTGCTTCTCCTTTTGTAAAATGCCCGTTGATATCCTTTGCCTATTTTTCTCAGTTTTCTTTTAATCCTTTTCTTATATGTTTTTAGTAGGTACAGTTCCTGAGATCGATCATTTGTCACTTATTATATGTTGCAGATTCTTGTGCAAGTTTGTTGCTTGACTGTTTTCTTTATGGTATTTTTGCATTAGAAAAAAAATTGTCTTTTTCCATAGTTCTATTTATAAGTATGTTCTTTCTAGTAGGTGGTTTTCCAGATAGTTTTGAGAAATCTTTGCCTATGCCAAGGTCATAAGATCCTTTTTATAGATATTTAAACAAGTTATATAATATTACTATTCACATTTGAGTATTTCATTATCTGAGATTGATATATACATATTTTTTGTGAGGAAGTTATCTGTAATAATTTTTGTTTGTAGGAGTATGTAATGGTCCTAGCCCCATTTATTTTATTTTATTTATTTTATTTTTTTAGCCCCATTTATTTAAGAAGTCTTTCCCATCCCCAGAGATCTACCTGCCACCCCTCTCAGGTCTTTATATATGTACATGTGTCTTATTCTGTGTTGTCTATTGTATTTCAAAGACTGTCCCTCTCCTTTGAAATCCAACTGGTATAATTAACTATTGTTAACTTTTTCTGAGAGTTTACTCTTAATTGTAAGTGATTGCTTAAGAGTTAATTTGATCATTTTATATTGTCTTTTGTTTTCTCCCAGAAAGGGCCTAAAAATGAGTGATCTAGGTGGGTATTTGGACTAGTTAAAATAACATTTTTTTCACCACTTGGGCAAGACCTGACATTTTATTGTTTTTTGTTTTGTTTTAGGGAGAGAGAGAAAGAGTGCAAGTGGGGCAATGGAGGGGTGGACAGAGGGAGAGGGAAAGAGAATTTTAAGCAGGCTCCAGGCCCAGCACAGAGCCTGACACAGGGCTCTCTCTCACAACCCTGAGATCATGACCTGAGCTGAAATCAAGAGTTGGATTCTTTTTTTTTTTTTATTTTTTATTTTTATTTATTTATGATAGTCACAGAGAGAGAGAGAGAGAGAGGCAGAGACACAGGCAGAGGGAGAAGCAGGCTCCATGCACCGGGAGCCCCACGTGGGATTCGATCCCGGGTCTCCAGGATCGCGCCCTGGGCCAAAGGCAGGCGCCAAACCGCTCCGCCACCCAGGGATCCCAAGAGTTGGATTCTAAACCAACTGAGCCACCCAAGGGGCCCCTGACATTTTATTGTTTAGGTAATTCCAAAAGGTGTTTCTATTTTTTTTTCCTAATGGGTTACTAATACTTCTGTTGACTTGAGTTGCAGCCACTTGAATCTGTTACATATATGCTAACATAAACTAAAAGAAAATTATTTTTTTAAGTTATTTTGGAAAATTCTTACAGGTCTATTTTTATAGGGAAAAAGGTAACTCTAAAACCCTTATAGTTAATCTTCATCAATATATAGCAATCTAGAATGTGATTTTAAAAAGAAAACACATATGAATATGTATCTAAATTAAGAGTGACTCCACCAGGAATTGTATGGAAGTGTTAAATTACCATATTGGTATGGAAGTGTTAAATCACCATATTGTGCTCTAGAAACTAATATTACACCGTTTATTAACCAACTGGGATTTAAATAAACACTTAAAGAAAAAGAGTGACTGAATTCCTCATGCAGTGATTTCTCTAAGGGGTCTGTTGATGACATACAATAACACTCTCCTGGTTAGACATTTTGTGAGTATTTCCCTGCCTCACATGTATGTTCCTCCTTTTTTTTTCACCCTGCTGGTTATTACAGCTTGATTGAATTCTAGCCCATCAGGAATCACAGTTATATTCTTCTTTTAATTAAAACTATTTAAACAAGCTGTTCTTCCTTCACTTGAGCAAAGCTATAGCCTCCTAGTTACCTCTGCTCAGCATCTTCTTCCAATTAAATGTAATCTCCTTTGTCATAATTCTCTCAAATATGGCAACTTTAAAAAAATCTTTGATTTAGGGACTTTTTTGCCACTTAATGGGAACTTGGCAACCATGTTTAGTCTGATTCTCCTCTTTGAATATCCTCTTTTTTTTCTTGGAGCTTCTGTTCATATGCTGCTTGATGTAACACAGTGTGAGTAAATTTAATCACCAATACACATATTTCTCTCTATTGAAGTTCTGAGATTATTTTCTCATGACTGAAACAGATAAATATACATAATATATAATATCTGTTCTTATATATCTATAGTTTATTCCCCAACAGTTTTTCACTTTCAGAACGAAGTAATTTTTCTTTGAATTATACATATTCAATAACAATTATTTAATCATAGCTATAGTATGTAATTGTGCCATATACAAGTACATAAGGTTAACATAGTTTTGATTAATAGTATAATAGTATGTAAACATTCAATTCATAGATAACACTCCACTTACATGGTGTGTTATCAGAGCTAAGAGCTGTTTTAGATATATTTATAAACAGCTACTTCGGTAGCTGGTAGTTTAGTTTGTGAAGTCAAAGGGAAAGAACCTGTGGATAATTGATTAACTGATTTCCAATTCAATAGTCGTACAAAGCCTCCACAGAGATTTTTATCAAGGGTTTCAAGGAAAACTAAAAGAGTTGTATTTGGTTTCAGTTTTATGGCTTTTTAACTCTGTAATTGTCAACTTAAAACAGTGAAAAGGCTCAAAAGCAGATAGCTCTGAAGACTTTCATTACTGGTGGCATGAAGAGGTTGGTGACTTTCCACTGGAAAAGTTGTCTAAAACTGGACAAAGTTATAAAAACAACCATTTTGAGGCATTGAAACATTGATTGACCAATCTTCAAGGCAGATAACAAATTGAGAAGCATTTCTTCTTAAAATAATGTTGGAGTTTTTGGAGAATGATGGGAGTCTGGGACCATTCCTTTCCCTCTCTTTCTCACTCTTTTGTAACCTCCTTTTCTTTCCAGCCTGAGGATAGTCCCTCTACAGGGAAGCAGGCTTCATTTGGGTTGAGGAGGGGAAGCCCACAGCTTTGCCAGCTGAAAGTGGCAGAGTCCTTTTGAAAAGGATGAAGTAAACTTAGGGATTTGCTTGCTAAAGTTTATGGTGCTACTTTATGGCAATCGATAGACCAGGCAGAAGCTTTAAAAGAAGATCCTAGGAAAGAGCGCTATATAAAGGCTGAGGAAAGCTCTCCATACATTTCTGGCAGACTAGGAAACTGTCCATGAGCAGATGAGACCCTAAGGAAGATCATGAAAAATGAAAGCCAAAAAAATCTCAAGACCTGGCTATAGCTTTGAGTGTCTTCCCTGGCTCCAAAACTGATTAGCAAAGGTTGAAGACCTTTGGGCTTAAGATGTGTTAAGCATAATTCCTGTCCAAAACATTGGGTGACTAATTAGGTATGCAGATACAGTGGCAACCTTTACATAGATAGGCTGAAAAATAGAGTAGGTTTACAAAAATCTAAGTAGTTAAGTGAATATGTGAGCATAATGGGAGAGATCAATTCTAGTTTAAGTGCAAGCAAGTTACTTTTCCAAAAAAAAAAAAAAAAAACAACTTTCACAAAAACAACTATTTTAAAAAATCCTGACTTGCTACAGTATGTTATCTAAAATACTCCGTTTTTTAACTTAAACTTCCTAGACACATAAAGAAACAGGAAAATGTGACCGGCATTTCACTACAAGAAGTTCGAAAGGAGCTGATCAGGAAGGATTCAGAGTGTTTGCTTTTGCAAAGACTTCAAAGCAGTTGTTATAAATGTGTTCATAGAGTAAATAAATGATGTTAACAATGAGGCAACATATAGAGAGACTCAGCATAAAATACAAACTGTAAAAAGAGAATGACACTGAATTCTGCAGATAAAAAATACAGTGATTTATTTTTTTTTTATTTTTTATTTTTATTTTTTTTATTTATTTATGATAGTCACAGAGAGAGAGAGAGAGAGAGAGGCAGAGACACAGGCGGAGGGAGAAGCAGGCTCCATGCACCGGGAGCCTGATGTGGGATTCGATCCCGGGTCTCCAGGATCGCGCCCTGAGCCAAAGGCAGGCGCCAAACCGCTGCGCCACCCAGGGATCCCAAATACAGTGATTTAAATGAAAATTCATCAGGTATACTTGACCACAGATTTGAAATGACTTAAGAAATGATCAATGAACTAGAAATCAGTGGCAAATGTCCAAACCAAAGAAGATAGAAAAAAAGTTTAGAGAGTGATGAAAAGAGGTTGGCTGACCTATGGAGTCAATCAAGCAAGCATTCTGACATAAATTTAATGTGAGTATCAGAAAAAAAGAAATATTAAAAATTGCAGAAATATTACTTGATAAAATAATAGCTTAAAACTTCTGATATTTGATAAAACATTAATCTACTTATGCAATGTGCTCAGAAAACACGAAAAGGATCACACCAAGACACATAATAATCAAACAGCTGAAAGCCAAAAACAAAGAGAAATCAGCAAAAGACTATAGATCCTAATGTACAGAGAATAACAATGTGATTAAAAACAGCTGGCTTCTCAGGGAAAAAAAAAGAAGGAAAGCAGTGGAATAACATATTTAAAATGCTGAAAGAAAAAAAGACCTATCAACCGAGAACTCTAACCAATTGCAGCAGAATGCATTTTTCTTATCAAGTGCATATAGCATACTCTCCAGGATAAACCAAATGCTAAATCATAAAACATATCATATGGTATTTAAAATTATTAAAATTATGCAAAATATATTCTCCCATCTCTCCCAACTCTGGAAAATTTCCAAGTATCTGGAAATTAAATAACTCAGTCCTAAATAGCCCAGTGGAAGTCACAAAGGAAATCAGAAAACATTATGATTTGAATGAAAATGAAAAATCACAATGTATTGATGTCTATGCAATATAGGTAAAGTAGTGCTTAGAGGAAGATTTGCAACTTTTGGCACCTACATTAAAAAGGAAGATCTATAATTATTAAACTAAGCTTCTTTCTTATGTATCTTGAAAGTAAAGAGGAAATCAGAACCAACAAAAATAGAAAGTATCTGGGGAAATGTAAAGTAAAAATCAGTGAAATAAATATAAAGTAGAAGAACAACAATAAAACCAATATTTGTTATTTAAAAGGATTAACAAAATTGTTAAATCATTAGACTGGAAAAGAAGGACAGATACAGAAAGAGGAGAGAGAAAAAAGGAGAGAGATAGGCAATAAGAGAGTGAGAGACAGACAAACACAAATTACTAAAATCAAGAATAAAAAAGAGTTCATCAATACAGATCCTAGAGCATTTAAAGGATTAAACAGTGCTATTATAAATAACTTTACGTCAACAAATATAATGAAGTGGACAAATACCTAAAAACAACAAATAATCCTTATAGATTTATCAGGTAAATGAAAGTCTTCTTAAGCTTATATTAAAAAAAAATAAGTCAATTTAATGCAGAAAAGTCTTCCCATAAAGAAATGCCCAGATCTAAGAATTCTATATAAACACAGAAAATGGAGGAAGAGGAAATACATCCCTCCTCATCTTGTAAGACTTATGTTACCTGGACAACCAACCAGAAAAAGACATAACAAGAGAAGGAAACTACAAACCAGCATATCTCTGAACATGAATGCAAAATATATCTAATTAAATATTAGAATTTCAGCAAAACATAAAAGTTATCATGTATCAAAAACAAATGGTGTTTATCCCAGAAATTCAAAGTTGTTTCAATGTTCAAAACACCATAGTGCATCACAGTAAAAGAATAACAGACAAAATCCTTAAGTACATTTCGATAGAGGTAGAAAAGTATTTGATGATATTTAACATACATTCATAATTTTATTTTTTTTCATTCATAATTTTAAAAATCTATCAGGACACCTGGGTGGCTCAGTCAGTTAAGGGCGTGACATGATTTCGGCTCAGGTCATGATCTCAAGGCGGTGGAGTCAAGCCCTGTACTAAGCATGAAAGTCTGCTTGTCCCTTTACCCTCTGTTCCTCCTCTTCTCCCCTCCTCATACTTGCTCTAAGATAAGTAAATAAAATATTTTTAAAAATGTATCAACTACCTAGGAATTGAAGGGACTTTTGTCCTAATATAGAGCTTCTATGAAAAACACAACCAACATCACATCTAATGGTGAAGGTGTGAATGCTTTCCTTTTAAGATTGGGAAAAGAGTTAAGGATGTTCACTCTTGCCAGTTCTAATCCCCTTGGTTAAAGATGACAAGGGACCTTTAACCCCACTCTAAAAGGGATCTTTTGGAGTGAAGGAAATGATCTAACACTGGATTGTGGTGATGGCCATGCAACTTTGTAGGTGTATCACACCTCATTGAAATGGAAAGTTAAAATAAGTGAAATCTGTGAAATGTAAATTTTGCCACAGTCCAATTATTTTTAAAAGAGGAAAGGAGCTATATGAATATAAATAAAAATATTCTCTGAAACAAACAAATGGCTGAAGGAAGAAAGAGATAACAATACTGAAGATTCCCCAAATGTGACATTGAAAATGTTGAAACAAAATGCCTATATATGTTATATTCAGATACAGTTTGAAAATATGTCTAGAGGTTGAAAAAATAGAATTATGAAATTGTTTTTTTAAATTACTACAATAAAATTTTCAAAGTGCAAGGACATTAGTTCTCTTGACAGATATTTTATTCTATACTTATTCCAAGGTCTGAAGCACATGAGGTCAATAAATAAATTTTGATTGAATAAATGAAGAAAAATGATTTGTTACTTCTACTTAAGTCTCTAGTCATTTAATTTGGACTTTTATCTAACTCCTTATTATATATTTCCATGCATTTGTTAGAAATATGAGATGATTTTGAATACAACAGTAATATCAGCATTAATCATAGATTAAAGTGTAAATATATTTTGTTTGCTGTTATGTTTTCATTACATCTGAAGTGGATTAATAAATCAAAACAAATTAATTGCTTTGCTTGCTTGCATGAAAAGATATGCTGTAGAAAACCACTAGGATTGTGAATAAGAACTGCTTAATTTAAGCCTTATGCATTGTGTGATATATACTGCCAATTAAATAAGAAAGAAATGTTACATTATTTTATTTTATTTTTTTAAAGATTTTATTTATTTATTTATTCATGAAGACACAGAGAGAGAGAGAGAAAGAGAGAGAGAGAGAGAGAGAGAGAGAGGCAGAGAGACACAGGCATAGGGAGAAGCAGGCTCCATGCAGGGACCCCAACATGAGACTCAATCCTGGGACTCCCAGATCACGCCCTGGGTGAAAGGCAGGTGCTAAACCACTGAGCCACCCAGGGATTCCTGTTACATTATTCTAAATTAAACATTTTATTTTTAACTATAGGTACCCCTGACAATGATTTAATTGAAAATTGTATTAGAAAAATATATTCTTTCTGGGTTTTGATAAAAAGGAATTTCTCTTAAGTTGGACATTTATATAATCTGCACACATAAAGCCATCTTATACTTTGGACAATTCTAATAAACACATAAAATCCAGATCATACTTTCCTTTTGTTTCCAAAGAACTTTGTAAATTTGTACTTGGCACATTCGTTAGAAGTACTATGTGAAAAATTTAAAAATACTACATGAAAAGATATCCTTTCTCACCATTTTCTTGAAAAGATTTCATATTCAACAGTTTGAGATATGCTCTCGGTGTCTTACTTCCTGATTTATAATAAATATGATTAAACATTCTTTCTTTGACATCATTAAGAAAGATGGGCTTTGATCCAACCACCTCTGGGCTAAGCCTGAAGACTCAGGGGTTCAAACAGTTCAAAATACTGATTCTAGGATAAAGACTTTGACACTTTGTTCTCATCTCTGTAAGTACTGCATATTATTAAAACATTTTTACTAACTTTTAAAGAATGAGTATAGGCTAATATATAATGGTAGTAAAGAGCACTTTGTTTTGTTTATAAAATGAAATAATTTTTCAATGAGAAATTCTTAAAAATTTAATAGTTTCTTTGTATGCCCCTGAATTTGAGGTATAAAAAAATAATCGTGATAAAGTATCATGTTAACAATTATAATTATAAAATTAGAGTTAAAATTAAAGATCTCTTCCTTTGACACCATTTTTAATTATTGGCAATAGCATTTCCTGGGGTCATCAGTTTCCCTCCCTGATCTCTGAGGACAATGATCTACCATGATTTGTAATTAACCTGTTTTTATTCATTGACACATGTTCATATTTAGTAATTGATATATATATGTGTGTGTGTGTGTATATATATGTTTTATGTATATATAAATAAAACAAGATGATAATGATCTTTTAAAGAGCTTTCTAGACATTCATGAGGTCAAAATCTTGAAGAAACAGAAGAGTGACCACTACAATGGTCTGAGTGCCCTTGCCTTCTGAATGGAGTCTTCTGGACTAAATATTACAATTGATAGTGTACATGTCCAATTTCTCTCTTTTTTTAAGATTATTAAAATTTATTTATTCTTGAGGAACACAGAGAGAGAGGCAGAAACATAGGCAGGGGGAGAAGCAGGCTCCCTGCAGGGAGCCCGATCCAGGACTTGATACCAGGACCCTGGGAATCATGACCTGAGCTGAAGACAGATGCTCAACTACTGAGCCACTCAGGCATCCTGCCTTTGTGGTCAGTCTTGAAACTTACATATCTCCCACCCTTACCTTCTACTCAGTTATCTATGTATTCTTACGTCTCTCAAGGACTGTATTTTTCCTGGCCTATACTTTAGTTGTCTGGATTTATATTTGTTTTCTTACATTTATTTGTGTGATTTTATCATAGCAATTCCATGAATATTATAAGTAGCAATATCATTGTGTTCCTGGAGAATATTGACGTTGATGGAAAGAAAATTTGGTTCTGTTATAAATAGATTACTTAGAGATGGTCATATAGTTTTCTTTTAATGATGAAGAATATTTCAAACCCTCTTTGGGCACTGTGAAATACATGAAGCCTGGGATTTTAATACTAATGCTAATCTCTTCCTTAGTATTTCACCACTCTTGTATTCCATAAGAATCTCTTGGAAACTCAACAGTAAACATACACATCCCCTGTAAATGATAATTATATAGTTATTAAATTTTAAGTTAAAATAAAATTCATTTGTGGAGGTAAATATTTTAAGTATATATTACCAGACTCCTATTCAAAACAATATGAATCATTTTAAATATAGCTGCCTGGTATCCCACAGACATGGACTTTAATACAGGAAGACTAACTGTTAAGTAGCTCAGACTTATCCAAAATACAAGGAAAGTTTTGTGCTACATAAATATATTTTGGATGTTTCTGAGAAAAGAATTATGAATGAATACCATCAATAAATACAACATTTTAAGTATCTGTCCCATTAAAGTTTTCCAGCATATGGATGTAATGGATTAAATTCTTTGTAATTTTACTTGTTAAACAAATATAAATTTCATTGACTCTCTGTAAAAATACTTTCCTTCTTTGAATTCACTTTCTAGTGTTCACTTTGGCTTATTTTATTCACTGGTAAAGGGCAGCTTAGCTTTATAGCACCTGTCAGCATTGTGGGTGATATGTTTCTTTCAGTACATTTGGATAGCAGTGCGTGGAACAGTTGGTAGGTGATATTGGTGCATTGTATAGCCAGTCATCCTTTTGCCCAGAAACTTACTAAATCCTTTTTATAACACACTTCATCATTCACATCCACAGGCCTGATATCTAAAGTCTGTTGCACTAAAATGGTATAGTTCAGCTTTCAAGCAGGCTTTATCCCAAATAGAACTAATAATGTAAGTTCAGTAGAAGATGGCTAGGTAATAAAAATCTGTAGGCATTCCTATTATTTATTTAAATGTTAACATTTGTTTAAATGAGTTTTCATATATAATACAATTGTACACATCTATAATCATGTTTATGTGTGGGTGTAGGTGTGTGAGTTAAGGGTATGGTGGCAAAATAAAAATTTGGAGAGTCAAATATTGCCAACTATGATATATTTACATGTATCTTTTATACGTTATATAAAGATTGTAAATGTTGTATATATTGTATACTTGAGTTTTTTATCGATATGTGTAATATTAGTAAATATAAAGCATTTGGAAGTTACATTCAGAGAGATTTGGGAATACCAAATGCAAACCATCAAATTAAATTTCACAAACCTAAAAGAATATTCTAACGAAGTTATCTGACTTAAAGTAGGAAAAGAAGTTTGTAGAAGTTACTTATGAGCAAATAAAATATGGAAAATAGGAAAGAAAAGAGGGAATAAAGTCCAAAATCCTTCTCTTGGCTTATATAGCCCTATATAATTTGTCGTCTAATTTTCTGATGGCAACTCCTGCTAGTGTCTCCTTTATTTCTGAGTCTCCAATTACATTGGCCTCCTAATTCTTAAACATCTAAGTGTATCTTACTTTACAGCTCTTGGACTTACTGTTTACTCTTTCTAAAAGACTCTCTCTTTAGATCTTTATAAAGTCTTTGCTTTACTTAACATAATTGGGCATGTTAAAACCATTTTAAAAATTAAGTTCTGTGTGTGTGTGTGTGTGTGTGTGTGTGTGTGACTCTCTCTCTCTCTTTCTCTATCCCTTTCTCTCTCCAGATAGTCTAGTCTAAATCCATAAATTTTGGGGGGAGACAGAGCAGTACAATCTCCACCAAATACTTGCTTTCCTAAATTTTCAGCTTAATTATCATCACATGATATAGAGGCCAATGAAATGCCATGGAAAATTTATTCTGTTGTTTGAAAAGGCTAATTTCTACAGCAACTCCAAAATTTCTATAGTTTAATAAAGTCAATTTTATTTATTTATTTATTTATTTATTTATTTATTTATTTATTTTTAAATATTTTCTTTCTTTATTCTTGAGAGACACAGAGAGGGAGAGAGGCAGAGACAGAGGCACAGGGAGAAGCAGGTTCCATGGAGGGAGCCTGATGTGGGACTCGATCTCGGGTCTCCAGGATCACACCGTGGGGTGAAGGGGACGCTAAACCATTGAGCCACCGGGCTACCCAATAAGCTAATTTTTAAAATTTCTACAAAACCCCTCAGTATGTAGTCTTCTTTATGGTTTTTCCAATCCCAAGCTCCCTCCACCTTATTGCTAATCCTCCTAAATTAGAAATATAATGAAGGAGGGTGTCTGGGTGGCTCAGCTGGTTAAGCTACCAACTCTATTTCAGCTCAGGTCATAATCTTGGCATCCTGGGATTGGGCGCCCCACCTGGCTCTAAGCTCAGCACAGATTCTGCTTGTTCCTCTCCCTCTGCTCCTCTCCTTACTCACTCTTTCTCTCTTTCTCAAATAAATAAATAAAATTTTAAAATTGAAACAAGAAAAATAAATATAATGGAGGATAATCTGTGGAGGAGATGAATACTTCTTTTGTATGCATTCACTTAGCTATAACTCAGTGGCATGGTTTGGTAAATGTAAAGAGATCTGATAAGTACTCTTGTGTGCAAAAGAAAAGGAGGGAAAAAGTTTAGTGAGCAAATATAATATTTATATACATATTTAGAGAACAGTTGGCCATCTATCAAAATTTAATTATGTACACAATTTATACTACAATCTCATTTCTAAAAAATATGTCTTCTAGAAATATAGTGACACTCTATACAAACACAATAAATGGTACCCAAAAAATGCCAATGACAAGGAGTAGCTTAGTTGTGTGGCTAATGAAATGACCAGGATAAACATGCCCAGCAAGCTGGCCAATAGTTCCAGTGGATGAGCTACCTAATCTAAATCCATTTGAGTCATAGCTATGATTTAGCAGGTGTCGTCGAGTAGTAATAGTCAATTCTAATTTAAAAATTGATGAAGAAATTTCTGGAATTTTCAGCCAAGATTTCCAAACAGTGGAGTCTATATGGGTATATCCCTAGTAACTAACACACAGTTTGTAAATCCATTCCCAATAAAATATTTGGACCAGAAAATATTGTAGCCTCCTAGCCCAGTTCAAGAATGAAAAAGGATTGGGATCCATTTTCCAACTCTATTATATTCAAAGTCACATTGCTCAGTGTAGTCTGTTACAATGTTTTTGGTCTACTCACAGATGTGTGTAATACTATTTGTATAATACATTTATTGCTTTGATTGTAATCAAATGAAAATAATGTGTGTTCCTTCCAATAGTGCTAACATTCAAGGTATTTTTTGCATATTGTAAAATAAAAATAGTAGTTAAAAAGTAAACAGGATCAATAGATGTTGACTTTAAAATGATGCCATCAGTTTATGATTGAGAAAGAGTTACTCACATACCAAAGTATATGAAATGATATTGGGAAAAAAGGGAAAATATGTATAGACATATTTACAGCGTTTTGTAGTTTTTCCTTTTGTTGTTATCATGGCATGATGTTGATGGTTAATTATAAACACACTTATTTTTTCCCCTCTCTCTATACCTTAAGTTTTGCTTATGTTCATGTGCTTCATATTTTTTTAAAACAATAACTTTTATTTTATTGTTATATCATTTCTGTCTCTCATTACACCTTTTCACATTCATGATGATTATTCTCAAACTAGGGAAAAGAGCATAAAGCAAAATGTGGAGGGGGAGAAAAGTTGTATTTTTATTTTTTGTTTGTTTGCTTATTTCAAAACCTTGGGCTGCTTTGGCCATGGGCAGAAATTTGGTAGAGAAAAAAATCTGGTAGGATACATAGAGAGAAGTAAAACTTTTTAATATCCCTCACCCAACCCCACCAACTCATAAACAGATTGGAGAGAGAGCTGGTTGTGCACTGACACGTATATCTCTGCTTTTGCCTGATATTTGAACTCTAAACCTCCCAGAAATGCACAGCAGAATGCTTAGAAACATGTTGCAATCTGAGAGCAGAGGAGAACTACGACTTGTTTTCCATGGAAGCAGCAAGATCATACAGGGATAGCTGTGTGGTACATTTAGACTGACAATGCCTGATGTAGCACTGTGTGATGGAGGTATACTGCAAGTCACAGTATATACAAGTCATGGTTGAAAAGTTTAAAGTTTAGTGACCACACTTATAAAGGTAGAAAGAAATGAGGAAAAGTAATTTTAACAATAGATTTTATTGAATCCAATATAACCAAATATGATCATTGCACCAAGCAATCAATCTAAAAGTCACTAATAAAATATTTTACCTTTTTTTCCATGTTAAGTCTTCAACATCCTGCACGTATTTTATACTTGTAGCACAGTTAAAATCCAAGTAGGTACATTACGAGTGCTCCATGGCTTCATGTGGTGAGTAACTCTTATACCAACAGCATAGTGTTAGGTCTTAGGGTATACCTGTGTCCCAGTGTGGCATAGGGAGACAACATGGCACCCATGCATCCAGTGGCATCATGAAACTGAAGGACAAGAAACAAGAGACCTATTGGGAGTGAGAACAAGAAGGTGAAGTGGATGTGTTTTGATGGAACTTTGTTACACCATTAGCCCAAGAATTTTGCCTGAAACTAGAAACTGACTAAAACTAAAGTCTCACTAGTCCAGCAAACTTAGGGTTTGTGATAGACATTCCTTAGTTGTGGAAAAATAAAACAAGTTATGATTCCTGGATTGAGATTTATAATATACAATCAGTTAAACAAAGACGGAAATCTAAAACTATAACACAAACTATTAATTGAATAGGTTGGTTCAGGAAGAGAAGACATTTGGTTTTTACTTTTGTTTTATGCTGTATAATGTAAGCATCTCAGAGAAAGTTGTGGGGAATAAATCATTTTACTTTACTTTCTTGAGAAAAGTATATTTTTTAGTGTGTTTCTGGCTGATAACAACTGATATAATTCTACTTTTCTGTTGATAACTTGACCTGAAAATTTTAGGGATAGTGTTGTTAAGTAGATTTTTTATTTAATTAACATAAATTTAAAAACAAAACCTATACTTTTACATTCTTCTATCAGCAATTGAGAATAAGCAGAATATTAAATGCAAAGGACTCATTTTATCAGAATTATTTTTATTTATTTTTAAAATTTGTTTTCTTTTTAAATAACTGGTAAAATAATAGAGTAAATGTATATATATAACTTAGATATTTTTCAGTCTTTTGAGTTATTGATCTTAATAAAAATAACTGTTCAGCCACAGACTTCAAGTTACTTCTCAAGAGAATAAAATTGGAGCAATTCAAATTAGCAAATAATTAACTCTGTATTATTGACTATCATATAAATAAATAGTCCTGGTTATAGTAGTATCATGTAGAAGATATCCATCCTCAACATGCAAATAAAAAGTAGGTCACTAGTTTTACTTTTAATAAATCAAATGCCCCAGGATGTAAAATTTATTTTGTATCCTCACATGGATAAAAAAAAAAATTGGTCTGACTGTTCACTTATAGTTGTTTAGTTGTTTTTTATCAAAGTCAAAGTTGTATAGATAAATTGTTTTGTTCTACAGTCAGGATACAGAATATTTTTCCCTAGGCAGAAAAAATAAATGTAAAACTGTGACAGGGTTTCAAAGATTGGGAATTATTGGAGAAGTCTATGAGATATCTTGTCTATGCTATACAATATAATAACATTGGCCATATGTGGCTATTTAAATTTAAATTACTTAAATTTAAATTTAAAAATCCAGGTCCTAAGTTGTGCCATCCAAATTTCAGGTGCTTAGTAGCCAACTATGGGTAATGGCTCCGTATTAAACACTGCAGATTAGAAACATTTCCATCATTGCCAATAATTTTATTGGACACCATTGATGGATCTCTAGTCTAACAATGCATTAAATACTGTTCATAATTTTACTGGGAAATATTAATCTTTCAATTAAGGACTAGAAATCATGCATATTTATTTTCATGGATAATGTTCAAATATGGTATTTCATGAAATCCATAATTGCAGTGTTACTAATAACAAATGTAAGAGAACAAAATCTTTTTATATTAGTTAAGTGGAAGAAACAATGGGAGGGAATATCTGTTTCCTCAATATTGCTCCAAGCATATAAATCTTGTTTTAGGAATATTGTAAGCTTTTATTGTTGTTTTAATATATTGGTATGTCAGTCATCTTACAAAAGAGAGGCTTTGCCATTTCTGGGGGCATTTTTCTAGAACTGTTGAGGCCTTATATGAAAAGAAAAAGAATAAATTTGAGAGAAAGGCTGTTGTATCTATAAATCAATGAGATAAGATATTTTCTCATCGTTTAAACAGTGAACAGATAAGTGCTAAAGAACATTTTGGAAAAAGTTGATATTCACTACCAGGAGCTAGGATGAAAACTGGAAAGTGAAGGATCACCATATATATATATATATATATATATATATATTTGTTGTTGTTGTCCGTTTGTTTTGTTTTGTTTTCCTAGGATCTCATGTAGAATGGGCCACAAAGCCTTGGAAGATTTTTTTTTCCTGACTCAATTACAACTTCTCTTTTTTGTAAGTCAGTCTACTTATATTCTTGGTATTCTACTTTCATTCCAAATTGTTGAAAAGATTTTTGAAATTTGTGTCTGGTGCAGCTGTACCAAGGGTACCAAGGGTATAAAAATCTGGACTTTGTTCATATTTAAGCAAGACTTCCAATGTTGAAGTTTATCAAAGTCCAAGAATGAAAATACCTTGCCCTCACTCCCATGGATATTGCTGTACCCACAAACAGAAATACTCTTTCCTCTACTAAAACTTACAGATTTGTGTGCTTTTATTACAAAGGAAATTCATTTTTAGAAAAATATCCTTTGAAATTAGATCATTTACTTTTCTTGTGACTTTCTTTGCATGCAACAATTATCTGATAAGACAAATTCTACAAGAAAATAATTAAACGTAAATTGAAACAGAATATCTGTGATATCTTAGAAATATAAAGCAATTTCTTTTATCCCCACACAAGCCATTTATATTATTTCTCATATTAATTTGATTTAATAGCATCTTTTCCATTTCTAACAATAATAAACATCTGAAGAAATCAATGTGCTCTGCATCATGTACTTTCTCTCTTAAAGTCATATTATTCCCTGAATCATCAGTTACTTCATAAAGTCAATCACATATTTACCTTAGAAGATGCTAACACTTAGGATCACTTTGAACAAAGTTTACTAGTACTACAGGAATGCTGCATAATTGTGGAAGTTTTAAAAGAAGGATTCATTTAAGAATAGGTAATTATGGAAACAAATATTTGTACTTTAAACAGAGATTAATTTTGTTTGTCTCACTACCGTCTTATTTTCCCTAAAAGTTTAATTATTAAATGTATCATTTTTGTTTAATTTTGACAATGAATGGTATTTAACAAATTTTTTCCATAACAATGCTATAATTTATTGTATTTGCTGATTCCCCCCCTCAATTTTCTACTTAATTAAGTTCCAATCTAATGCTACTTCTAGTAAAAACAGAATAAATAGGGATCCCTAGGTGGCGCAGCGGTTTGGCGCCTGCCTTTGGCCCAGGGCGGGATCCTGGAGACCCGGGATCGAATCCCACATCAGGCTCCCGGTGCATGGAGCCTGCTTCTCCCTCTGCCTGTGTCTCTGCCTCTCTCTCTCTCTCTGTGACTATCATAAATTAAAAAAAAAAAAAAATTAAAAAAAAAACAGAATAAATAATTTCAGTGGGAATAGCAATTGTCAAAAGCATTTACTCAGTTTCTTGAGTTTCCTGTAATCGTTTTTAAAAGGGTAACATCACACTGAAATGTAAAATACATAATTGGCTTTGTGCTATTTTGACTTTACTCATGTAATTGAATTCTCCAATGCTACCACAACATAGGCATTATGATGCTCTTTTACAAATGTAGAAAACTGGTTAAAGATATTAAATAGAATTTCTCAGTTAATGACTTCAATATTCATATTCTTTATGCTTCCAGATGATAACTTGTAGGGAAGCATCTGAATTCCAAACATAGGTAGGAGCTAATTGTAAATGGTGAAACATACTGAAGTATCTAGGGACCTGTTTTTCTATCATTTCCACTACAATAATTCAAAAATAAAAACGGAGTGGATTGCATCCACATGTTCCATCCCTTTAGGTTTTAATATTAAAATAAGGCATTCTTTATTTACAAGATTAATTAAATAGCATTGTCTCTTGAAATCTTAAAATTATATACAATCATGGTTCTATAAAATGAGACAGAATGGTAATTTTGAATACTGTCAAAGAATAATTTGACCTGACAAGGGAAACAGGCCTGGAGGCTCGACTCAAGACTATTACAGTAGGGGAGAGAGATTGAACTCAACTCCCATGAAACAAAAGGTGGGGGAATTTCAAAGCATGGGATGAGCTGGTGGAAAAGTTCAGGAAGACTCTAGTGGCAGGTTGGGGAGTGCGATTCAATATCCTGTCCTTGTTCATTGTTCCCTAGGGAAGTCAGGTTCTTACTCAACCACAGTGCTTGGGACATAGGAGAGATATCTTGAGGTTTACATTTCAAAGGGACAGCTCCCAGGTCCTTAAGAAAGACATTCTTGGGGTAGTCCGGGTGGCTCATCGGTTTAGCGCCACCTTCAGCTCAGGGCATGATCCTGGAGACTCAGGATCGAATCCCATGTCGGGCTCCCTGTATGGAGCCTGCTTCTCCCTCTGCCTGTGGGTCTCTCGTGAATAAATAAATAAAATCTTAAAAAAAAAAAAAAAAAAGAAACACATTCTTGGATTATAAAACTGGCAAGAGGTGGAGACAATTTGCTCTGTCTTAAAAAGACAGAGCAAGAATTTACAATAGAATATTTGCTGAAGTAAATGCTCTTAGAAAAAAAGGAGGTCAGGGCCTAGAGTCTAGAAGTAGCCTGTTTAAAGTTCAAGCTGAGGGAAATGTTAAGACCACTTTGGTTAATATTAGATATCCACTGTTGCAGTTTTTCTTTTCCTCTTCAACATTTTATTTTGATATAACTTCAGGTTCCCTCTGCAAAATGTGCATACATTGTACAGAGACTTCCCAGCCATTTTTTTCCCAATTTTTCTTACTATTATTCACACACTACTATTAACTACGTGACATATTTGAATTTCACCAGTTGTCTCACTAACATTTTTTTTCGGGGGGTCTAGTTTCCCATTTAGTTGTCACATCTCCTTAGTCTCCATCACTCTGTGACAACTTGTCAATCTCTGTGTATCTTTGATGACCTTCAGACTTTTGAAAAACAGTAATCAAGCTTTTTTTTTTTTTTTTTTTCCTCTCTCAGTTTGGGATTGTCTAATGTTTTCAGATGATTAGATTGAGTTTGTGCAATTTGCCCAAGGTTGTCACTGAAATTATATTGTTCCCTTCTCCATGCATCATATCAGGGTATACATGATGTCAATATCTCTTATTACTGGTGTTGACACTTTGGTCACTTGACTAAAGTGGTGTTTGCCAGATTTCTTCACTGTAGTTGGTACCCCCTGCCTTTTTTTTTTTTTTTTTTTTGGTTTTTCCCTTTATAACAAATTGGAATCTTCTAAGAATTTACTTTGAGACTATGCAAATATTTTGCCCACTAATTTTAGCAACCACTGGTGGTTCTTGACTATAAAGGTTACTATTTATTATTAAGTGATTTTCATTTTCCAGTATTCCTCTTTCATTTACGTATTGAAATTCTATAAGGAAGAATTTTTCTCTTCTCTCAGCACCTTCTGTTTTTCATTACTCATAGTGCTATAAAAGATGGACTTGTGGATACTTATTTTATTCTATAGATTAGAACCCAATAATATCCCTATTTATTTTGTTGGTTATACTGCTGTATCCTTCAGCAGTCGTTCCACTGTGGGAGACTTAGGCTTGAGGGGGCTGAGAGGAATACAGGAAATTTTCTACCCTGTGTTGACCCTGTATTCATTGAATGCCTTTACTGCTCTAACAAAGGTAGAAGTTTGTATCTGATGTAACAATACAGATTTAGGCTCTCCATGACTGGCAAGTGTCTCTTCATCTTCAACACATGGCTTCTGCTTGTGGATCTGTGAGAGTTCTACTCCTCACTCATCTTTCTACTAATAGAAAGGAGGAAAACACCAGGAAAGTGAAGGTCAAATTGTTTTCGGGACAATTTGCTCTCAAGTCTCATCAGCTGGAACTGGAAATATACCTGCATTTCCCTGAAATTATTGCTAGGAAAGTTAGCCTAATCAGTAAATATAACTCCAGCATATGTAGAGTGAAAACTCTATCATAATGAAAGAAAGGAAAAGAAAACTCATATCAGAGGACAACTGATTGTCTTCCATAGGCGACATGAAGCACAATAATGAAGTCACCAACGTACCGTCATTCCAGACAGCAATTCCTTGTGATTTGATTCAGTATCGTGAGTTAATGGATACTTGGAGAGATATATGTCAATCACATATTCATTGTCTGATTACAACCGCATGAGAGATTTCAAGTTGGAACTGCCCAGCTGAGCCCTTCCCAAATTCCTTACTTCTAGAAACTATGAGACATAATAAAATGTTTGCTGTTTTAAGCTACTAAATTAAATACCAAACACAATGTAACATGCCATATATTTTACATGTTTTTTTCTTGTTCCTAGCTTATCTCCATTAAAATGTAAACTCTTTTTGTATGTAGGCAATGATTTGGGACCAATCTGTTTACTACCGTGTCCCAATGCCTGGAAGTGTATCCAGCCCTTGGGGACCATGGAATAAGGATTTGTTGACTGAATAACTGAAAGCAATGAGTAAGAGAGGAAATGGAGAGAGGAAAGAAAAATTGATAGCTGCATGTAGATAGACTAAATGAATAATAATGACAGCATTAAAGAATACATGGTATAGATAACCACACATTCATGTGTTCCATAAGGCTTGACTATTTCTTTAAGCCCATCCAAAGCTAATCATCTATTTGGCTTAAGTTTGTTTTCTTTATTGCCTAAGAGATTAAAGAAGTTCTTGACAGAATAGATTATTCTTTCTGTAAGAACTAAAATAAAACAAAATAAGAAACTACTTCATTGTATTTAATGGAAAAATGATAAAAAATGATAATAATAAATTTGCTTTCCTAGTCTCAAAATGCTGTTAGAATTGTGGGTCTTATCCTTGTTATTTTCACAAAACCTATGGGCATGATGTCTTAGCTTAGTGTATACTTTACTAAAAAAATTTTTTTTTCCTTTAATTTGATTAATGCTAGCAGGACAAAATGGTGATGGTGAATTTTCCCAGACCTAACACAAGTATAGTTATTACTGGACATGGAGATTCTCCAAGGTTTTAGTATGCTTCAGGACACTTTATTCATGAAAAGGGAAGACTTCATAATGGTCATACAGTGCATCTGTATTTTTATTATTTGTCTGAAGCCTGCCAAAGGTTTTTGCTTTCCAAAAATGCATGATCTCCTTTTAAATGGTTGTCAACAATTTTACCTTTCTAACAATAGGAAATGCCTACTATTTTCTTCCTCATAAATGTTACAAACTGCCCAGAACAATTATAGTATAACTGCCAAAAGAAAGAGCTGTTAAAAAATGTCAAACATGGATTTTTAAATTTTCTCCTATCATATCCTAACTTTTCTCCTCAGTACCTCGTTGAATTAAAAATGTTGAAAATAATTTGGAGATTATTATTTTATACTTAAAAATTAAGTCTGTAGACTATCTTTTTTTTCTAACTTTAACACATTATTTTACACATTATTATTATTTAACACATTATTTTAATAAATAATTCAGTTTATTAGTATTAGTATCTATTTTTTGCAGGCTACCAATATCATGTATATATAATGTAAATTCAAACACAATCCAATCTGAAGTCCATCTAATTTTCCACAATTTTAAAGATTTATAATTTTATGGACTCAATATTTGATTTGTTTATTTAATGCATTTTGTCTATTTCTCTGTACCACAGGTGACATCCCTGCCAAAACTGAATACATTATAGTTTCTATATAAATGTGATCTATTTCTTAGATGATCATGGGTGACCCTGTAGGTAATATAGACCAGTAAGTAACTACCCTTCTTGGGATTTAAAGACACTCATGAAACTCCTTCAGTGTTAAATCATTGTTGTTACTTAAACCTGGAATTCTTTATTACCCATCTATATTTGGGATGCTTCTACAGGTCTGTAGTTGATTTGTTCAGTTAGCTTCTACTTTTTGTGCATGAAAAAAAAAACTGTCAAATAAAGGAGACAAATTTTTATTCAAGCAGACATTATTGAGTTTGTTATATTAAGGTCTTCTGTGAAGGAAAGGATTTTGTGTGAAAACATTTACTGTAAAAATAACCAAAAAGCTCTTAGTTGCTAAATAGTTACATTTTTACTTTACATATCTCATTCTAGTATAAAAATATAGACTTTCTTTAAAATATTCTCATACCCCTTCCTACATAGAGTATAAAGGGTCAGCTCTGCAATTTAGGAACCAGGATTAGGTTTTAAACACAAAGAAAAGCTTCTCACAGACAGAATATTCTTTCTTTCTTTCTTTCTTTCTTTCTTTCTTTCTTTCTTTCTTTCAAAACCTATTTCACAAATGTTAAAATTTACTATAGTTTTCCAAATAAGAGATCTTGAATGAATTCAGTATTTATGATCTTAATTTTGAAATAGCTAATGTGTTTTTATTTTAAAATTATTATTATTTTATTCAAAATATATAGAATAAGAAGTTTGTCCTCTGGATTTTGAGAAGCATTTGCAAGTAAGATGCTATGAAATTAAATACTTTACTAGTTTAGGTACTATTGGGTATGAAAATGAGTGTTAGAGCTGAATTCATGACTTTATTATTATTCATTTTCTCCCCCAAAATCTGTACTTTCCATTGAGAATATTTACAATAAGATGATGCTATACTAATTATCTTTTCATATCTTACCAACATAAATAAAATATGAAATCCATCTTCTTAAAGCTATTTACTAAATATTTCTGTGTATGTATTAGTTCCCCATTGCTACTGTTACAAATTACTACATTTGGTGGCTTAAAATACAAATTTATTATCTCGTAGTTCTGGAGGTCAGAGGTCTGAAATGAGTTTCACTGAGTTAAAACCAGAGTGTTGGCAGGTGGCATTCCTTTCTGGAACCCCCCCCCCCTTTTTTTTTTTTTTTTTTTTGCCTTTTTTTGCTGGCATTCCTTAGTTTCTAGCCAACTTCCATTTTTCTTTTTTTTTTTTCTTTTTAAATTTTATTTATTTATGATAGTCACAGAGAGAGAGAGAGAGAGGCAGAGACACAGGCGGAGGGAGAAGCAGGCTCCATGTACCGGGAGCCTGACGTGGGATTCGATCCTGCGTCTCCAGGATCGCGCCCTGGGCCAAAGGCAGGCGCCAAACCGCTGCGCCACCCAGGGATCCCCCAACTTCCATTTTTCAAAAACAGTAATGGCGGGGGGAGTCTTTCCAAAGATTGGTGGAATCTTCCTCACATCACAATCCATCACTCTGACACCAGCTCTTCTGTCCCTCTTTCATATGTAAAAAGCCTTGTGATTACACTGGATGCCCACAGATACTCCAGGATAATTTCCCTATTTTAAAGTCAGCTGATTAACAACCTAATTTCATCTGCTATTTTAGTTTCTTTTACCATATAATTTAACCATTTCACAGGGTCCAGAGATCAGGATGTTGGGCACATTTGGTAGTCCATTATTTTGACTAACACAATATATATTTTTTTTAACACAATATATTTTAATCAAAATAATAGTTTGAAGATTACATTTATAAAGAATTGGTTGCTGTTAAATTATTTTACAAATGCTCCAATTTAAAGAATTAGAATGAAATTAAATTCATATTTTTATAACCCCCTTCATGGCTTCAGATTCCTTTCTCAGAACATTTTATTTACTGGCATATGTAAAATGTAGTACCTACTCCATTACATTATATTACAAGAGAGAACTTAGGTGGGATTTAGCTTATGTATAAGTTCATTTTACCTGCTAGAACAGAGAATAACTAAAATGTTCACTTTACAGCATATATAATTGACTTTAAATAATTTAAAAACAGTATAAGAATTGAACAAAATTGCTAGAATTAATTTTACATGTTTGCATGCACATTTTTATTTCTGGTGAATATTCAGGACAGTTTGAGGTTGCATTACTGCCTACTTTTCCTTCTATAGTTTTTTTCCCACAAGTCAGCAATCAATCTATTCTTTCAAATTAATGTTACTTCTAACAAGAGACCAAATCAAACAATGGCTAAGTTCCAGGAATCTGATTTCCTGTTTTTATATACCGTATTGAAATTTATGTACAGCTATTACATTCTGATGGCAGTAAATCTGCTTATTCAGAAAAAAAAAATAATGGATGTTGTGTAAATACAAACAGTTATGGAAAGTGTTATGAGAATACAATTTCTTCTGTGATCTTCAAGGTGAAATATTAATGGACATGTTTTTCTAATAATGTTGCTCATTGAAAAAGTAATTAGAATAAAATTCTAACACTTTATCAAGTGTTTATAGTTGTTTGAGAGTTATGTTAATCTGAGTTCCCAGTGTGCTAATTTCATACTGCTCTTTATACAATAAGGAAGATTAAAGGAAAGTATTGTTCCTTTATTATAGTTCACATAGATCAAAAGAATCATCTGATTACTTGCTTCAGAGACACCTTGTTGCCTGAATGTCCTGACTTATGAATATTTTCATGACATTATTTAATCCAACTTTTTAGCCTTATTGTTTTAATGACAAAATAGATAAGTCAGGACAGATGTTATTTTTTAAATTGTGAAGAAGTCCAAGTGATTGCAATGTTTGAACTTTAAAATTTATTTTCTAAAAATGATTTGTTGGGGCACCTGGGTGGTTCAGCTAGTGATGGATCTGACTCCTGATCTCAGGGTTGTGAGACGGAGCCCTGTATCTGGCTTTGCACTAAGAGTGGATCCTGATTGAGCCCTCTCTCCCTGCGTGCCCCCCTCCCCCAGCTCTCTCTCTGCTATCTCAAAAAAAAAATAATTAACATAAATTAAAAAAAAAAACTTAAAGTGATTTCATTTCCTTTTTATAGTAGACTTTATAGATGAGAACTTTGCCAAAACAATCAAATAAATGCACAAAAATAAACTCAAAAAGTTAGAAAGAATTTCTTTATTATTTTAGTATTATTATATTCTTAGTATTATATAATAATAATGATGATGATGGTAAAAATAAAGGAGAAATGGCAAACATTTTAAGTTCAAAAGACACAGGTAAACCCAAGAATCTATGAATCAGTCCTGAAAAAAATCAAACTTCCCTGTATATTCACCAGAAATGAAAATGTGCATGTAAACATGTAAAATTAATTTTTATTTGCACAAAAATGTAAGTGTATAGATAGCCAGTGCATCACACTTTAACTGGTTAAATTAAGCAAACAACAAACATGATTTGGATGTTTTTACATGATTAATATTGGAACTAATCTTCTTGCCATTTTGGCCCTCTTACAATTCATATGACATGCAATATGGATGACATACAGGAATGGAAATATTTAAAATACAGAAATCAGATAATTTCTGCACCAGTGTTTTGAATTTTCCATTGAACTTAGCATAAATTTAAGTCTTAGGACATTGTTACTTGTAAAATTGTGGGCTCCTACCCCCACCTCCCCAGTACTTCCTTTACTGCCATCACTACAATCATTTTTACTCTGGAAAAGGTTTCTCTTTTTTTTTTTTTTTAATGATTTTATTTATTTACACATGAGAGACACAGAAAGAGAGGCAGAAGACACAGGCAGAGAGAGGAGAAGCAGGCTCCATGCAAGGAATCTGATGAGGGACTTAATCCTGGAAATCCTGGAGCCAAAGGCAGGATCTCAACCACTGAGCCACCCAGGTGTCCCTGGAAAAAATTTCTTCTAACTCAAGGTTTTTGTTCTGTTTCTTTCCTTCTCTAATTCCTTTGTTGATTGGCTTCTCTCATTTTACATATCTAAACTCATATCTTTATGTCCTGGAAAGGCCTTCCTTAATCACCCTTTCTGAAGTAGTTATTTTGCCCCAGAACTTTGTATCAGATAAACCTGCTTATTTCCTAGCACCATCCACTCTGAATTTATTTTTTTTCTACTTGTTCACTTGTTTAACATATATTTTGCCCCCTGGAATATGAGTGTTAGGATAAAACAGAACATACCTGTGTTTGCACCTGTCTCTAATGACCATATGATGTCAGAATAATGGTATGGAATCCTATAAATAACTTTTGAAAATATAATAGAAATTATAGCTTATAATCATGAAATCTAAAAACAGTCCATAAAGTATTATGTGCAGCCATGGATACAGTTGGTACTTGAACAACACAGGTTTGAAAAACGTGAGTCCATGTATATACGGACTTTTTTCTGTAAGTATAGTACTTCCATATAATTTTTATTTTTTTTTCTTTATAATTTTTAAATAAGCTTTTCCTTTCTCTGGCTTTATTGTAAGAACAGAGTATATAATATAGGTAACATATATGTATTAATCAGTTGTTTATGCTATTAGTAAGGCTTTCAGTCAACAGCTATTAGTAGTTATGTTTTGGGAAAGTCGGAATTTATACATATAATTTTACGTATGTGGAGGTTGACACCTCTAACACATTGTCTAAGGAACAACTGCATTCATTCATGCAAATGAATATATTAAATGAATGTAGGCACTATGGATTATGGAAAGGAAAAGCACACACATACAAATAATAAAAAATACTATTATCTTCCATATGAAATTAACTTATATGACAAGTATAAATGATAGCTGCATATAGATAAATGTATTTATGTTGCTCATGTTTGTGTCTAGGAAACACGTAGGCCTATGTGTTCTTTGAAATAAATAGAAAGAATGACATGCTCAATCTTTTTTTTTTTTTTAAGATTTTATTTATTCATTTGAGAGAAGAGACAGAGCACAAACAGGGGAACAGATAGAGGAAGAGAGAGCTGGAAGCCCAATGTGGGGATCCACCCAAGGACCCCGGGATCATAATCAGAGCCGAAGGCAGACACGTCTGACCTATCCAGGTGCCCAGACATGCTCAATCTTGTTGAAATTATAATGCTTTAAGTTTTCTGTTTTATTCGCATTTAAATTAGCAGTATTCTCTTCCCTCCCTTGTCAATATTCTTAGTGTATTACCTAAAATATGAAGAATTTACATTTAATTTTTTGTTAAATATAATTTGGGTTGAAAAACTCCATTCAAAGCAATTTTTAAAAAGATCTAACTACTACTATAAGCGTACTCAGTTACATATCTATAGAGAACCCTTTCATGTTTTTTTTTTTTTTGAGAACCCTTTCATGTAAAATAAATATGAGATCTTCCCTAATAAAAGTAATAAAATGGAACTAAATACATATCCATCAACAATTTTTCTGAATGTAAATAGACTAAACACTTCAATTAAAAAACAAGACCTGGGATCCCTGGGTGGCGCAGTGGTTTGGCGCCTGCCTTTGGCCCAGGGCCTGGAGACCCGGGATCGAATCCCACATCGGGCTCCCGGTGCATGGAGCCTGCTTCTCCCTCTGCCTGTGTCTCTGCCTCTCTCTCTCTCTCTGTGACTATCATAAATAAATAAAAATTAAAAGGCCTTGGATCCTTTAAAAAAAAAAAAAAAAACAAGACCTATCTATATGCTGCTTACAAGAGACTCATTTTGGACTGAAAGACATCTACAGATTGAAAGTGAGGGGGTGGAGAAACATTTAACATGCAAATGAATATCAAAAGAAAGAAGTAACAATACTTATCCATTCATCAGACAAGATAGAGTTTTTGTTCTTGTATTGTTTCTATCCAGCTTTGTGATCAGGATAGTACTGGCCTCCTGGAATGATAGTCTTTCCATGTCATTGATTATTTAAAAAAAAAAAAAAATGTTTGGTAGAATTCACGAATGGAACCATGTGGTCGTGAGTTTTTTTGTGCTGGGAGATTTTTAATTCCTAATTCAAATTGCATTCTTGTTGTTGACCTAAGATTTCTTACTTCTTGGACTCAAGATTTATGATTTAATCTTGGTAACTTGTGTGTTTTTAGGCATTATCTGGTTTTCTTTCTAAGTTATCTGATTTGTTAGTTTATAATTGTAATAATTTGTTAGCACACTATGCATTTCTGTGGTGACCTGTTCTTTGTCTTCTCTCCCATTCCTCATTTTGTTTTTTGAGACCTCTCTTTTTCTTTTTAGTTAACGTGACTAAAGCATTGCCAATTTTATTTACTTATTTTGGGGGAAAAACTGGTCATTATTTTCAATGTTGTTTATTCTAGTCTCTAGTTTATCTATTTCTGATTTTTCTTAGTTATTTCTTCATCCACTAAACCTCAGTTTAATTTCTTTTTCTAGTTCCTTGTGATATAATGTTAAGTTCTTTATTTGAATGTTTTTTCTTAATACAAGCATTTATAGCATGCATTTCACTCTAATTTTTGCTTTTGCTACCTCCCATAGGTTTTGGAATATTGTGCTTTATTTTTTTTTTTTCTGTTTTGAGACATATTTTCATTTGCTATTTGATTTTTTTTTTTTTTTTTAAGAGAGAGAGACCACATGCATGTGAGAGTGTGGATAGGGGAGATGGATGGGGAGAAGGAGAGAATGTGGAGCAGGCTTTATGCCTAGCACAGAGCCTAACACCCGGCTTGATCTCATGACCTTGAGATCTTGACCTTAGCTGAAATGAAGAATCAGATTCTTTACCAACTGAACCACCCAGATGATCTAAGCCATTTGATCTCTTTTTTGGCCCATTGCTTGTGCAGTAGTGTGTTCTTTAATATTCACATATTAAATATTTAATATTTACATTGTAGATTTCAGCTTTGTTTTATTGTTGATCTTTTATCTTGTTCCATTGTGGTTAGAAAATATACTTGATATGATTTTGGTCTTTTTAAGTTTGTAATATTTATTATGTTTCTTTTTTATATGATTTAACCATAAAGTCTTCTTTGTGTATTTAAAGAAAATATGTATTATATTTTTCTTGGATGGAATGTTTCATATACATATATGTGTGTGTGTGTGTGTGTGTGTGTGTGTATGTATATATATATATATATATATATATATATATATATATATATACATATCTTTTAGAACCATGCATTCTGAAGTATGCCTCAAGTAAAAAATGTTCTTGTTGGAAAAAGTAACTTTAACTGAGAGTACTTATTTACAATAAAGCATGTCAGAAGGAAAGTGGTGGGGGGATGAGTGAAACAGGTGCAGGGGGGGATCCCTGGGTGGCGCAGCGGTTTGGCGCCTGCCTTTGGCCCAGGGAGCGGTCCTGGAGACCTGGGATCGAATCCCACGTCAAGGCTCCCAGTGCATGGAGCCTGCTTCTCCCTCTGCCTGTGTCTCTGCCTCTCTCTCTCTCTCTCTGTGACTATCATAAATAAATAAATAAATCCTTTAAAAAAAAAAAAAGAAACAGGTGCAGGGGGTTAAGAGTACACTTATCACAATAAGCCCTGGGTAATATTGTATAGAATTGTTGAATCACTGTATTGTACTTCTGAAACTAATATAATACTGTACATTAGCTATACTGGAATTAAAATTAAAAACATTAAAAATAATAAAGATAATAAGATACTATATGGAACCACAGTAAAAATGTGAAATTTATTTTAATTATATGAAAAATACCTACTAGGAAGTAAAAGGATTATTTTACTTTTAAGATGTCAAAACAAATCAAAGTAATATTAACAAACTGAGTCTTTGGGAACACCATACATTGTAATATATCAGAATTAGTACTATTATTTCTTTGGCATAACATTTTTTTTTAAAGATTTCTTTGTTTGAAAAAGAGACCATGTTCACTTGAGCCAGTAGGGTCATGGGCAGAGGGAGAGAAAAAAATCCCAAAACAGACTCCACCCTGAGTGCAGAGCTGGATGCGGGGCATGATCCCAGGAACTTGAGACAATGACCTGAGCCAAAATCAAGAGTCAGCCACTTAGCTGACTGAGCCACCCAGGCACCCCATAGCTAACATTTAGAAAAGTAAAGTAGATTAACCTCCATATTGGATAATCCAATTAAAAAAGGGGCAGAAGCCATGAGTAGATGTCATTCCAAAAGAGACATACAGACGGCTAACAGACATGAAAAGATGCTCAACATCACTCATTGTCAGGGAAATACAAAACAAAATCACAATGAGATATGACCTCACATCAGTCAGAATGACTAAAATTACCACAAATAACAATAGGTGTTGGAAAGGATGAAGAGAAAGGGAAACTCGCTTACACTGTTGGTAAAAATGCAAACTGGTGCAGCCACTTGGTAAAACAATATGGAGGTTCCTCAAAAAGTTAAAAATAGAACTATTCTATGATCCAGCAATTGTATTACTAGCTATTTATCCAGAGAATACAAAAATACTGATTTGAAGAGAAATGTACACCCCAATGTTTATAGTAGTATTATCAGCAATAGCCAAATTATGGAAAGAGTCCAAATGTCCATCAACTGATGAATGGATAAAGAAGATGTGGGTGTAGTATATATAATAGAATATTACTCAGCCATAAAAATACTAAATCTTTCCATTTGCAATGATATGGATAGAGCTAGAAAGTATTATGCTAAGAAAATAAGTCATAGAATAACAAATACCATATGATTTCACTTCTATATGGAATTTAAGAAACAAAGCAAATGAACATATGGAAAAGAGAGAGAGAGAGAGGGAGGGAGGGAGGGAGGGAGGGAGGGAGGGAGAGGCAAACCAGGAAACAGACTCTTAACTATAAAGAACAACCTGAGGGTTACTGGAGGGCAGGTGTGCAGGAGGATGGGTTACATGGGTGATGAGCTAAGAAGGCACTAATAGTGATTAGCCCAGGGTGTTGTGTGTAAGTGATGAATCACTAAATTCTACACATGAAACTAACATCACACTGTATGTTAACCAACTTAAATTTAAATAAAAACTTTTTTTAAAAAGGAAGGCTATAGGAAAAGAAAATGAAAGTGGGTGACTTTTTATTCAGAAGACACAATGACAGAAAACAAAATACTTAAAACACAGACTAAGCTAGAATTAGGGAAAGAATTAGGGAGTGCACTAAAGGGTTATGGTAAACATGCATCATCATTTATAAAAAAGAAATACTTGGCATAAGACTTATGCAGAAAGAATGTATTTATGTTTACAGGCATTTTGCATTTTTAGTATCACTCCCAATATATTTCTGCTCCAGAAAGCAAGATTCCAATATGTAGTTGTTCATACCCATGAGTACAGGTTAAAGGAAACTCTGATGTGAATGAAACAGTAGATAAATACACTAAAATTTATGGGACTCTGTATAATGCAGAAGAAAAGGCAAAGGCCCTGTGGTTTGGATACTAGCTCTGCAATTTCAAATCAAATTAATCTATCAAAGATGTGCAGGATGTCAGTACAGTTGGGACATGCAGCTTGGCAAAGTCTGGATGTAAAATAAATAAATAAATAAATGAGAATATCTCTGAAATTTAAGGTATCCACATTTAATTTTGTCAGTACATTCCAAACTTAGGAAATATCTGAAATATCCAAAGGAACTTACATTTAAGGAATCATTAGAATAATGAATTGTGTAATTGTGTAAGATACCTATAAAGTGAGATAGTCAGCAGCTTGATCCACAAACATATTTAGAGCAAACAGATGATAGATGATGATGGTAGATAGATAGATATATAGTCTATAGATATAATTAAAAGATAATTTCATTGATGCTCTGAAAATGCATTTGAATAACTGTCATATGAGTAAACAGTTTAATAACTACCATATCCAGATTAGTTCCTTCAGTGTCTTTTTTTTTCTTATCTCAATCATAGAAAAACATTCTCAAACACCTAGAATAAGCTTGGGTTTCCCTTTCCTAGCGTGCTATGGGCTTCTGTTATCATCTTTATTCCTTGGATAGGAATTCATTGAATTGACTAAAATGGTTTTGCCCATATTTAATATGAAAGGGAGCATTCTTGCCAACCATGGGAATTTCCACATTCTTCAGTCTCTTTAAAGTCTTTTACATAGGTTAGTTCTACATATGGCTCAACTTTTGTGGAAGTAATTTGCTATAATTTGCCTTATACTGTTACATAATGCTTTTCCCTGCTTATTTTGAAAATATTCTATGAACATAAAAGGTATTGTTTGTGAAAAAGTTTTACTACTTTAACCTGTAAAAGAGGCATATGCTAAATATTTCAGAAGGGTGAATTTTCTCAACAAAACAATAGTTTCACTAAATCTAGTGTGAAGCATTTAAATATTGGAAAGACCCACATCTTAAATATGCTGCCATGCCCAGGAAAAAGACTAGTATATCCAGACTTTGTTAAGGAATGCTAATTAATACTCAAAATCATATGGACTATGGATCCTACAAAGCAATCCATACTGAATGCTGTACTTCATATTTCTAATATCCTTTCCAGTTAGAAAATACATTCTTACATATTATTTTATTTAAATCACAAAAATCTTATGGCATATATAAGCTAATAAAAATAAAACTACTACTAATAATAATAACTTATATTATTCTTGCTGTAATCCTCAAGTTATCTTAATTTGCTATTAAAAATACCAAAATATATTAATTGACTATCCTATATTATTCGATTAATAAGAAAGATAGGAACATAATTTTGTTATTCTAAAATTTGTATTTTGACCATATAATGTGCCTTTATTTTAACTACATATGAGAAAAAACCCTCTAGATATATTATTTAGTAATGTAAATAGTATAGTTATAATGTTAGTTGGGATCTGTTATTGGAAATATGCACATAAAACAATCTCACGGGGGAGCTCGGGTGGCTCAGCGGTTTAGCACCGCCTTCAGCCCAGGGTGTGATCCTGGAGACCTAGGATCGAGTCCCACGTCGGGCTCCTTTCATGGAGCCTGCTTCTCCCTCCGCCTCTCTCTCTCTCTCTCTCTCTCTCTCTCTCTGTCTCTCATGAATAAATAAATAAAATCTTTTAAAAAATATTAGTGTCCTTGCCTCAAGAATTAAAAAAAATAAAACAATCCCACCTTTATTTTTTATTCTATCGGTATTTGTATTTCATCAATCAATTGGTCATTCAACAAAAAGCTACCACAAATTAAGATCAGATTAAAGAATATATGCACTGAAATAAAATGAGGAAAACATCCTGTGACTTTAGCAGCCATTTAATTTTCAAAAATAGTACAGCATTTTCTTCATCCTTGAAAGAAACATTAAATAAAAAGAAATTATATTAAGTGTTCTGTCCTGAATATAGGTGTGGATGTACGTGTGTGTTTATGGGTTTCATTTTGAGAGTTTTTCTCTAAGTCTATAATAAATAAACAAGACATAAATTAGTAAATTAAAATTTAAACATCTACTGAAAGAGAGTTTTATCTCTGAGAAAACATGCTCCTGTTGAAATATAGATTGTACATATACCTATAAGGAAATCATCTCTGTGAATTTACTTCAGTGTTTCTGTGGAATGTTTAATTTGACTTTAATAAAATTTGAGTTAGATTAAACTTTGAGGAATATTTAACATATTTGACTATGCTTCTCTACAATAGAAACAACATACAATAGAGTCACTATTAAATTAATTCTGAAAAAATCATTAATAAGCATTTAACTGAAGCTCTTAAAGATGAGAAAACTGATGAAGAGTATTATTTCAGGATCAGTAGAAAAGTCTAAAATATGACCTTTATTACCTGCAAGCATAAATTATTATTTTTTAAAAGATTTTATTTATTTATTCATGACAGATACAGAGAGAGAGAGAAAGAGAGAGAGGCAGAGAAACAGGCAGAGGGAGAAGCATGCTCCATGCAGGGAGCCCAATGTGGGACTCGATTCTCTGTCCCCAGGATTACACCCTAGGCCCAAGGTGGCGCCAAACCATGGAGCCACTGGAGCTGCCCACATAAATTATTCTTATTTCAAAATGCATAATCTCTTATATTTCAAAATAAGGAAGATCTCATAATTGCTTTTTACCAGAATGTGCTATACTAATCCCAGGTGTTTTTGTTCTATCTAAATTCTGTTAATTTTTTATTCACGTATACTGTAATGATGCTCTGGAATAGTTGTTTACAATGATACAGTACTGTATTTTAAAAGGTGATTTTCTGTTTCTTATTGCTTGAAAAGAAAGCATTTAATCAAATTTTTAGTGGGTAAATATTTCTCTTTATGTCAAAATAATGATTTAAATATATTAACTTTGGGGATTAAATATTCACTCAGTTTTATTTTCTGTTGTGATATACTTTTTTTTTTTAATTTTATTTATTTATGATAGGCACACAGTGAGAGAGAGAAGCAGAGACATAGGCAGAGGGAGAAGCAGGCTCCATGCACCGGGAGCCCGACATGGGATTCGATCCCGGGTCTCCAGGATCGCGCCCCGGGCCAAAGGCAGGCGCCAAACTGCTGCGCCACCCAGGGATCCCTATTTTCTGTTGTGATATACTTTTAACCTGATAATTATGCAAAACCAGGTCAGATGGAAAATAATCAATAATACCACAATATTTTTCTGTATTGATATTAAAATATATTCCCTTTTTTAAAATTTTATTTATTTATTTATGAGAGACACAGAGAGAAGAGCACAGAGACTTAGGCAGAGGGAGAAGCAGGCTCCATGCAGGGAGCCTGATATGCTACTTGATCCTGGAACTCCAGGATCATGTCCAGGGCTGAAGGCAGTCGTTCAACCGCTCAGCCACCCAGGTGTCCTTAAATATATATTTCATCTACATCATGGAAAATTTAAAACAATTGTAATAAAAAACTCATGGGCATATATTTAAAGAAATTGTGTACATTTATAAGATGGATATGAAAGCATTAAATATTATGTTTACTCAATTACTATCAATGATTGTCTCTGAGTAATGAGATTATGTCCAGTATTATTTAATACTATTCTTTACATACTATTATATATTATTCTTCTCTTTGTATACTATTCTTTAAAGCTTCAAAACATACTTTTCCTTTATTAAGTTACATAAAATTAATAACCAAAGAGTAGTTGCCTGACATTATTCATGACCTTTAATCACCATATTGGCAGTATTTATTCCTCACAGCAACTTTGTGGAGAATTTAGAATGTGACATACAATTTAATACATCCAAAAAGACACTGAAATCTAAACTTCTCTTCTAAAGGCAAAACATTAAAACTTCTCTTCTAAAGGCAAAACATTTCCTGTTTTCCCTGTTAAAAATATACTTCTTCAATGTGGAGGGAAAGCAGTGTTTTGTCTCTATAACATCTCTGAAAGTAAACATAACCTCTTTTAAAGGACATAAAATGATTTGTGAGGTTTTTTTTTGGAAAATTTTAGGCATCAATTGACCCCAAATTGAAATATATTATATTTTCTTAGGTCTATGTTTTTTTTTCTCCACTTATCACTTATATCTCAGTAATCAGCAGGAGACAAGATAACTTTCCTTTCCTTCTGGAGTTTTATTTAATGGGGGAAAAGGGGTCGGAAGGAGCAGGGGAAGTAAGCAGACAATAAACAGATACAGAAAGCAATGTGACAGTGGACATTGACAAATCCCTGGGAGGAAAATTCATCTGGGTTCTATAAGAACAAAAGGGTTCTTACAGAAAGACAATTGGGAAAGGCCTCTCAGGTATAACACTTGAGCAGAGGCCTAGATTGTGATGAGGTTGCAAGTGCAGTAACATCCACTGGAGGGGTGCTCCTGACCAAGACACAGGCATGTGGGTCATGTTACAGCCACACAAAGGAAGCTGGTGTTGCTGAGACAAAGGGTGACAGCAGTAGGACTTGAGGTCAGACAGGTGAGCAGGGTATGACTGGTAATTTCGGTTATATTCCCAATTAGAAGAGAAGCTTTTAAAAGATTTTCAGAAGGGGATGAAATAATCAAAGTTGGAGAACAGATTGGTGAGTGTGGGGACCAGTATCCAAGGGAAATCAGTAGGGAAGCTTTTACTAAGTCCAGGTAGAGCCCGATGTAGGCCAGGTTTCAAAGAAGTATGACAGTAGATATGGAGAGAAATAGTGAGAATTGAGATATATAATTATGGTTTTATGCTGATGGGTTAAATGTTGAGTATGTGAGAAAGACACGTCAACAAGGTTTCCAAGTTTGAGGCCTGACCGACTAGATGAATGATACCACCAGCTTCAGAGATACGAAGTACTAGGAAAGAAATAGACTGGTGGAGTAAATCAATGCTAAATGAATAAGATATCTAGTAGATATGAAAATAGTCAACCCAAACATCCATTTGAATATACACTTCCAGATTTAAGGATAGAAGCCTGAGTTGGATAAATTAACCGACTGAGTCATGTGGGTGAACTTGGAAAAAGTGGAAAACTGGAGGTTGGATTTACAAACATTTTCATTTGAGAACTTCTAAATACTTAAAGTGATATAATTCAGAAGTATTTCTTATAATTTATCAGTTTGCATATGAAGACTTAATTACAAATTTTTATGGGAGATTTGGCATTCAGTTTTTTATGCTGAATTTTAACATAATCATAATCCAACAATCATCACCCTTTCCACTGCTACTATCAAAGTTCAAAGAGCTAATAGCTCTCACTGGTCTGACTTCTCTGTCCTCCTTGCTGTTCTCTGAATATATTGAGCACATTTCTTTCCCAGACCTTGGCACTGGCTGGCATCTCTACTTGGAATGCCTTCTCTTGCCTTCCAGGAGTCTCTGTTAAAATGTTGCCTCTTCTGAAAAGCCTCCTTTGACTATCCTACACAAAATAACATTCTCTCACTCTTTCTTCCTTGCCCTGCTTTATTTTTGTATATTTTCACCAATGGTATGCTGTATATTTGTTTAGCCTTTTTTTTTTGTCTTGCTAGAATGTTAGCTCTATGCTTACATATTTTGTATCTATTGTATCATCAGAGCTTAAAGAGTGCTTAACACATACTAGGTATCCTAATCTATGAATATTGTTGAACATGCACCAGTTAATCATAATGAGGTCAGTAATGAGCTCAACTATCCTTTGCAAGCAGAGTTAAATTACAGCATGTTCATACCACACATTAAATAAAACATTCTTATTAAAATAACGTTTATTATCTCCAAGTTGTGAGATAATGTGTGACTTTGGAATTATTAAAATTGATCTTTCAATATCATAGGAATAGACTGAGCAAACAGAAAAACAGAAATTCTGCTTTATAATGGTAAGAAATAGAGAAAGTTTAGATTCACATTTAAAGATGATTGGTGTATAAATATTTGGTAACCTTCTTTCTTATTTATCTAAACAACTTTGATTTTCATTTAGGGTTTTGCAATCTCAAATGCACTTTTATATTCAAAGTTTCTTGCTCCTGAAGCTTAAAACTCCTCTTCTAAGTTTAATTTTAATCAAGCTATCTTGAAAATAGTTAATTGTATGTGTACCAACCTCTATTATAAGTCATATTATGTATATTCTGAGAAAAAATATTATCAAGAAAACAAAACACCATAACATAGTGTATCCATTTCATGATATATTATTATCACTAAATTATCTTTCTTTTTCCTTACTCTAGGAAGTTAGATATTCGTATTGTCGACAAATTTCTCATTAAACTCCTTTTCATAGATAGTAAGATATGTTATATAATTATTCTTCTCAATCGTTATCACCATGAAGTATATTAGGGACAGCAGGTTTATACTGATATTAAATTAAAACCTAACTTCCTAATATTAGTTTCAGAAAAGAGAGTTACAAAACTGACATGAAATGGCAAAAGGTGTGACATGTCAATTACAATTCCCTTGTTAAACTTTCTGATGAGTCTGTTGTTCTACTTGCATCAAAGTCACAATTGGCTTTCCTCACAATTGAATATGTGAAAAATATAACTGCTATGAGAATATACTTTAGTTGTATGGAGAGCAGTCTATTACTAAGCCACATTACATAATTTATTGAAGTTATTATTGTGTCTGTTTACTATGGATTGAGCTTAATTAAATTAATTTCAGCTTTCATATAAATGTTTTGATCTTTTATATTTTGCAAAAATGTTGATCCCTTTTTCATTGGAGTAAGAATCTAACACAGTGATTTCAGTTTTGAACAATGACAAATGCATCTCAAATTTTTTACATTTTCTCTACATTGACTATGGTACGTAAGTAGAAGGAAGAAAAAATTGATGATTACTTTACCAGGGCACACCAACTCTTGCACAGTCTATTTCAGAAGGAATTTAAATGTCTGGACTAATTCTAAGACTTGTATTTATTGAAGCTGTGAAGAGGTTCAAATTTGAAGCACCTGAAGAAAAATGTATTTGCTTGTATCTTTGTTTCTTTTAAAGGGGGCAATCCCTTTTGGAAATAAAGATAAAAAGCAGGCAGGACTGTGCAGACTCTATTTCCTTGTTTGGCTATTTCATTTAAAGTAACAAATCCTTAAAATGCTAGTATGATACTTGATAAGCAGCTTGAAACATTTCATTGTTTCCACCAAACTACATTTATTTATTTATTTATTTATTTATTTATTTTTATGATAGTCACACGGGGAGAGACAGAGAGAGAGAGGCAGAGACACAGGCAGAGGGAGAAGCAGGCTCCATGCACTGGGAGCCCACGTGGGATTCGATCCCGGGTCTCCAGTATCGCGCCCTGGGCCAAAGGCAGGCGCCAAACCGCTGCGCCACCCAGGGATCCCCCAAACTACATTTTAAACTGCTGTTTAATTTCTTGTCTATTTGGAACCATTTTACATAATTTTTCTTCTTTAGAGTGGAATGGCTATATTTCCCTGAATGTCCTGTATTACATATCATATATTTTAGAACCAACTAAAAGTTGTACGTGGCTTATGTGCACTTGTTGGTATTGGAAATTTTTACCATCATCTTTGAATATAGGTTCATAACTCATAAAGTTCTTTCCCAAAGGTCACATATAAGACATTGTACAATACATGAAAATGCTCCTCCTTAACATTTTCATTACAATGTGTTTAAGATTCAGAAATCATTTTTTCTTAATTTTTCCTTAAATTCCTCAGTGAGCTCAATGAAAATATTTGTAACTTTGGAATTATAAATTTATTCAATCTACGGTAGCACATTAGATGTTTTGTCTCCTATTTCTTGTAATAAAAGCAAAATTATCTAGTTGTAATCTCCTCAGCCACTCATTGCTCCCAGAAAAACACATTCTTAATAAGAATGTCTCTCTTTCTTACTCTTACAATGTGTTTTGAGCCTCCTGGCTTATGCCAGGTCTTATGCAGATTGACAATAAATTTTTTGCGGTAGTAAAGTTTATTATAATTAAATAAGGATTAGGTACTGTTTCTTTTTTTTTTTTTAATTTTTATTTATTTATGATAGTCACAGAGAGAGAGAGAGAGAGAGAGAGGCAGAGACATAGGCAGAGGGAGAAGCAGGCTCCATGCACCGGGAGCCTGATGTGGGATTCGATCCCCGGTCTCCAGGATCGCGCCCTGGGCCAAAGGCAAGCGCCAAACCACTGCGCCACCCAGGGATCCCCTAGGCACTGTTTCTACAGAGTAATAGATACCTATTTCCAGTCTAATTAATCATATTTTCCCTAGATTCACTTACATTTATTTACTAAATGCATAAATATCTTTTGGATAGAAAGTAATAAACCCATTTTTTATGGGTAATTAAAGAAAAATTTTCCCATCTATTCTCACAAATCTTCCCTTCTGGCACTCATTTCATTGGAGTATTCATGTCTCTCTGCTTGACTACCAATCACCTAAAGACCTTCGTTACAGAATTCTCACTACTTGGTCCATTTGTTGTGCATTACAGTCCATGAAGTAATTGCCACAATGCACAGTATGATGACCACTTTTTTGTCATCTGTAAGGAAAACCAGGCAGTTTCAGGGTCAATGATGGACGGAGAAGTTATCACTCTTATTTTTCTCCTCTACTGTTTTAAGTATTACCAAAACAGAATTTCTGGAAAATGCTTTGTATTTTACATACCATTGGAAATGGAGATGACTTACTCTTTATTAATTTATTTTAAATGTTACATTTTTAATATTTTGAAATCTATTATAATTTTAATATTTATGTAAGGAATGGGGCGTTTAGATGGGATGGGGAAAATATCTGTATTTTTCTCAATATATTCAGTAAACATTCCCTAATCATCTGAATGTGTCATAACTATTTGAGATCACTGTGTTTATCAGAGAATTCATATGACTTGGTGATATAAAAAAAAAGGAAGAGACAAATATGACTCTGATGTTTGAAATGTACTGACAGACATAATGTTGAGGATATTGAGGAAAACAGCTTGCTTGAGTGAGGGAAACAAAGAAACCATGTTTTGTTTTGAAATTTATTTTAGAATGGCAGAAAGACACATATTTGGAAATGGACCTTAAGTAAATGATTGGTGGTAGTTACATTATTTGTGACTCATCACAGTAGCATAATGGAATTACTTTTATTGAGTATATCCCAAACAGCATTCACATCTCCTCACCTCCATTAACTACTTCAATGTTCACCAAAATCCTCTGGGATAGATATCATTGTTAACTCAGTTTTCCAATTGAGACAGAGATTACGCCAATTCCTCAAGTTCATGCAGCTAATATGTGTTAGTCTGGAATTTGAACTTAGAAAGTCCAGATCCTGAGCTCATTATCCTACCTAAACCAACACATTAACTCTTTTGATCAAGAACAAATTGTTTTAAAAATTCTACTCTTCATAGTTTAATTTTTCTATAATAATCTATCAATATTTTCATAAATATCTTTCTTATTCTACTTTCTGAAAAATATTTTTAAAACTAATAATAATAATATGGCAGAAAAATATCTGGATTGCAAAGTATCTTAGAATGTAGGCTTTATACATTTTGTTTGAATTTTCAAGGAAAGAGACTCAGGTTGCTTATTGACATAGTGGTGAGAAGGCTACCTGGATGAATCACAGGGGCCTGGTTTATGTGAATATTTAGGATAAGGCTTACCTCAAAAGACTAGAACTCTTGAAAGTAATACTTCTATTTATAAAATGATAGAAGGAGATTTGCAATAGTTCATGGCATGGAAGTATCCATACCAGTTTTGCTTTTCTCTCAAATTGTAGAGAACATGATAAAACAAAATCAGAGGCCACAGTATGAAAGTAATTACACAGACTGCTCTTGGCTTCAGACTCAGTGTAAGGATCTATTACCTGTGTGTGATGAAATATATCCAGCATTATTAGCCAAAATGGCCATGGGATGCTGAAAGCACCACAATAAGGATCTATATATACCAAAATGTCATGTGCTGAGATTCTTTGATAATGCTGAGAAGACTTTGAGTATTAACATAGATGATCAGTTAAAGAAGAAATGTATACATTTCTAATATTTAATGCTTTCATGCATTGCGCCAGCCAATAAATTATTAATAAACAATGAATAATTCGTAAAATATTTATTTATTTATTTGTTTGTTTATTTATCATTTATTCATTATTTATTTATTTATTTATTTATTTATTTGTCGTTTATTTATTTATTTATTTGAAAGAGTTAATGTGTGTGTGCAAGTATGTATGGAAGATTGGGTAAAGGGAGAGGGAGAGAGAATGTTAATCAGGCTCAGTGCTGAGCTAAAAGCCTGACTTGGGACTCAATCTCACAATCTTGAGATCACAATCCTGAGATCACAACCTGAGCTGAAACGAAGAGTCAGACAATTTAACCATTGCACCATCCAGGTGCCCCCAGAATGAACTTTATTTTAAATGGCAATCAATCTGTCATTTTTTTTAAAGATTTTATTTATTTATTCATGAGAGATACAGAGAAAGAGGCAGAGACACAGGAAGAGGGAGAATCAGGCTCCTTGCAGGGAGCCTGATGCCGGATTGAATCCCAGGTCCCTGGGATCGCGACCGTAGCTGAAGGTAGACGCTCAGCCACTGAGCCACCCAGGCGTCCCAATCAATCTGATTTTAAATTCATGAGGACATAGATTATTTTGTTTATCTCTATGTAATCAGGTTTATTTCTACAAATGTTTTTGAGAGTATATAAAGATTATTTAATGAGTATATAGTCAGAAATAAAAATAGATGCTAAAATCATATGCAAAAATGACGTAAACAAAACATTTCAGTTGAAAAATGAGACTAAAATAAATGAGATCTGAAGAAAATAGTTAATTACATAAAATTTGAAACTCAGGAGCAAATATTAAGACAGGTACAGTAGAAATTTTGAGAAATGAAAGTAATTTTTATTGGAAAAGATTTGAAAAGAGCGTCACATGAAAGAAAAAGCTTAACTTATTTTTTTATATTCAAAATACTTGTTATTTTTTCAATAATTTTAGTTATTCAAAATTATACACTTTTTCCTTTTCAGTCAGTCTAAATATCCAGATTGATCTAATCTTATAGATGGTTTTGGTAATTTTTCTCAGGAAGTAGCAATAGATTAATTTTATACAGAAATATAAAATAAGAATAAAGTAAAATAGTACTATTTTCTTATATATTTTCACAAATTGCTTCTCAAATTATAATTATGATCTTGATTAAATTCATATTAAATTATCCATAGCTATCTGCACAAATTTTAGGTTTTTTTTTAACAATGATGGAGTGGTTATATATTAGGAGAAATAAACTGGATCTAAAAATATCTTCAAATTCATTGTGTAAAGAAGAAGTACAGATTAGTTATATAGTGAAATATTTTTATAATAAAAAGCAATATTATACAATGTTTCAGAGCTTAGAAAATATCTTTGTTTTTGTGGTAAAGAATAAGTCTGATTTAGCAATATCTGTTGGAATTTTCTGTAAAAATCACAACAAAAAAAGCATTATTAATGCAAAATTGTTTTCCAAAACTACTAATTGCCTACAAATAGTGGGATCAAATCTTTGAAAATGACTGTACCTACAATCAATACCATTCCAAAAATATATCAACATAAAATGATTGTTTGAACTGTTTTGAAATTCCATGTTTTTTTCTGAATATAGGTAATCAAACACATAAAATACTAATATGTGATTAGATGATACTCAGATACCAATGTTCTGAATATTTCACAGAATCATGCATGAAATTCTTATAGGAACAGAATGGGATATAATTAATTTTTATAATCTAAAATGTAATTAAGTGATAATATGATGGAAAATTAGCGGTTTTTATACTACTAAACTTATATTCCAGTCATTAGCCAATCTCTATTCTTTTTTATTTTATTTTATTTTATTTATTTATTTATGATAGTCACAGAGAGAGAGAGAGAGGCAGAGACACAGGCAGAGGGAGAAGCAAGCTCCATGCACCGGGAGCCCGATGTGGGACTCGATTCCGGGTCTCCAGGATTGCGCCCCGGGCCAAAGGCAGGCGCCAAACCGCTGCGCCACCCAGGGATCCCACCAATCACTATTCTTAATAACTTATTACATGTTTGAAGTCTTTGAATTTTGGATCTACATTGTAGTGTAGAGACCATCTGTTAATAAAGTACACATAAAACAAATATATTTGAAAAAATATCACATTTCAAGAAATGAAAGATAAATTTATGAAATTTAAGATTCAATAGACAAACTGTCACACTAAGGAGAACTTTCGGGGGCATGTGATATGGTATCCTGTATGGGATACTAAAACAGGAAAATACTGTTGAGTAAAACCTAAGGAGTTCTGAGTAAAATAATAGACTTTTGTTAGTAATAATCTATCAAAATCGACTCGTGTGGCAAATGCACTGCATTACTATAAAATGTTAATGATATGGAAATATATAGAAACTGCAATTTTCTGTAAATTGAAAGCTATTCAAAAATATTTATTTAAAAATGCCTTCTCAAAAATAAAAATATCCTTAATGACAAGATAATTAGATGAATTACATGGTACTTAACTGAAACATAATTAGTTAAAATGTAACTAATAATAATAGATCTGAAGACAGATTTGGGGGATTTACAGAAGATAGAGATGAAAAAAATTGAAAATATAATATTAGGGATACAGTACAACATTATTATGTGAATTAACTTCATTTTTAACTAAAAGTCATTGTTTCCGAAAACTAATATAGGTCACTCTGAAAAAAATTGTGAAACTAAAATAGAAATACTCAATCCATTTAATAAAAGATTTAATAAAATTATTGTTATGTGTCTGTGAGGTGCCTAGGTGGCTCAGTTGGTTAAGTGTCAGACTCTTGATTTCAGCTCAGGTCATGATCTCAGACTGGTGAGATTGGCCCAGCATAGAGGTCTATATTGGGCATGTAGCCTGCTTGGGATTCTCTCTCTCTCTTGCTCTCTCATGCCTAGCCCATCCCACTCCCTACGTGTGCACACATGTACACATGCTCTCTCTCTCTCTCTCAAATAATACAAAAATAATAATATATTTTATGTGATAGATTTAAACTAAAGCATTTAAAAAACATATTTGAAAATGTCCTATTTGATCTAATGCCTTTAGTACATGTTCGTGCCAGATCTTTTTATAGAGATCGCTCATTTTTTAAAGATATGTTGTCTTTGTCTCATAATATCTTTTATAAAATGATCCTAATGACTTGATTAACTTAATACAGTTCATTTTCAGACATGAATAATTTATAGCTATTTCACTGACTGGATAGAGTTCATTAAATTCTATTGATCCTGTGGTATAATTGTATATGAAATGATTAATACATGAAGTTCAATTATCAGTTATTAAACAAAGACCACTGTCATACATGTATTTCATAATTAAGAGACTATTCTAGTACATGATGTGGGTTTAAGTAATGAGAATAACCAGGTAATTGAGAGCAAACTAATATTAGAAGCTGTCCAGTAATAGAAAGTTCATCATTCAATGAATGATTGTTTCCAACTATAGTCTCATTTCTATTTTGTTTCCATCTCTTGCCAAGCTGATCTGACTTTGTGCTAGTTGTTTTGAAAGGAATGCTGAGGGATCCCTGGGTGGCTCAGCAGTTTAGCACCTGCCTTTGGCCCAGGGCGCGATCCTGGAGTCCCGGGATCGAGTCCCACGTCAGGCTCCCGGCATGGAGCCTGCTTCTCCCTCCTCCTGTGTCTCTGCCTCTCTCTCCTTCTTTCTATGTGTATCATAAATAAATAAATCTTAAAAAAAAAAAAAAAAAAAGAAAGGAATGCTGGATTTGAAATTGGTTTGATAAGGCACGAGAAGAAAGAGAAACAGAGCCCTGCTGATTATTTATCCAAATGGAAACAACATAGTCACGTGGCATAGTCTCATATATAATGCCACCTAGTGAGAAATCTTTCTCTTTTTTTTATATTTGTTTCAGGTAAGGATGTATGCTTGCAAAACAGAGAAAAATGAGGAAGTTGAAGAAGACGCATTTCCTATTACAAAAAGGAATGTGTTATTTGTTATTATGAGGAAAATGTGATCAAATAAGGCATTGCTAATAAATTGTCTCATATTCTAAAAAAAATATTGTTGTGCTGCTCTTCCTATTATTCCCACATTCTAACTCTAAATTACTTGGTGTAAAGTTGAAAACTTACATTTATTTTTGTATCCTCATAAGCTAAGAAAACATGCCTTTCACAAAGTTAGCAATCAGTAACAATTTGAATAAAAGAAGAAAACAGCAAAGGGAAGAATGAACAAATAAACGAATAACATGTAAATTATGATTTGGGGCTTAAATGAATAAATTGTAATAGGTTTAGATACATGGAATGATTTATTCCACAAAGTAATTTTTTTTCCAAAATAGTCCAAATATGAAAAAATCAAGATTTCAAAACTGAAATAGCAATATCATTCATAACTAACATTTATTGAATGCTTGCTACATCCCATTTATACATCTAAAGGCCATGAACAGTTTTCATTCTAGACATAAATCTATGCATAAAATACTAATTTAATTTATACTTACACTATTATTAAACTTTGTAGATTCTTCCTACACACATCTAGGTTTGTGTATACCTCTTTCACTTTAGGGAGAATTCAGTTACTCTGCCAATAATATGTTACTATAGCCATCTAGTACTCTATAGCTATCCTGTAATTATTTTAGTGGATATTGTGAAGATATTACGTAGAAAGAACAGCTGCCATCTGCCATCCAATGTAAATAAACATTTACCTTAAGCTTAAGGATTGGGCATAAGGAGTGTTTTACTTTAGATATTAAGATAGCAATAAGCTCCTTTTTCTTTTTCTTTCTTTTTTTCTTCTTTTTCTTTCTCTTTCTTTCTTCTTTCTTTCTTTCTTTCTTTCTTTCTTTCTTTCTTTCTTTCTTCTTTCTTTCTTCTTTCTTTCTTTCTTTCTTTCTTTCTTTCTTTCTTTCTTTCTTTCTTTCTTCTTTCTTTCTTTCTTTTCTTTCTTTTTCTTTCTTTCCTCTTTCTTCTTTCTCTTTTTTATTTTCTTTCTTTTCTTCTTTATTTCATACTTAAGCAAAATATACATGTCAGAATTTTTTCTACTTAAAAGACTTTCTAAACAGTCTTACATTTATAAAACATTTGTATGTTTGACTTGAAGTCATTCAGAGCAATTTATTTTATTTTGTGGACATTTTTTTTCAGTTTGAGCAGGACATTCTGGGCTTTGCTCAACACATTACTCTTCCAAGCTCTTCTTTGCCAGGGTGATAGAATTGATTAATTCTCTATTGTAGAAGATGTGTGTTAAAGGTGTCTTGTGGTTATATATCCTTGGCTCAGCTCGTGAAAGGTAAAGCGAGTTTTAGTCTGTGTCTGGATATTTTTTTATGGAATATTGTTTCATCTTTTCTCCACCTACACTGGAAAAGAAAGTATATGTCTTACTAGTGTTCACTGTTCAGAAAGTAAATATATAGTGTTCTAAAATTACAAAGAAAATGTCATGAGTTTGTACCAGGCAGAATGATCTTTCCTTATTTTAAATACTGTATTTTCTGGTATTGCCTATTTTCTTTCCCAGGTAAGATAAGATAGTTTAGCTGATGAAAAAGAAGCAATCCCCTGCATCTCATGAAATAACTTAGGGGAATAAGGCTGGAGGAGATGGAGATAGCATGTGTACTTGTATAATGGAAAGAGCTGAGAGACACTCTTAAGAATGTCTTAAGACATTCATAAGAATGCTGGTAGCAATGCTAGGGAGCTTCCATATTTGCTTAGCTGATATTTTGAGACCCAGCCTTCAATCCTATTATACATCTCATGTAATAATCAAAAAAGAAAAATAAATAAATGCCTATAAAGAGTAAATTCTGCGTCCAAAGGAGTCATTTTGTTTAATTCTTATCAGCTATATTCATGCTGTTGAAGCCTGCGCAGTTTGAAGCCATTCTATTCTCAAATAAAAGAATGGGGTTTGTTTCTGTTTGTAAGTATCTGGCATGAATAAATGCTTTATGTAATTGAACTATATTTTAAAAAGACATAAAATTAAAAAATTGGTTGACATTAATAATTTAAATTAATCCACTAGCTACCTACAACTTCTATGTATGTGTGTATGTATATATATCTTATTGACATATGCATCTATATATACACCTAACTCAGTATCTCCATACAGCTATCATTCAATCAGTCTATTAAATTATCTACCTATTGCTATAGCTTTTATATGGGAAAATCCACTGTAAATTTTCTTAACCATTCACATTATAATTAGACAAAGATATTTAGTTACTCTGGAAGAGCCTGAAATAATGGTGTATCCAAATATTTATTTAGTAAGTTCAATTTAACCAGAGCAGAACTCAAAATACTTGGTTAGTGTTCTATAATTATCAAATACCTCACATATTGGCAATCCTATGTTTTAATAATTTAGTGTTTTGATTATTTAATGTTCTCAATGACTCTGTTAATCTATCAAAATGGCATTAGCTGAGCTTGACGAAGTAATATATCACTCTCTCATATTTATCCTTTGTCCCTTTGGCAAATTGTCTTTCACTATGATATTGAGTATATTAAATTGCTTTAAATATTACCCAGGCAATAAAATAAAGAAAGAAATAAAAACACAGCGTACAGCATGGATCTTTTAGTCTCATTCAGCTTTTTGGTCTTTGATCTCATTCAGTTCTTGTGGAATTAGAAACTACTTTGTGGAAATTGAAGCCTTAGGTTATTCAAACAAACATCCACACAGGTTACTAAATTTAATTTGCTTAAGCTAGTGTGTTTTATGATATTTTCAGAATGGAAGCTATTTCAACATGAATTATTATTATTTCTAAATAATAACCAACACAATGATTAATGTATATTAGAATGGACAATCACAAACAGCCACGATTTGCAGATGTGTCAGGCATTTTTTCTAGTGATAGTGAATACACGAGGAAAGGCCTGTGTCTACTCTGTACATGTTTTACAGCTTTTTAAAAAAGATTTATTTATTTATTTTAGAAAGAAAGAGACCAGGAACAGAAGGGGCAAATAGAGAAGGAGAGAGAATCTCAAGCAGAGTCCCCACTGAGTGTGGACATAGGGCTCCATCTCAATACCCTGAGACTGGGATCTGATTTCTAGTGCAAATGCACTTGCAATTTCTTTGCACTTTCTGGGTTCTTCAGGTTTTTATATTTTGATCCCTCTAAAAATTAAGTTTAAAAGAGATTTTAGTTAGACACTTCACATGCTCAAGGGACAGATTAACTATTAATCTAATGAAGCTTAATCTTCAAACCTCCTAATTTTCAAGGCTCCCTTCAAGAACCCTACACATGGCCCTAACAAAGTGTTCATATAATTGTATGTTTTTGTAAAACATCCACTCTGATATTCATTCTATCACAATGTCATTCCCATTGGATGGATTCGGGGAAAGCTGTCCATAGATTGTTGAGTTAACATTTGAGTGAGGGGCATATATATTTATGTATGTGTTCCTCAGTATTTTTTAACAGATAGGAGTTAAGTTGCTACTTGCCCCAGTGTAGAGTCTGCTTCAGGGAATATTTCAGTTGATCATGATTCAGTTCCTATCATTGCATAATAATAATAGGAGTGCTAAAGATTGGGGGGGGTGGAGAGAGACACAGAGAGAGAGAGAAACAGAAAGAACAATGAAAAACTATGCTCTTCTTTCTTTCTTTCTTTTTTCTTTTTTCTTTCTTCTTTCTCTTTCTTTCTTTCTTTTCTTTCTTTCTTTTCTTTCTTTCTTTCTTTCTTTCTTTCTTTCTTCTTTCTTTCTTCTTTCTTTCTTTCTTTCTTTCTTTCTTTCTTTCTTTCTTTATTCTTTCCTTTCTTTATTCTTTCCTTTCTTTATTCTTTCCTTCTTTCTTTCTTTCTTTCTTTCTTTCTTTCTTTCTTTCTTTCTTTCTTTCTTTCTTTCTTCTTTTCTTTCTTTCTTCTGATAGAAATTGTGGTGGCGGTAAGAACATGCCTCTCAGATCTCCAGGGAGCATAACTCACTAAAGACTCCATGTAAAATCCACCCCAGCATTGGCAGCGAGGCCCTGATTTCCTCATACCGCTCCCTGCAGATGACAGTCTGGCAGGTATGTTCAGGCAGGTACATTCCTGGAAGACACAGAACTCCTCTGACAAACAGCTTTGGCTTTTTGACTTCTTGTCAGCCTTGTGCACCTAAAAGGCTTCTATTCCACTTCCCTTTCTTCTGGCTTTCTCTCCCTCCCTGGTGATCAGACTTGCGTCATTGTCTGAAACGGACTGCCTCCCTATTTCTTCTCACAGGCATTTTCATAGTAAGTTTCTTCCACATTTATCCTGTCTTGGCCTCTGCTTCTCAGAGCACCTGGATTAACACAAGAATTATATGAAATATAATTTAGGAGAATTTTTTTAGTTTGAGGGGACAAAGCAAAAGTGTCTAAAATATTAGGATGTCTAAAACTGCTTCAACAAAAAACACATTTTATAGCATTTTATAGAATTGTTTTCCCCAAATTTGACAGTAGCCTTAAATTTTGTATCAGTGCAGTCTGATTATCCTGAAAAAAAGATTCTGAACTATTAGAAATAAAAACAAATTTTGATCCATAATGCCAGAAGGAGAGACTGATTGTCTATTCTCTCTTTATGAAATCATTATCATGAGATATATTTAAGGGATTTTATGTCCAAATTGTATGTGTGTACAGGGGTATATGATAAAGACTTGTCAGACATTTAGTTAACAAAATTATATTGCATTATTGGATTTTTTAACTGTGTTGCCTATTAGCTTTTATAATTTTGCAATAATTTTCTGAGCCTATAAAGTACTATTACGTCTAATATTTTATTCCTAGGTTTGTATTATTTTTCCTTTTTTTAAGCTTTTATTCATTCTTTGAGGAAGAGAAAGAGCGCATGTGCAGGTGCACATGAGTTGGGGCATGGAGAAGCAGGAGCAGAGGGCCAGGAGAGGCGGGCAGACACCCTGTCCAGTGTGGAGCTGAGGCCAGACTCCATCCCAGAACCATGAGATCATGTGACCTGAGCCAAAACCAAGAGTGGGCCGCTCAACTGACTGAGCCACCCAGGAGCCCCTAGATTTGTGTTTCTTTTCTTAAAAAGGATCCCCTAAATTATATAATCTTCAGATGCTACCAAATGTCCATCTCACTCACTTCTACATCCAGAGAAGCAAGGCAGGTGAAGAGTAGCATTAAGCAATCATTGTTCCCACCCCAAATTAAACAGATGGGTCTCTGTGCCATTTTGAGGAAGAATAAAGGTAAAGGGAAAATAATGCTCTCTGCTATTGTTCCTAATTTTGTTTAGTGGTGACTACCAAGAGATTGTTTTCTTAGAGTTCATTCTCATCTATTTAGACAAGGAATGTGTTTTTTTTTTTTGTTTTTTTTTGTTTGTTTGTTTACTTTGGTACTAATGATGCTGTATTAGAGTTTAATTTTCGGATCATATTGCTCTTCTTTTTTAAGCATTCTCATATTTTTATTTCTAGATTTAAGATAATTACAAATTACAATAATCTTTTCCTGAATAAAGTGTGATGTGACATGAAAAAGTAACATTTTTCCATAGAAATGCTATGGTTTCATTAACACATCATATGATGAATTTATTTGATTACCTTTGTGTCCAGTTTGAAATGATGCTTCCTGTCCTTTATTTTGAATTTCTCCTTTCTTTTTTTCAACTTTTCTCCATTCAAACCCCTACTTCTTTTTTCCCTTTATTATATGTATTTTTATATAATTTTTCCTCTGTTACTTCCTGTCATATCTGTTCCCTCTGCTTCATTATTGAAGCAAATGTACATCATCTGGATCTATTTCTTATGAACTCAAGAATTCTCAAGTCAAGGAGCATCTGGGTGGCTCAGCAGTTGAGCATCTGCCTTGGGCTCAGGGTGTGATCCTCGGGTCCTGGGATTGAGTCCCTCTTTGGGCTCCCTGCATGGAACCTGCTTCTCCCTCTGCTTGTGTCTCTGCCTCTCTCTGTGTATCTCTCATGAATAAATAAATAAAAGATTTAAAAACAAGAATCCCCAAGTCTAGTCTACACAGTAGCATTTTATGTAAATGCACTTCTTTTCGTATCCAATTTCCATGTGGGAAATTTGTACACTTTACCCCCTCACCCTGAATTCCCGATTGCTTAATGTCAGCAAAAATATGCCTATTTATATGCACAAGAGCTGGTTGGATATTTATTCTCTGATATTTATGTCTATCTTATTTGTCTTATATTTTTCACCAGATACAGAAAATGCAATTCACATTTCTGTCCTATTGCTAATATTTTCCCTTTATTTCTTTGTTCTAGCTAAAGATACCAGCATATTCATGGAAAAGGTTTCCAGCCTCCTTGATGGAAGTCTAACCTGAATAAAGCAGTGTTTTCAACCTGACAACATTGAGATGAAATATGTGAAAAGAGAAAGACAATAAAAGGCTGACAGCTGATATTGGTCATAGTGAGCAGTTCCTCACAAGCACTGAACTCGTCAAATTAGACGCCTTTTTTTTCAGCAGATCTTAAATAGTAGTGCTTTGCAAACGTCATCTAAAAATTCCCATGCTGTTTTTACTTTGCCCATGGGAAAGAAACAAGTCTAGCAAAATAAATATGAAGTTATATTTTGCAAAAAGAGCGAGGAAAAACTGAGTTGCAGCCTATTGAGTTCTTTTGAAATTACCTTCTCTATTTATCAGTGCCTTGCAGTTCTCACCGTATAAAACTGTGTCATAAAATCAACTCCTGCTCCCTTAAACCATAATGTCATGTAAGTTTGTATTTTTAATACCAACAACGAAATGTATTTATAGGATCGTCTGCACATAGTATTATACAAAATTCTATAAGAAAACTATAGAAATATAGTTTATCAAAAAATGAGACTTTATGTTCTTCAGAGATCAAAATAAAGAGAAAATAAACTTGGATTTATAACTTAATACATCATTTTTGGTGCCATTATAAAAGGTGTTTTTTTAAATTTTGAATGCCAATTATACATTGCTAATATATAGAAGTACAATTGATTTTGTATGTTTATTGCACACTGCAATTCTCTTAAGCTCATTTATTAATTTTAGGAAACTTTTTATAGATTCTTTAGAATTTCCTACATAAACAATTATGCCATCTATGAACAAAGACACATTTCTTCTTTTTCATTATGTGCTTCTTCCTTTTTTTTTTTTTGTTTTTTGTTTTTTGTTTTTTGGTCTTGTTGCAGTGGACAGGAGTACTACACTAAATAGGAATAATCAGTAATTAGAATGGACATCTTTGCCTTGTCCTCAGTCATATGTTGAAGTGGATAGTGTTTATGCAAAGAAATAAGCATTCCTTTCTTTCTGCTACTACTTTTCAGTGGTAGGAGTGCAGTTTGTCTCCTTAGAAGTTGAACGTATTTTGGGATTAACTGTTGTTTCACTGTAATGCAGGCTCTGAATTCCTAATGAGCTACCCTCTGTTTAGAGTAGGTGTTTCATTTACCTCAGTAACTGTTTGATTCTAAATTTTAGGTCTTCCCTTTGTGCTGTACTCCAGGCAAGCCTTTTTTATCCCCTTTTGTTCTCATCCACCCCCCCCCCCAACCAGAAGTTTCACTTTAGCTTGTTGCATGAATTTGTAAAAAAAAAAAAAAAAATTATTTATTAATTCATGAGAGTCGCAGTGAGAGAGAGGCAGAGACATAGGCAGAGGGAGAAGCAGGTTCCCTGCAGTGAGCCTGATGTGAGACTCGAGACAATCCCAGGAGCTGGTATCATGACCTGAGCTAACGTCAAATGCTCAACCACTGAGCAACCCAGATGTCCTAACCTGCTTAATCTTAGACAGAAGAGAATAGGCGAGTAAGCCATATAATACTTTAAAAATTATTTTTAGCCAACAAATAAGATTAATTAGCTCTAAGAGTGAGGAACGGAATTGAGCTCATGACTAGGATTAGGTCTTAAATTGAACTAAACACCAGAGGCTATGTCCTCCTTGAGTGAGTACCACTGAAAGCAGATGCATGCAGTAAAGCCATAAGGCTGGGGAAAGACCCATCAAGTTTCTGAATTTTTATATGCAGACAGGAACAAGACTTCACATTACCTGGGATATTATGATTCACCCACCCTGGTTCTTATTATACTGGCTACTGATTCTAGACTCAATTCTGTGTTCTCAGAGCTAAGGTTCTGTTTCCTCCTTCTTCTAAACTACTCACTTGAAGTTTATCTCAAACAACATACATGTCTTTTCTGAAAAGTGTGTAGGAAGCACAAATTTAGAAATAATTCTAATTCTAGATTCTTTGCAGAAAATATGATTTTACAAATTTAAACTAAATTTAATTGAGGAGAAAAAAAACAAGCTAAGAGAGCCATTTAACAATTCTTCAACTGATAAAATTATTAGAAAAAAAAAAGGAAGAAACACGGGCCTGAGGGATTTTTATAACAATAATTTGCAGCTGCATTTGTCCTAAAGAAATTGAAATGAAAACAAAGTAAGTGATTGGCATCCTAGTGAGAACTTACTTCCTAGTAAGTTCAAATTCATGCTTCCATGTGAAGGAAATATATGTGCCCTTTAAACCCAAGACAGACTTCTCATACTCCCCAGTTCCCTACCCACCATCTAACAAGGAGTTGCCCTTCCAGATCCATTATTGTTCTCTCTGTCCCAGTTCTCTTTGTCCCAGAAAACAAATCTCCGGGAACTGTATCATTCAGAATGTTTTGGTTTCTAGTTTTCATTTTGCTTTGACTGATGCAAATCGCTGATTGGAGATTAGAAGATGGAGAGACATCAATATGGCTACCTATTTGCCCAATCTTCCTTGCTTGACTGTTGGTCTGGCTCCTCTGGGGTACTTCCTTGTGACATCCCTAGTCTTCATTGGGTTCTGGTAACATTCAACAGAGGATCCTCCACTGGTGTCTTTAGGCTTATGGTGACAACTACTTTCCATTTTTCTCACCCAGGGGTCCCTTGCCACCTTTGTTGGTTAATCTTGTCTTTATTTCTGAAAATTGGCCCTTTAAAAATGAATATTGTCTTCAATGAAACACTTTTTTGAGCAGTGTTTAATTTCTTTTGTTTCAATGTGTGTTTTTCCTCTCATATATTTATCACTTAGTTTTTCAGAGTACTTCCTATGTGTTTATACATACATATATAATGTAAGCACTACTTGATGCTATAGTTCTCTATCTCTTTATCTAACCTCAGAAGTCTGCATTTGTGTTATCACCAGAGCCAGTTCACTCTGGGGATGGGAGTGTCATTTTAAAATCCTTTTAAATGTAGGAATAAATTTCCTTCCAGAAGCATAAATGAGAATGAACTTTCTATTATACGCTAGGTAACACTCTTTCGTATTCCCTGGAAGCAGCAGCTCAGAGTTTTTAACCAGTAGGCTACAGTATCATGAAAAGCCTTTACAGTTAGCTTTAAACAACATTTGTTCTTTATCTAACAAGTATATTTTTAGCTCTCTGCTCATAACTCAGAAAGAGGAGTTAAATTTCTACTTTAGAATCCCCAGTAGTAAATTTGAGCACACTAAACTTTCTATGACACCTCTGATTTTTATGTCATCATTATCTTTATATAGCCTGGCCTTTGAAGGGACTGGTAATTCTAAAAGACTTTGTCCTCTTTTGCCATAACATTTAAAGAGATAAAAGTGTGCTTAAAAATAAATATACAATATTAAAGATATTTTTGATATGAACTGTGCCATAATTAAAATGTTTAAATTCATATTTAAATAAATCTATCATCTATCTATTATATATATATATATATATATATATATATATATATATATATATATATATTACAGAGTACTCTTTAAAATTGACAGAGCAGGGATCCCTGGGTGGCACAGCAGTTTGGCGCCTGGCTTTGGCCCAGGGCGCGATCCTGGAGACCGGGGATCGAGTCCCACGTCGGGCTCCCGGTGCATGGAACCTGCTTCTCCCTCTGCCTGTGTCTCTGCCTCTCTCTCTCTCTCTTTGTGACTATCATAAATAAAAAAAAAAATGAAAATAAAAAAATAAATAAAATTGACAAAGCAGCCAGCCAATATAGTAAGGTTAAAAAATATGCTCTATACTGTATAGTAAGGTTAAAAAATACAGTAAGGTTAAAAATATTGTAAATGAAAAAAATATTGTAAATGAGTAAGTTTGCAGTTTGAGTGTTACTAAAAGTTATTAGTTTTGTGAGACTAGGAATATCTAGATCATGTCATAACCATCATATCTACCAATGGTGCAGAAAATATTAGATAATAGCAGAAAAGAATAAATTGTAAATTTATTATGTCTGCTCATATATTCTTGCCATCTTTAGGCTTCAAGACTAAGGCTGGCCTTTTTATTTTACCCTTAGTGCCAGATACTCTATGTGTAGTCCTGCATTTTGTAGGATTGAGCAGAATGCAGGACCTTGAGAAGGCCCTTTAAATGTTATCATAATTTTATTTTATTTTTAAAACCCGTAATGTCACTGGTTTATAAGTAAAATCTGATGATGTCTTAAGCTGTGACTATGCAGATTCTAATCTCTTTATCACTGCTATAGATTTATTGACGGAAAAAAAAGATTTATTGACGGTAGGGCATGTGCTAACAATAGGATGATTACAATTTTTAAAAGAGATAAAAAGTTCTTCTCTTAATGAATTCATTTGAACTACCTCAGAACATAATAAGCTGAATGTTACACAACAAAATTTAAGTTGTTTTCTAGAATTTTAGTAACTGTATTCCAAAAAGCATTTCTCCCATAAAACAAACAAACAAACAAAAAATTAGTCCAATTAAATTAGGATCAGGCTAGAAAGTGTATATTTTTGCCATTGTATATTTTTGTTGTTGCTATATAGGATTTATTTAATTGATAACAAATTTGGGAGTATTTTGAATTAGAGGTCAACATGAATAATTTCACATTGTTTCCTGCATATATTAAGGAAATACAATTTTTTGTTTATTTAAAATCCAACTGGATTTAAATTACATATAAAAGTTTCTCCATAATTTAGAATATCTCATTTCATAAACATATTCCCCAATATTACTGTCTGGAATTAGAAAGTCTAAAGCACTTCTGATTTTTATGTTTCCAGGCTACAGTTATTGTAATCATAGAAAGTACTTATGCTTGCAAAATAACACTTAACCATTACTGAGATGTGGGATGTATTTATAAATTCTGCCATTAAGCTGAATCTAAGCTTGAGATTTGCCCCCTACCCTGGCTCATAGCATAGTGCTATGATCATATGCACAAAATTGTGATTTGAGATTACGTGCATATGTGTTTGTGTGTGTGAGAGAGAAAGACAGACAGAAAAAAGGGAGGGAAGCATGGGGGAAAAGAAAGAAAGATAACTTGATTCCCAGAGAAACGGTAGAAATAATATAAGATGATAGACTAAAGTTGAATTAACTGGTTTCAGAAGTCTCATCAGATAACAAGAAAAAGAGAGTGATCATGCCAGATTCAGATCTATACCTGCCATTGTCTCTATTATTTCAATATAGCACCTGTAACTTAAGCTTTTTGCCTATGATTCATAAAAAAGCATTTTGTTCAAACACAAACCACAATTACTGTACAGTTTTCATGATTTTTAAAATAAGAAGCGTTTTTAATAATAATCTCATAGATTGTATTAAAAATATTTTAAACTATGAACCTTGACTATTTTAAGTACTTATTGAGCCCATTTTTATTCATAGAGGACATTATTATTTTAGTTTTATTTTTTTTAATTTATTCTTAAGCATTTTATTCTTTTCTTTTAAAGTATTTTTTTTAAACTTATTTATTTATGATAGTCACAGAGAGAGAGAGAGAGAGAGGCAGAGACACAGGCAGAGGGAGAAGCAGGCTCCATACACCGGGAGCCCGACGTGCGACTCGATCCTGGGTCTCCAGAATCGCGCCCTGGGCCAAAGGCAGGCGCCAAACCGCTGCGCCACCCAGGGATCCCCTATTATTTTAGTTTTAAAGACTGTATTTATTGAATTGAAAACTGCCATGCTGTGATATATACTATGAAGTTAATTACTAATGAAATATTTATAAACATCTTCAAAATTATTATTATTTAATGCTGATTTACACTACATAAAATATCCCATATATTGTTATGTACTCATTACAGCAATCGTGTTAGTTATTCACAATAGAGAGGCAGTCATTAGGAGGTTCACTGAGTGGTTAAGGGTCTCACCGATGCAGGAAGATTAGGCCATAACCCTGGCCTCTGTCACCAACTTCAATGGCCCTTGATGGGAATCTCACACAGGATGACAAAACTAGTGATAATAACACTAAGCATATAATAACACAAAGCATTACAAACATAATAGTGTTTATTGGTTAAAAGCAAATTTGATAAATCTACAAAGAAAACAGGAATGATTTCAGGTATAAATTTATTTCCATAATTTATTCATTCAGAAAATATTTATAAAGCAACAAGTATAGGCTAGGTACAATTTTAGGTAATGGAAATTCTGTAGAAACAAATAAGACACAAAAACCTTCACCTCATAGAGTATGTATTCCAGTGGAGAAATCAGACACAAGAAAAATCAGTTAAACATCTATTATGGAGGATAATGGTAGGTGATTAAAATTAATAATAATAAAATAGGAAAAATAATAACAATAATAAAGGAGGAAAGGGTAAGCTTAAACAGATGAAACAGTGACCAAGACTTTAATAAAAGGTGTAGTGAGGGAATGATATTTATGTAGAGAACTAGTGAATCTGTCAGTATTCACACAAAGAGAGAAAGAGCCAATAGGAGATGTGTATTAAGATATTTACTGCAAGGGACTGGTTTATGTGATTGTGGGGGCTGGCTCAGGAAAGCTGAAAACAAGAGGGAAGGCAATTAATAAAGGACAGTGGAACTTTTGTGTGTGAGTTGAAGTTGCTATCCATGGGGAGAATGTCTTCTCCCTTTGGGTTGTCTTACTTATTGACTCAGGCCTACTTAGATCATCTGGAATAATCTCCCTTAATAAAAATCAGTTGACTCTGGACTTCAATCATATCTACAAATAATCACAACTCTCTTAGATTAGTGTTTGATTAGCTAAGGGCGTCTGTAGCCTTACCAATTGGATGTATAATACTGACCATGACCCTGGGGTAGAATTCAAGGCAGAGGGACAAGTCATTAACAACAAGGTCTTGGAAGAACACACCTAGCCTGTTACAAGAATAGCAAGAAAGCCATTGCATCTTGTGTGGAGTGTATGGGACCAACAACTATGGGAGATGAGAAGTCAGAGGGAGAACTAGCAAGACAGATTTCTGTTGTGTTTTGTAAGTTATGGTAAAAAGCTTTACTTTTAGAGAGATGATAAGACATTTCAGGATGCTAAGCATAATTGAGAGGATCTGAGCTATACTTTATGCCATTGCTCTGGGTTGCTCTGTTCAGATTAGACTAATGAGAACAAGAGTGAAATCAGTGGGAGGCTCGACAATAATCCATGGTGGTTGGAGAACAGTGTGAGTTGTTATATTTTCATTATATGTCGAAAACAGACCCATGAACATTTGCTGACGGGCTGGACAAAACACTCATCCTGATATTTTGGCTAAAGCAACTGGAAGAAGAGTGGACACTGATTAAGAAGTTCAAGACTATAGGAGCCTTATAGAAGAGGTATCAAGAGTTCAGTTTACATGTGTTGCATATCAGATGACTACTAAGTATTCAGAATGAGTAATCAACTTTGTAGTTTGGAGTCCAGAGAACAGATGCAAGTTGAAATTCATCAGCCCCTGGATGGTACTGAAAGCTCTAAATCTGAATCAGAAAATGGTAAGGAAATTAAACCATTGATTTAGTTTTTTTTAGGTTTTGCATCTTTTTCATTGTTTTTCAACTTCTTTTAATTTTTGATTGATTTTCAAGGAATTACACACTCACAGTAATTTGAGATGTTCCATAATGTATAAAGTGACATAAAAATCACTCAGAATCCCACCACTTAGTGGTGAATGATATTATATTTTGTATACTTTTTTCTCAGATTGTTCCTATACATTTTGTTTCTTCAATTCCTTGAAATCACAGAATATATTTTCTATGTTACTTCAAATTACATTTAAACATTTTCTTTAATGACTACTGTATATAATATTCTACTGTATATAATGCATAACTCTTCAGCTAATGTTTTCATTTTTTTCTCTACTCTGTTAAAAACACTGTAGCAATGATCTTCCTTATGTATTGTTTTAATGGTAATTATTATCATACACATTGTTACATAAATTTAGTTATAATTTTCACATACTCAATAATTGACAGAGCAGTTTGATACTGTGTTTTATGGTGTTGTTGTCCTGAAATGCTAGTTTATAAATAAAGATCAATATTTTGAAGAGTGTCTTAAGTAATAAAAACATACAGACCAGAAATGGTGTGTTGTAAATGAAAAGAAATCATCTCTTTTCAGCAAACTTAGGCAATCAGGGATGATTAAAATAGCCTGTTTACTGCTGCAGAAAGATACAGTCGCTGTGCAATTTAGAAGACCTACTTCCTAGAAATAAATGAGAAAAGCTGCTTAAATATGTGTGTCACCTAAGATAGAGAAAATGAGGTTTAGAAACTTTTTTATCTTCCTATTTCATGAGAAGAAAAGTTCTCAGACTTCCTCAAACTTATTCTCACAAGACATGCATCAAAGGCCTAATTCTCAACACACCAATTTCTGAGCTTTAACTTACCAAAGACTCTTCCATCCCTAGTGAGCAATTTCTACTTTTGCAAAATGGCAGAAAATGTCACATTTGACAACTACCCACAGAAATCAGTTTCACTCAAAAGAGGCTATTTGTGAAAGAAATTCATACACATACCGAGTCCTATAGAAATCTAAAGTGAGATTAAAAACAAACCTTCTTGAGTTCTCTTAGACCTTTTCACTCCATTGCCCTTTGGTTTTCTACATCATTAGTGTTCTGGTTTTGCTGGATTTCCTCACTCTCCTAGCCGCTGGTTATGGCCGCTTTGATCCTTGCATGAAAGTGTCCAGTCTGTAATGAGTCAATTTAATTTGGTAGCTCATCTAGGAAATCCTTTTTTTCAAAATTCAAATGAATATTTTAGATCCTTATTAGTACTGAGGCACTGATGCTCTTTCACCAACCAGTGGAACTGCTTTAATGAGATTGTTGCTAAATGAGTCCTGGATGAGCAAAAGATTGCATCTAAAATAATTTGTTTCCTATAATCCACCGGTGTTAAAAAAAAAGGGGGGAGGCGTTATATATCCTTGAAGATTTCAACAGTACTGAATGAAGAACAAATGCAAACTTTATTAATATTTAATTGCAAATGGAAATCTACCGATTGAAACTACAAGAAAATTACTTTAGTGTAAATATAACTAAAGCTGAAAATCAAACTCATACATTTAAATAAGCAATCAGTTTAAATAGATATAAATTCTCCAGTAAAATTTTGTTCAGGAGAAATAAAATAAATATGTTAGTTATTATCTGTATATGTTAGATCTGTGTTAGTTTATCTACCTTGTTAATGTTTGCTACAATGATATAACACAATATGTTATCTAGATTAAAGTCAGGAAGGTATACAAAATTATAGCTCCTTTAAGTATGTGTGCAAATAAACCATCTCAAACAATAAGCTGAAGCTGAACTAATTTCAAAAAGTTAAATCAAATGTAAAAACAGGAAAAATCAAAATGAGTAAAATTACCCCAGCAACCAAAGGGAGCATACAGATTAATTAGTATTTTCTTGGGCTATATGATAGTCGTTTATTAGTTATTAGTATATTTCAATTCCTCTAGCAGTTTACTATTTGGAACTCATATTTTTTATTTTCATAGGACAAACTCATAATGTTGTGCTTTTAGGCAAAATAATTTTAATTTCAAAATGAAAACATTTATTGTCTTTTATTCAAAAAGCTTGCCCCTTTTTAAGGGGCATAACTTCAACAGGAGAAAGCCTGTAGAGTTTGTTATCGATATTACTAAAAGCAAAGCATGGAATGAGTTTAACAAGAGAGACAGAGAATGGTATAGAGAAGGATACAGAAGTTTGGAGAATCTGAGTTCAGTTTGTGAATCTGGGAGACTTTCTGACCTCAGAAAGTCAAATTTACAACATCTGTAAAAGAGGGAATTGGACTCAACACCTGCTAAGTCTCTTTCCAACTATCAGGTTTAATAATGCTGTGAAAATGATGAAGCTCTTTTCATTCAAAATTCAACAGTGATGGCCCTAGATAAAGACGGTGGTGGAGACCCAAGAACTGGGCAGTAGGTCATGTGGCAGTGTCCTCCTGTGGAATCTGCCTTGGTGTTTCGCATGGTGGTATTGGGGCTTAAGCAAGATAATTTGTGTCAGTATTTTGGATACTGTAGCCTCCTATAGGAATACAGGTTATTAGCAGAGCAATTAATCATCTTTGGAGTCTAAAATTATATTTTTATTACTCCTAAAACCAACATTACACTATATGTTAACTAACTAGAATGTAAATAAAATTTTGAAAAAATAAAAAATAAAAATTTACAGCAACATTTAAAGAACAATAAAATAAAATAAAAATATTTTTATTGCTTAAAAATGTGTTATAATTACTCTTGCAAGGGTTATTTAGCCACCTAGTATTGTAGCCCTGGAAAAAAGTTAGGAACTTCAAAGTAGAGACCAGATAAAGATGAATAAAACAATTGAATTTCAAGTACTGATTTTGGCAATTGGTAACCATAAAATCTTGAGCAAATTACTTTCTCTTTCCAGACCTCAATATACTCACCTATAAAGTGAGGATAATGAGATCTACATCATAAAGGCACTGTGAAACTCACATGAAATAATGCATGCAAAAACATCTGCATACGTTTTATAGGTGGATGTTTCTTAAATTTTATTGAATTCTCAACCTCTTTCTCATCCTCACATCTTATCCATTTGTCTTAGAAATCTGTTAAATCTAGTTCATAAATATCCCTCAAAATTCACCTTCTTCCTCATTTCTATTGTGAATAGTTTTGTTGGGGCCTTTATTATCTATTTTATAAACGGATAAACTCCTAACGTTTATCTTCAGTGTTTCCATCTTGTAATATATTCTCAACTTGGCTATCAAAATTGCCTTTCTAAACTGGGTATATGATCATTTCATTCCTTTGCATAAAACCTTTGGATTGAGAAAAATGTAGAATATGGATCCTCCCTCTTCTTCCCTCGATACCCTCTTCAAATGTACTTCATGTAATTCATCCATTAGTCAAATTCATTACCCTTAGCTGTGTTAAGATTTTTCATATTTGGCACCTGGTTATCTTTCCAACTTTCATATTGCTACCTTAGTTTCCAGGCAGCATTCCACCCAATTTGTATTCTACAAGTATCCTCTGCTCTTTCATATAAACATATCTCTGCTGCCATTATTTCTACTAGGGATATCCTTTATATTCTCTCTACAGCAGAGTTTCTATTCCTTCAAGAATATGCCTCAATTGTTATACTGCCTCTGTTGCTGAACCTTGGCTGAAACTCCAAGAAAAAATCAAAGCACTTTAAAAAAATGCAATATGATGTCATTGGTTGCTTAGATTATAGTGCATTTTTTGATTTACATGTTTGTTTGTCTGTTTTCTTCCAGGGATCTCTGAGCTTCTAAGAATAAGAGCAATTTGATATGCTTCTTTATAGTCCCAGCTGCTCCCTATGTCAGTTGTTGCACTGTAGTATCAGAGACCTGAAACATTTGTCTAACAGGATGAATTAATTCTGTGAAACTTGTTTATGGCCTGTGATTTTCTCTTATAATTTAGGAATTCAAGTGGTAAGCTGTAAGGACAGTTTGTTTTGTTTAACTAAGAATTTAAGAGTTAGGAATTTATGGGGGAGAGGATAAGGCATTTTAAGTCTGATCAAATATTCGAATAAGGTATCAGTTTTATGAATTGAAGAAAGACTGTATACTGGAAAATCCTCAAGGCATAGAATAATGTTTGATTAACTTCACTAAACAAAACAATAGAGACAGCAAAGCTAAAATATCTAAAAACCTTTCTTTAAAACCATTTACTACTTCTGTTTTTCTTCATGCCTTCCCATTCACTAGTCAGCCACCACAGTCTAGTTTTGGCTATAAACTCATCGTCTTCTAATAGTTAAAATTTTTCATGTAGTAAACATAGGGTATTTTCATCCTTACCCTATGTAATTGAATACTTTCACTATCTTAAAGGTTTCCCCCTTTTTTTTTGTCTTTTCTGACATCACATTCTTCTGTATTTCTTTTCACCTCTCCACTGATATTTCCAAAATTGTTTGTTGACCTCCTCTGTATGTTGGTCTAAATAAGGGTTCAAACAGTCTCATTAAAAAAAAAAAAATCTTATAAAGGGATTACCATTTCACATTTTTACATACCACTCATAAGTAGATGATGGACAAAGTCATATATTTTTCTATAACTTTACTTCTACATTCCATTCTAGAATATTCTAACTGGTTCTCAAATATTTCAGAAAATAATATGTCCAAAAGATGAACCCTTGGTCCCCACCCCCCCAAATCTATCTCTGTCACCTAAGCTGGTCCTCCACATCTCATTGGTGTCATCACTATGCATTACTTACCAAAAGTGAAAAGTTATTTATGTTTTTCCTTTATCTCATCTTGCCTCCTTTAAAAATAAAGAACAATGACCCTAAATTGTGTGTTCTCTCAACCTCAGAGTCAATCCTGGGATTTGCCATAGACTTCTAACCAGATCCTGGAATCCAATCTTTATTCCTTTCCACAATAGTGAGAGTGACATTGTTAAGTAACTATCACTTAAATGTCTCTACATCTTCAGAAAATCTCCATTTAATTAAGAATAATATTTTTTTTTTGTCATAGTCCATAAGGTCTTTGGTAATCTAATACTTTCTCAGCTCTCCAGTCTTTAATGTTGCTTCCTTCTCAACTAATTATCCTTGAATTTTTTCTTGCCCCAGGGCCTTTGCACATAATCTTCCTTCTGTGTACTTCAACTGAAGCCAGCTCCAGTCATCTTTCAGATCTCCATTTAAATAACACTTACACAAAGAAACATTCATTGACTATCTTAAGCATAACAGGCTGCCTTCCTTGTTCTGTAACTTAGCAATAGTCACACACTAATCAAAATTTTAATTTATTATTCTATAAATGTCTATAAATTTATATTCTATAAAAATTCTCTACTCAGGGATGCCAGGGTGGCTTAGCAGTTGAGCGTCTGCCTTCGGCTCAGGGCGTGATCCTGGAGTCCCGGGATCAAGTCCCACATCGGGCTCCCTGCATGGAGACTGCTTCTCCCTCTGCCTGTATCTCTGCCTCTCTCTGTCTCTGTGTCTCTCAGGAATAAATAAATAAAATCTTTAAAAAAAAAAATCTCTACCTATTCTTTAAGATGTAGGCCACAAGAAATCTTGTAAGCCACATGAATTCCACAGTACCTAGAGAGGGAGACCTAAATATAGTATGCATTCAACAACAATTTTGGGATAAATAAAGAAGGGCAATTATAAATATGCCTATACATGCTTGGCCAACATCTTCCTAATTTTGCACAGTTTATACCTGCAAAAGTCCTCTTACATTGTAGTGGGTGAAGAGGAAAGAACTGTAGAACATGAATATATATACTCATAGAAACTTTGTGAAGTAGGTGTTATTTCTATAGAGACTTGTGGAAAATTTCTATAGAGATTTGTGGAAAATTGTGGACAGAAAGATTATGCAATACACTCTTTGTCCTTTGGATTATAGTAGCCACAAAAGTCTACATCACGAATTCTGAACTGTCATGTTACACGACCTTTGGGCAGGTCTATGATCCCCTTAACTAATTTCAGCAGAATTTCAGGTAATGGAGGTTCCCTGTCACTGTGCAGGATCAAGATTTCATATGAAAAATAGCTCACTATTAAAATGTTTTGGTGATATTTAATGTTAGAGAAGGAAACATCTTAGAAATTGTAGGCTTTTGCCTCTACTAGTTACTTGTAAGTATTTGCCAAATCCTCAAAAAGATATAGTCTCCCTTTTTATAAAGTAAAACTTTTATTTAACTACTTACTAGTGATTTTCGAGTTTCCGTTACTTTCCATACAACTTACATGTACAGTTGTCAGATGTGTAAAGCAATGGATCTTAAATTGATGAGACTTTAAAAACATCTGAACATGCTGACTAGTGTGGTTATTTAATATGAAAAGAACAAGAAATAAATCTGCCCAATCTAGTTGAAGGAGAGAGGAAAGCAAACAGTAAAAAGATATTTTTTATATTTCTCCAAAATAATGAGAGTGAAAATGAACTCTTACTTCAAAACAAGGATATATGTATATTGGGTGTATATATATATATATATATATATATATATATATATATATACCACACATATATATTTAAATTAAACCTTATCTCTTCAGCATAACCATATTGGCTACTGACATTAGAGCAAGCATTTTATTTGTACATAAGAGCTGTAATGTGAATGAAAGATAAGAAAAAAGTTTGAAGACATATTAATAATCATAAGCTCTGCATTCTCTGAAGGTTTAGCCAGGACCCAGTAGGATATGGAGATACTTATAAATATAGTCTTTATTGTTAAATCATAAGAAAACTGTAACAAAAAGATTAAAAAGATTTTCTCCAGAAAACATTTAGATTAAATGTGTAGTATAGATTCACTTCGTGTAAATAAAGCTATATATATTTATATATTTAAACATTGTATTACTCTAATCAGGAAGAGAAAATGCAAAACCAAGCTGGGATTTCAGATTAAGTTCCAGGCTCAACTGACCCCCCAGGAAGTTCTGGAGAGTAAACTACACCCCACAGTTTATCTGTCTAGAGGCAAAGGAGCTGGATTTTACAATTCCAAATCTGTCAGTGTTTGGTTACAACCACTCTGAGGGGATGAAGATGGGTAAAAAAAAAAATCCCAATTATTTCTGGCTTTTCATCCACAGGCAGCTCCAGTGCTCAAGGGCATTCGTGTGAAGAAATTTACAAGTGCAAACTTAACTGCAAAGCACACAGACGCTGGTGGAGGAGCTCTGACTTGGGAGAGAGATCCAAGGGGATGGGATGGGTGCAGGAGGGCACCAATACTGTCCACAGTACAAAAGTTCTATTAAAATAATAACTTTTTATTGTTTTCTATAACAAATCCACACACTGCTAATTATAAGATGCATTTTAATATGGTATACAAATGATGGAGGAGTGATTTAAAAGAGCATTTTATTTTATTTTATTTTTTTTAATATTTATTTATTTATGATAGTCACAGAGAGAGTGAGAGAGAGGCAGAGACATAGGCAGAGGGAGAAGTAGGCTCCATGCACCGGGAGCCTGACGTGGGATTCGATCCCGGGTCTCCAGGATCGCGCCCTGGGCCAAAGGCAGGCGCCAAACCGCTGCGCCACCCAGGGATCCCAAAGAGCATTTTAAAATACTGCAGTGGGAGAAAAAAAATACTAAACCCACATAAAGACTGAACACCCTCCATAACCTGGAATTGAGATATACATTATTACATACCTAAAGTCCAAATTCCATCAATGAAGTGCCTGGATATTGTATAATATAGATTGAATTAAACAACTCCTAGAAAACCACTGAAGATGGTTAATTTGTAGAGGATCTATGTGGTATTTTTTTAAGTTTTTATTTATTTATGATAGTCACAAAGAGAGAGAGGCAGAGAGACACAAGCAAGCTCCATGCACTGGGAGCCCGACGTGGGATCCAATCCCGGGTCTTCAGGACCGCGCCCTGGGCCAAAGGCAGGTGCCAAACCGCTGCGCCACCCAGGGATCCCTATGCCGTATTTCTAATAAGACCATTTAGAGTTTTCTCAGAGGGACTATGTTTAAGGTTACTGGAATACTCTGTATTTATATATATATTCTTCTAATCAGCAGAACTATGGGGTGTTTTTACATTTTAATAAAAAATATCAGGTTTTTTTAAAGTTTTTTTTTCGTTTTTTAAAGTTTTTATTTAAATTCCAGTAGTTAACATATAGCATGGATGTACAGTATAATAATTCAACACCTCTATACAGCACCTGGTGCTCATCACAAGTGCCCTTCTTCATCCCTGTCACCTATTTAACCCATCCCCATCCTCTACCTACCCCCTGGTAACCATCAGTTTGTTCTCTACAGTTAAGAGTCTGCTTCTTGGTTTTCCTCTCTCTCTTTTCCCTTCCCTTTGACCATATGTATTGCTTCTTAAATTCACACATGAGTGAAATCATATGGTATTTTTCTTTCTCTGACTGACTTATTTCACTTAGCATAATACTCTCCAGCTCCATCCATGTCATGGCAAATGGCAAGATTTCATTATTTTTTTACAACTGAATAATAACTATTTTATAATAATAAAGAATATATTATACACACACATACATATCACATCTTCTTTATATATTCATCAGTCATTAGACACGGGTTGCCTCCATAATTTGGTTGCTGTAGTTAATGCTGTTATAAACACCAGAGTGTATGTATACTTTTGAATTAGTACTTTTGTAATCCTTGGGAAAATACCCAGTAGTTCAATTGCTGGATTATAGGGTAGTTCTATTTTTAACTTTAACTTTATGAAGAACCTCCATACTGTTTTCCAGAGTGGCAGCACCAGTTATTATTCAACAAAAATAAGTGCTAACTGTGTGTTATGCAATGTACTAGGTCATAGAAACACATAGATTAATGAGAACTATATTCTTCCCTCATGAAGTTCACAGTTCTTATGATGATCATTATCACATTCTGTAATTTAGCATATTGAAATATGTAATCAAATTCCTGGAAGTCATTGGTTTTATGTTGAACTATGTGTTATTTACAAAAAAATTCCCCTCAGGTTTTCTACAATATAACCACATGAAGATATATATATATATATATATATATATATATATATATATATATATAGCATTATATGTAATGCTAAGTAAGTTTCTGCTAAGGTGAATTATGTTACATTCAAGCAGAAAAAGTCATGTTAAAGAAAATTTTATAAAACAGCTACTTTTGACACTGGAAGCCATGATTTTTCACACAATATGTCCAATCTGTGAAATTTTTCAATAATAATAATAATGAGACATTGTTTCAGCAAAGAATTTATAATAAAATGAAGAATTTACACTGTAAGAATATAAGATGTAAAAATGACAGAAGAAATACTATAAAATAAAAAAAAGTTATTCAGTATAGAACTAAGTTTATTTTAACTCTTGCAAAGTGGATCTGCTATGCAAAACAAATTAGAAAAGACAGAGATAAATACAAAGAAAAGAAGTAAAATAAATAAAAATAATTTCATCACCAGAGATAAATAAGTTTAGGCTTCTGGTAAAGAATGTTTTTAGACTTCTCTGTATATGCATATATTTTCCCCACAAAACTGGGATTATACTATGTCCACTGTTTACTAGAATGTAATTTTTATTAAGCTGTATAATGTAAATATGCTCTTTATCTTTAAAGCTAGTTCCTCATAATCATTTTCGAAGACAGATTACCATTCCATTTCAGGAGTAAGTAGCAATTTTTAAAAGCAATTGGTCTGTTAGAGTTCTAAGGTTTTTTGTATATTTAGGTTATATACATGTTGCCAAAATGCTCTTATATACATGTTGCCAAGATTTTCATAACTGGTACTTCTCTCAGTACTATTGAGTTGTAGCTATGTCCTCACACTCTTATAGTTCTGTGTTTCGATAATACTTTTATCTTAGCTTTGTGTGTGTGCAAATGTATTTGTGAAATACACTGAAATATGAGCTGTAGATAATGTTACTTCACATTATTTGTATTGTACATGACACTTAATTTTAATATATTCTTAAAATTATCAATTTTGTGTATTCTTAGTTACACTTTCAGTGTTACTCTTAGGAGGTCACTTACTAGATCAATATTATATAAACATGAACCTCTATTTTTACTAAAATATATGATTTTATATAGTTTTTTGATGTTTTTCATTATAGTAAATTAGTAGTTGCATCAACATTGTTTACAAAACATCTACTCTTTCTACTCCAATAAAATAACTTCTTGTACCAGCATCATACTGCTTGAAGTCTGTAGCTTTTATTATCTGTTTTATTTGAAGTGAATCAATTTTGCCCCTTTGTGTAATTTATAAATCTTATGATTCTATGTAGATGCATTTATTTTTATGGATTAATTTTAGAATCATTTCATTAAGTACTCAGAAAATCTCTTGGGAGTTTTGATTGGAATTAAATTATATTTATAGAATAAAAATAAAAAAAAAAAAAAACTCCTTTAGGGGCACCTGGGTGGCTCAGAAGCTCAGTTAAGCTTCTGACTTGACTCTTGATTTCAGCTCAGGTCATTTCTCAGGGTTGTGAGATGAGCCCCACATAGGCCTCTGTGCTCAGCAAGGAATCCGCTTGGTATTCTCTCTCCCTCTTCAGCTCCTCCTCCCCTTGTTCATATACAGGCTCTCTCTCTTTCTAAATAAATAAAAATCTTAAAAAAATAGAGTCCTTTAAAATATTGTTTTCCCATTCAGGGACATGGCATAAATGTCACTAGAGTTTTAGAGTTGTTTTCTCATGTTTTATAAACATCACTTTTAGGTTTATGCTGACTACATTTAATGATGCTCTTTTTTTTTTAAGATTTTATTTATTTAGTCATAGACACACAGATTGAGAGAGAGAGAGGGAGAGAGAGAGAGGCAGAGACACAGGCAGAGGGAGAAGCAGGCTCCATGCAGGGAGCCCGACGTGGGACTTGATTCCGGGTGTTCAGGATCACACCCCGGGCTGCAGGCAGCGCTAACCGCTGAGCCACCGGGGCTGCCCAATGATGCTCCTTTGAATGGCGGAGTTTTCCATTCTGTTCTGCTACCTGGATATTCTTTGAATATATGAAACTTTTTTAAAAGAGACTTTATTTATCTATTTATTTTATTTTTATTTTTATTTATTTATGATAGTCACACAGAGAGAGAGAGAGGCAGAGACACAGGCAGAGGGAGAAGCAGGCTCCATGCACCGGGAGCCCGATATGGGGACTCAATCCTGAGTCTCCAGGATCGCGCCCTGGGCCAAAGGCAGGCGCCAAACCGCTGCGCCACCCAGGGGTCCCTTATTTATCTATTTAGAGAGAGAGAGAGTGAGTGAGTAGATGTAGGGGCAGAAGGGAGGAAGAGAGAAAGTATCAATCAGACTCCTTGCTGGGCACAGAGCCCTACATGGGCCCAATCCCGTAACCCCAAGTTCATGACCTGAGCTGAAATCAAGAGTCAGTTGCTCAATGGACTGAGTCACCCAGGCACCCCTTAAACTTTATTTTTATAACTTGTAACTAATCATTTTATTTTATTGACTTATTACATTCTTTCTTTCTCATTTTCTAGCTATTTTTGTTTTATTTATTTTAGATGAATGATTGATCACATGATCTACAACTGTTTTGTTTTTTTTTTTTCCCCCCAATATGTACTTCCTTTACCTCCTTGCATTATTTATTTCAGGGTCAAGATTTTTTTTTTTAAATAAATGTTGAATAGGGGCAGCCTGGGTGGCTCAGTGGTTCAGCACTGCCTTCAGCCCAGAAAATGATCCTGGAGACCTGGGATCAAGTCCCAGTTCTGGCTCCCTGCATGGAGCCTGCTTCTCCCTCTGCCTGTGTCTCTGCCTCTCTCTCTCTGTGTCTCTCATGAATAAATAAATAAAATCTTTTAAAAAATGTTGAATAGTCAAATTAACAAGCATTTTAATAGTCTTACTGATTTAAGGAAAATACCTCAAACTTTTCATCATTAATTAATGTGCTTGTTAATTTCAGATTATTATGTAATTATAACTGGAGCGTGATTGAATAGCCACTTAACTATAAATACTATAACTAGTGTTCTGATACAAGTTTTCAGTTCTCCATTTTAAGTAATAACAAGCATGGTTAACATTTGCTAAATGCTTGCTATGTTTGAGGCATAGTTACAAGCACTTATATACATTTATATTTGATTTCTGTAGTAGAATTAGTAAGTAGATAAAACAGATGAAAGGCATAGAATCTGGGATTTGATTTCAGGTTGTCTAGGTTTAGGGTCCTTTCTATAAAAATGATATGCTGAGTGTCAGTAACTGGTGAAAATCTAACTAATCTGTAAAGAAATAGAAAAACTCCCATGTTCGCATCAATATTCCTAATGAGGACTTTAAGGGGAAAATAAATTAAATTTTAGATGTGCTGAATGTGAGCATCTCTGGGATATGGAAGTGAAGACTCTGGTAAACAGCAATATATACTGATTTGATATTCAGAAGAAAAATCTCAGATGTTATTAGTCAGGGCTCAGTCATTTCCCAAGTTGAGTTATACTGTAATTGTTCCCTAGTTATAGGTCTGGGGGCCTGCTGAGGAAGCAGAGGCAAATGTTAAGGAGGACAAGTAATGTCCTATAAGATACTAGCCATATCTAAATATTTTTTTAAGCTTCAAGTAAGAGAGAAGGCTTCATATTTAACAAACAGGGAGGGGATTGGGAACTAGATCATTTCTTCACGCACAGAGTTCAAGGGAATATGGATCTTCAAATTCTCAAGTTAACGGTCACATCCCAAATGTGAGGGTTTCCTTGGAAATAAATTCCCTGAAAAAGTTTTTGAAGCTCTTAATATTTATTTTGAGTAAGGTCCACATGCCAATAACCACTTTGATGACACAGTTCCCCACAACTTTGTCTCCTTTTAAACCCTATATCTCTTTATTTCAACTTAAATGCAACTTGCTTTTGACTGTATGGAACAATAGGTGGTGCAGTTATACCCTTATCGTATCATTAACAAGAAAAATTTTAGTGTGTCTTTATTGATCAAAGTCTTTTAAATTCCATTTCTTACTGTTGGAATCTAGCAGTAGTCTGCTTTCACAATTCTGTGAGGTCACTTTCATTTCTGTCTTGGAACCCAGCCAACTTTTCCTCTGTCAAGTCTTTCTTGTAATAATTTGTTAAAAACAGGCATCCCCAACCACCACACTCTATGAATATTTTTTTAACCCTTTCCTCTACTGGAGCTACAAGTTTAGTAGGTGGAATTTTGCCTGCAAACTTATTATAAGTAGTACTTTACCAGTTGGCTTTTGGTGACATGTATGAGATCTCCATTTGTCCAGCTTTAGAGATCACTATTTATTACCTTTGCCATTCCCCTTATTATCCACTACTAGTCATCACACCAATATGACAGAGTTAGGGATTATTTTGACTGTTGTTGTTATAACAATAACCCACTAAGGACAGACATTTCTGTACTTGTTCTTATAGAAAAGGCTGTGCTGGTAGCATGAAGTCTTAAGATGTCAGTGACTTAGCATGATAATGATTTATGTCTTGTTTTATCACAAGCAGATGTTATTCAAGTGCTTACCTGCCATCTCAAAGCTCTGAAACTTGGTACATAGGACTTTCAAGACTGTTGTGGCAGAAAAAGAAAGAAAGAGGGAAGCCATGTTGGTTCTATTAGATAGAACTAGTCAGATGGCATCAACCTAAACCTGAAGCTCTGAAATAGAAGAATATGAACATTAGGTGAGGGTTAACTATCTGTGCCACAAATCTCTCTCTCTTTTTCTTTCTTTCTCTCTCTCTCTCTTTTTTCCTGTCTCCTGTAATTAGCACCAGTTCAAAGCCAGAGAATGAATTTTCAGAAATATCTAAATAGTTTCCTTTCCCTGATGCACAATGTCCTTTAAGTGATTATGATTCTTTTTGGGGTAAGCTGCAAAAAAAAAGATTTATAGATTAACATTTTAGTAGTCTTCTAGAATCCTTACTCAGGGAGCTGGGCCACCCTGATTTGCAGGCTGCCTGGGAATGAAAAGTAGATCACATCAGAGCCTGGTTGAGAGGCTCAGAGTCTTCACTGTAATGATATAATGCAAGTCTTTGTTTATAAGATGTAGATATAGGTGTAGATGTATATATTAGAGCTTTAGTGAGCTGTCAATCTATTTAAGACTAAGGTCAATCACAATCAATGAGATTGTTGAAAAGTCTTCAAACAAGGAAGGGCTAACTTTCTCAAACTTTCTGCTTGCCAAAAAGCTCAGGGGCATTTGTGAACTCAAGGTACCTAGAATCCACCAAAGTCCACATTCTTATTATGAGATTCCCTATTCCACCGGTCCTCTAATTTTTATAAAAATGATCTAATAATGATGAGAATTCAATTTATATTATAATCTGCATGCAATATGTATCTATAGAATACAATTTGCAGGATTGAAATATGCATCTCATATTTTGTTATATGAGGTTTATAAAGATAAAAACTTATCTCAAATCTCCATCATATTCCCTAGAACTACTCTTGGTAAGAAAAGGCATATTCCCTAGAACTACTCTTGGTAAGAAAATGCTGCATAATCAGTTTAGAGTTGAGAAGAGATGCCACTCTATATATTTCCATCAGAAAGAAATACAATAGAGGAAACAGAGTGCTTACTAAATTGCTGGAGGGGCTGACAGAAGAGAAGTTGGATTGGCCTGCCAGTAGATGTTTAACTCATGCCACTGCAATTTGCATGCATGATATCAGGAAGTAGCTGCTGACACCTAGACTTTAGAAGGCTGCAAAAAATATCTGCTGCAGTACAGCCTTTACACAACCCTACAACTGCTGACAGGCAGAGGAACATGGAGTCTGTTTGGTCTCTGCCAATACCCATAGTTGCCAAAAACCCATGCCTCTGCTGCTGCCACTGCCAGAGGCAGAAACTCATCTTGCTTCTGATTTCTAAACTCATGTAAGTACATCTCACTGGCAGACTGTAAATAACATCCAAAAATCCAAGCAGTACTGTAGACTGGAATAAATCCAGATTACAAGTAAACGCCAACCAGCAAAGCAACAGCATACTTTAGAGAAATCAAAGAGTTAGAAGATTTCTTTGTGGCTATAAATGTAGTACCCAGGGCATTGGTGACACTTGCCAGAACAATTTCTGTGGGTGGGTGAGTGAGAAAACTAAGGCTCAATAGTGATCTGGAGGTGATCGAGGACTCTGAAAAGATGATTACTTCAAGACACTTTCCTTTGATCAGAAAGAGAGAAAAAAATTAATAGTACAAATGGGACATGCAATTGACTAAAGGTTTTTTGGGGGACCCTACTTTATTCATTCTTTTTCCCTATCCATCCCCTCTCTTCTCTTCTCTACACCTTATAAGCTAGGAAGGACATTTGAAAATATTTATTATGAGGTAAAAGACCTAGTAATCTAATGGGAAAGGACAGAGGTTCCAGATACTCTGGAAGGAAGGGATAATTGCTAATCAGTGTCTCTGAGAAATTCAGTAGGTGAAAATGAGATAGTAAAGCTAGAAGAGAAAAACTTTGCTTTGCTTCTTCTCTGAGCAGTGCTGCTAACCTCTGCCATCTTGTTTTTCTCCAAGCATTGTTTCTCTGGCTTGAGTTCTGTTAGTAGACAAAGCTCTGGCTCCTTTCAGCATAGGTTTTTCTTGTACATTCCCTAAACCTATTAAAAATCAATGAATCAGAAAATTTAGAAGTCTGATTTTATAATTAAACTAAAACAGTATCTGAAACTAATTTTTCTCTTCATCTTATTAAAAAACATGATATAAACACTAATGAATACCTGCTGGTAGTTTATGTTTTTATGAACTTTAGACTTTTATTTCTACATAGTCTTTTCCCAATGTCACAATTCTCTGAAATGTTTACATAGCTATGGTTTCTTAATAAAAATAATATTCTGGAGTTGGGAAAAGCCATCTGGGCCAGCATCAGGGACCTTTTGGCTGTACCCATAACTAGTTCTGTTACCTCAACCATATTATTTCTCTGGAGTTCAGTTTCCCAATCTTTAAATGATAACTGTATTTACTTGATCTTTCTTACAGGGAGGTTATTGGTGTGGATAGTAAAATAAATTTGTGATCCAGGTTTCTAGACAAAAGCAGTGTCAATTCAATCCATGTAAAGGAAAATCAAACCAGCGTGTGTCATGGGCTAAAAGAAGACGCCTTTGTGGGTTACTGAAAAGATGGAGACACAGATATTATCTTGTGACACCTGGAGACTGACTGCTTCCTCTCTCTTGTTGAGAATGTGGCCTTGTTGATATCACGTTGGTTTCAGATACAGGAATACCTGATGTTCATAAAGACAAGGGAAAGGAACATACGTTATGAATGTCATTTCTTCATATGTAATGTTCTAAGACATGAGGATAGAGTGTAACAAAAGTTGTGTTGTTTAGTCAATTCTGGCAAGTTCTCTCTGTAGAGACCAGCAACAGCTGTGCGCATACTTAGGGAATGTGGCTGCCAGGGAGAAGCAGCTTCAATTATTAATAAATCTTTTCTTTTTTTTTTTTTTTTAATAAATCTTTTCTATATCATCACCACACCACCGATATTTATTTTTTAATCCTTGGCTAAATAAATTGGCTAAAGCTGTGTTTGTTTTCTTCCTGCCAAAGCATAACTTACTTAAAATGCTGCAGTCAGAAGTGATCTAATAGGGACATAATAGAAATAGAGTTTGAACAATTAAAAACTATTGTATATATTCAAGACAAACCATAGATTTGCAGGCTGAATGATATTTAAAAGGAATCCAGAAGTCAATCTTTTAGTATCTTTGTATGCCACTGATTTTTAAAAAATTCATTTAGGTATGCTGTATTTTGAAAAAAAATGCATTTATTGTCCCAATCATGAAGAAAAAATAATATGCAAGGAAAAATGTTTTAAATTGAGATTCATTCAGAATAGAAAAGTCCCATGACCACAGCTTTGTAGTACAACCTGAAATCTGGCATTGTGACGCCCCCAGCTATGGTCATCAAGACAGTGTGGTACTGGCACAAAAACAGACACATAGATCAATGGAACAGAATAGAGAATTGAGAAGTGGACCCTCAACTTTATGGTCAACTAATATTCGACAAAGACTATCCATTGGAAGAAAGACAGTCTACTCAATAAATGGTGTTGGGAAAATTGGACATCCACATGCAGAAGAATGAAACTGGACCACTCTCTTTCACCATATACAAAGATAAACTCAAAATGGATGAGAGATCTAAATGTGAGAGAAGATTCCATCAAAATCCTAGAGGAGAACACAGGCAACACCCTTTTTGAACTCGGCCACGGTAACTTTTTGCAAGATACATCCACAAAGGCAAAAGAAACAAAAGCAAAAATGAACTATTGGGACTTCATCAAGATAAGAAGCTTTTGCACAGCAAAGGATACAGTCAACAAAACTAAAAGACAACCTACAGAATGGGAGAAGATATTTGCAAATGACGTATCAGATAAAGGGCTAGTTTCCAAGATCTATAAAGAACTTCTTAAACTCAACACCAAAGAAACGAACAATCCAATCATGAAATGGGCAAAAGACATGAAGAGAAATCTCACAGAGGAAGACATAGACATGGCCAACACGCACATGAGAAAATGCTCTGCATCACTGGCCATCAGGGAAATACAAATCAAAACCACAATGAGATACCACCTCACACCAGTGAGAATGGGGAAAATTAACAAGGCAGGAAACCACACATGTTGGAGAGGATGCGGAGAAAAGGGAACCCTCTTACACTGTTGGTGGGAATGTGAACTGGTGCAGCCACTCTGGAAAACTGTGTGGAGGTTCCTCAAAGAGTTAAAAATAGACCTGCCCTACGACCCAGCAATTGCACTGTTGGGGATTTACCCCAAAGATTCAGATGCAATGAAACGCTGGGACACCTGCACCCCGATGTTTCTAGCAGCAATGTCCACAATAGCCAAACTGTGGAAGGAGCCTCGGTGTCCATCGAAAGATGAATGGATAAAGAAGATGTGGTCTATGTATACAATGGAATATTCCTCAGCCATTAGAAATGACAAATACCCACCATTTGCTTCAACGTGGATGGAACTGGAGGGCATTATGCTGAGTGCAGTAAGTCAATCGGAGAAGGACAAACAGTGTATGTTCTCATTCATTTGGGGAATATAAATAATAGTGTAAGGGAATAGAAGGGAAGGGAGAAGAAATGTGTGGGAAATATCAGGAAGGGAGACAGAACATAAAGACTCCTAACTCTGGGAAATGAACTAGGGGTGGTGGAAGGGGAGAAGGGCGGGGGGTGGGGGAGAATGGGTGACGGGCACTGAGGGGGACACTTGACGGGATGAGCACTGGGTGTTATTCTGTATGTTGGTAAATTGAACACCAATAAAAATTAATTTATTAAAAAAAAAAGTCCCATGATACAATAAGGGAAATCAAGGAGATGTACAAATGTAAAGCATAGAGTGCTTTATGACAATTATGAATCTTTGTTTCTCACTTATTGAATGAATAGCTCAGGAGATGTGATCTATAATATCTTTTTTGGATGCATATCTTGAGAAGTAATGATGTAAAAATGGTACAGTGGCTTAGATTTGCTCATTGTTATGGAGACAAATTCAGGATTCAGTCCTTGGAGGCCTCAGGATAGATCCTTAGGGATGTAATGCATTACCTTTTAGTCCAGTCTATATATTTCTACTTATCTTTTTTTCTTGGGAGATCCCAAAGATTTCAGGGTGTTAGAAAAATTAACATGCTTCACTAGTACCTTAGATTCAGAGTCACTGAAAATGTTGAAAATCTACATTAAATCAATATATTTTTGGCAATGATATGCCTTAATATTGCAATGAACTTATGAATTAAGTCAAGATATTTTACACATATTAATTAAATGCTATACCAGTTTTATGCTATTCCTTTTAATAGATGCCCAAACACAAGAAAAAATGTATTAGGTGAATTTTTTTTTTCTCTTAGGTGAATTTTAAGAGGAATGCCGTATTGATTTTTAATCAGGGGATGAAGCTATTCTAGAATTTTTAATATTAGTTTCTTTAGACTGAACATTGGAGAAACTTTTTCTTCCTTTTCTCAAAATATTTTTCTTGAGTTTTCTGAGCACATTGCTATTTTAAATTTATTTTTAGATATGACATTTGTTTAGAAGTACTTGAGAAATCACACAATACTTACAGACAGATTAGTATTTATAAGAATGTATGGTCCATGATCCTATATAGAGTGCATGTGCTTAAATTGTGTCTTTGGTCTTGGATACACTACTTAAACTGTCTCCATTTTCTCCATGAATTTGGGATAATCATACCCACATCACGGCATTTTTGTGTAAATTTATCTAATCCCTAAGAAAGTTTTTAGCACAGTTCTTAGTTTATATTTAAGATTTAAAGAAACATTACTCAAAATCAGTTAGAGTTTGTGGCATGTAGTTCTTATTTGGTACTATCTGTAGAAGAATATTAACAAAGTATAATTATAGTCAAGTTTTTAAAGATTTATTTATTTATTTGAGAGAGAGAGAGAGAGAGGGAGAAAATGTTTGGGGAGGGGGCAGAGGGATACACAGAGAGAGAATTTCAAGCAGACCTTGGCTGAGTATAGAGCCTGACTGGGGTCTTGATGCCAAAACACTGCGATCATGACCTGAGCTGAAACCTAGAGTCAGAAACTTAACTGGCTGATCCACCTAGGTGCCCTGATTATTTTAAGCTATTCCACAACATGGATGTTTTGTAGAATAATAGGTAAATAATACCTAATTGTATCTATTGAACATTACATTTCATGATAAATTCAACTTTATTATTCATGTCTTAATTTCTTATTAGAAATATAAACATAAGCATGAACAAAATCTTTGTTATAGACTAAATGGCACTGATTGTCCATCTGTCCTTGCATTGATATCTTTGTTTGTGTGTGCATGTGTGTGAAAATTTCCCTGCCTTTATTTTAGTAATTTTTGTCAAGCTTTATAAAGATCTAATTGGTATACAACATTGTGTAAGTTAGAGATATACAATATGCTAATTTGATGGATTTATATATTTTAAAATGACTAACACCTGCATTATGTCACATAATTACTGTTTCCCTTTTTTTTTTTTTTTTTTTTTTTTTTTTGGTGGTGAGAACATTTAAGATCTCTCTTAGCAACTTTCAGGTATATAACTTTCAAGTATATAACTATAATCACTATGCTGTACATGAGATGTCCAGAATTTATTCATCTTATAACTAGAATTTTGTACCATTTGATCAATATCTTATTATCTGCCACCCCTCCAACCCCCGGCCCACTGCCTGGTAACCATTGTTCTACACTTTGTTTTTATGAGTTAGATTTTTTTAGATCCCACCTGTAGGTGATATCAGACAGCATTTGTTTTTCTCTATCTTACTTATTTTATTTACAATCCCCTCAAGGTCCTCCCATGTTGCTGCAAATTGAAAGATGTCCATTCTCCTGGTTGAATAATTTTACATTGTAGGTAGATACCTTCTTTATCCACTTATCCATTAATGGACACTTGTTTCCATATCTTGGCTACTGCCTGCATCCATATCTCTGCTATGTCTTCATAATGGATGTATCTTAACTACCTTTGACATATGGCTTGACATGTGGTGTGATTTCGAGAACGTCATGTGGTGAATAAGAGCAGGCCTTAAGTCTTAGGTGTTTTAGTTTGCCATAAAATAAAAGCATGGCCTGAGTAGCCTGCTCACCTATATCAAGAAAAGGACTTTGAAGCACAGAAGCCCTGGCTGCTCCTCTAACCTAGAAAGAATAGTAAATCCACACCAGCTTTTGTGGCCTGAAGGAGAGTCACTCCAGAATCCAGCCTGTATTAGCTGATCTCCAGCTGACCCAAGATTCATCAAAAGAAACTTTAAAACTTCAAAAAAAAAAAATCACTGAGCTTTGGGGCACCTGGGTGGTTCAGTCAATTAAGTGTCTGCCTTTGGCTTAAGTTATGATCCTGAGGTCCTGGGATTGAGCCCCATGGACATGACAGGCTCCCTGCTCAGTGAGGAGTCTGCTTTTCCCCCTCTCTCTGCCCCTACCTCCCTGCTCATGCTGTGCTCATGCTCTCTCTCAAATAAATAAATAAGAAATCTTTTTTTAAAAATCACTTAGCTTAGCTTTGAGGTTTTTTTCTTTCTTGATGTTAATAAATATTCTCTAAAGCTTCTGTTCATACTATGAAAATATTTTTTTCTTTTCAATACTTTAAATTCCCAACAAAATTAAAAAGAGAAAATAAATAAAAATGAGAAGTCATAATAATCTACGGAAATATAAACAATTAAAGGTAATGACTTGTATTTTAAAATAAATTTACTTGTCATGAATGAATAATTTTTTTCCCCTGTGGCCAAAATTTAGCAGATAAGCACTTTCAGATTATCTTCACATATCGAATATCTAGATGGAATTAATGGCACATTTGGTGGAACATGAACTGCTTTAAAATATGGTAAGAGTTCAGGGGCTCCCTGAGAGACCTTCAATAGTATCAAGTAGCAAACTCAGGCCTTGGGTCAGGTAAACAAAGATAAGCTTCACTGGGAAAGTGATACTGAAATTTGATGTTCAGATATAGCAATTGGTGCTTTTTAAAAAGAGGATGAAATGAGGTGCTTAATTGTTTAAAGAAGTGAAAATAAATGATCTACTTGACCCTCTCCTTCACATCTATGGAGTTGGATAGGATCTTCCCTTCTGACCCTAGAAAAGATAAGGTAGTTTCTTAGACTTAAGTGGTAATGGTTTATAAAAAATCTAAATCTGGAATGTTACAAGAGTTTAGGAATTTTAGATTAGACTCAGAGTCATTAGATTTAGAGTCATTTTTTTGGTACCTATATTTCTGTCTTACTTTCCTAGCTGGTAAAAGAAAACATGGAAAGGCCATTGACAGTTTAATATACTTCAGCTTGAATGTCTACCTTGACCATTTTAAGGGATTATTGTGAGAAACAAAGAAGTTCATGTTTGGGAAATTTCTTTAAAATCTGTACAGTACTGCCTGATATAAGTTATGAACTATTAAAAAATAACATCTAGCAATTGAAGTATAGGTAGTTTTCTAGTTTACATTATGTGGTCATATATTATTCAGGTTGAATTGTGTACTTTTAAGAAACTAAATATTAAGAAAAATTTAAAATCAATTATCTTGATTTTATCTTGAAAAACAGGATCTAGGTTTTTAGTAGTTTTTTTAAAAATTATCCATTTCATGAAAGTATTTTTAATGATTATTGAAATCAAGAACAGCTAAAGTTTTCTGAGCTAGAATTATTAATATATATGCTATGCACTTGAATACAAGTGTAGGCAAGTAAGTCCTATGTGAGTTATAACTTATAGATCATCATAGGTAGCAGGAATTCTCTGCTACTGTTACTAATAATAACTTCCATCTTTGTAGCAATTTTTCCAGGGAAGTTTTCTCAGAAAATGTCATAGAAATATTTCTGCCTTATTATTATATAAACAGATTTAAATGAAGGAAGATTTCTTCAATTAGACCAGATGAAATTTTCATCAAAACAAAACATTTCGTCTTGAAAACACTTCAGGTAGAAGAGAAAAATGTTAAGGGCACCTGGGTTGCTCAGGTGGTTTTGTGTGACTCTTGGTTTTAGCTCAGGTCCTGATCTCAGGGTCATGGGATCAAGTTCTGCACTGTGAGTGGAATTTGCTTCAGATTCTCTCCCTTTCCTTCTCCGTCGGCCCCTCCCACTGCAATCTTTCTCTCAAATAAATAAATAAATCTTAGGAAAAAAAGAAAAATGTTATATTTATGGCCATCTTAACCTAAACAATTTGTTGAACTACTCTGTGTGTGTTTTCTATATAGTGCATATACTCGATAACGTTAGATTAAGAAGATAATAAGTGACTAATTTATTTTTCTCAGTGCCCTAGGATGTCTTCTCTTTGCATAAAGATTTCTTTCTTTTAAATATTATCTATTTATTTATGTATTTGTGAGAGACGCAGAGAGAGAGGCAGAGACATAACAGAGAGAGAAGCAGGCTCCCTGTGGTGAGCCTGATGTGGGACTTGACAGTTATCTTTTATTATATCACAGTGTTTACTCAAATTCTTACAATGAAATGAACAAATTTATTTTCTTAAAAAGTGAAAGTTGGGATCCCTGGGTGGCGCAGCAGTTTGGCGCCTGCCTTTGGCTCAGGGCGCGATCCTGGAGACCCGGGATGGAATCCCACGTCGGGCTCCCGGTGCATGGAGCCTGCTTCTCCCTCTGCCTGTGTCTCTGCCTCTCTCTCTCTCTCTGTGACTATCATAAACTAAAAATAAATAAATAAATAATAAAAAAATAAAAATAAAAAGTGAAAGTTGTATATATTGTTGTAATGTGTAAAGAGTGATCTCTGCAGAGAAAGGAAGCCGTGTGGTAGGTCTTGGGCAGGACAGAGCTGGAATCCGGTTTCTGGTCCACTGCTTTTCTCTCCATGATCCTGGCATAGTAACTGAGGAATTTTTTATCTTTAAAAGACACAAGAATTTAATTACTTCATATGGATATAATGACTAGGTGAGGTCATTTGAATTAAAATTTAACATTGCTTGGGATGCCTGGGTGACTCAATAGTTGAGCGTCTCTGCCTTTGGCCCAGGGTGTGATCCTGGAGTCCCAGGATCGACTCCCACATCGGGCTCCTTGCATGAAGCCTGCTTCTCCCTCTGCCTATGTCTCTGCAACTCTCTATGTCTCTCATGAATAAATAAATAAATAAAAATCTAAAAAATAAATAAAATAAAGTTTAACATTGCTTTAAGAAGTGTTATGGTATTTTTTAAAATGAACACCAATACAAGATCAAAATGCTTGCATATCTCTGTAAATATATGTGGTAGAAGCTATTTGGTGTCTCAGGGCTTGGTACTTCCCATTTCCCCAGATAATCACATGGCTTCCTACTTTTTTATCAGTCAAGCTTCTGTTTGTTAGATTGTTTTCCTGTCTTCAAGGTAGCTTCTCCTTCCTCAAAGTCTTTTTCTAGTTCACCATCTCCTTCCACTTTCATCCTAGAATGGATCACCACGGAAAAAAATCACCTTGGTTGTGTTCATTTTCTTTCCCTTTAGGGGCAAGTAGTTATTCTTGTTTATTTGCTGAAGCTTCAGTGCCTACAGAGGCTCTGAATAAACATTAAGAATAAATCAAGGAACAATTAATAAATCATAGATAAGGTTAGTGTATGTATATATATACATATACAGATATATACATACATTATATATTTTACATATATACACATATAAATATATATATTTGCATCAGTATATAACTGATTTCTCACTAACACAACACTTTAAGAATTCTTTGTGCATAAAATTAGATAAAGAAAATCAAAGTATTACATGAAATTGTTTTAACTTAAGGCACACTATTTTAACAAGACTTTTTCTTCTTAAGATTTTATTGATTTATTCATGAGAGACACACAAAGAGAGAGGCAGAGACTCAGCAGAAAGAGAAGCAGGCTCCCAGCACGGAGACCCATGTGGGATGCCATCCCGATTCGGAAACCCTGGGATCACGCCCTGAGCGAAAGACGCTCAACCGCTAAGCCAGGATGCTAAGCATTGTCCCAATATGATTTTTGTATAAGATTTTCTTAGTTGGCTTGTTTTGTCACAACAAAATACGATTGACTGTGATATATTTTGGGTGGATTAAACAAGATTTTTTTTCTCATAGTTTTAGAGAATGGGAAGTCAAAGGTCAAGGTGTCAGCTGATTTGACTCCTGGTGAGAGCTCTCTTCCTGGCTTGTAGACAGAAACTTCTTATGTCCCCTCATTGTCACAGGGCCTTTTCTCAGTGCTGTGTGCAGAAGGAGAGAAAGATCTTTCTCTTCCTTTTCTAAGATCATCAGTCTCATCATGAGGACCTCAGCTTCATGACCTAATCTGAACCTAATTATTTCCCAAAGGCCAAATTTCCAAATAGCCTTACATTGAGTAATAAGACTTCGACATAGAATTTGTAGCAGGGGAGCACAAACATTCAGTCCATAACAAAGACTTACATATTTTCACAAGTCTTTTGTATAAAGTAAAAATATCTTCACAAGCTTTTTGTGTAAAAACTTGGTTACCGGCATATATTGTAAATTATTACTTTAATTTCTACTATTATATATTATATTTTTCAATGGCCATGATTTTGCCAACTATTAACTCTCAGGTTTTAATTGAAAGCACATTTAAAACATTAAAATAATTAAAATTTTATTTTTATTGCATTGGCATTTCCTGGATGGTAATAATTTTATGTTTTAAAATTTGGGAGGAACTATTTATTATAAAGCTGACAGTCCACAGGTGGGTAATTCACAAGAATTATAAAAGACTAGACTATCTACTTGATTTATTTTATTCTTAAACACTTAATCAGACTTTCATAACCAGAATAAACTGCTAAGGAAAATTAAACTCCATTAATTCTTTCAAGGCCAATTTAGTGATCACTTCTACAAAGGAATTATCTAAGGAACATATGAAAAATTCAGATAGATATAATTCAAATTTTCTATTACGTTGATCTGGAGATAACCATATTTCAAAGTAAAAAACAAACTATAATTTATATACTGTACTTATAAAATAAAATTCTATATATATATCAGTAAAAAGCTCATTTATTTGAGTTAAGAATTGATATTAGCATTTGCAGTATTCTGTTAGCCTGAAATTCCATTTGTTCTTAACATTTCATATTTTAGCAAATTCTTAAGGAAACTAAATTGCAATTGTAAAGATCATAACATGTAATGACAAAATTATACAATGGGAAATTACTTAAATAATGGAGTTTATGACACATTCTAGGTATATCAAACATGTGAGAGCCACTATCATTTTCAAGGAATAATCTTCAGAAGAGATTATTGTACTAAGGAGATAAAATAAGTTTTAGATTTCATGTAAAATGTAATTAAACAAAGCAAAGTGATTCATTTTCTATCTAAAATCATTGTGATCATAAGATTGTTACATATTTTGAATGTTGAATTCAAATATTTTGACTTGAATGAATGAGAGAAAAGAAAATGAATCTTGAATTTTTTCTTCTCAAGATACTTGAGGTATAATCAAGTCTAACACATTCATTTAGAGAGAAGGATTTAAAATATCAAGGATGCCGCATAATCCCTCCATAATCAACAGCTAATGCTAATCTTTTGCATTAAACTTCTCAGGAAAAATCTCAGCCGAGTTCAGGAGAAGTAATTTTGCTTATCTAGACCTAATTTCCTGTTCTGTAAAATCAGACAGTTGTTCGATGTCTCTTTCAGCTTTAACATTCTGTAGTTTAAAATAAAGCAAAATTCAGATAAAGTATCCAAATTAATTAAATACATAGAGAATTAAATAGGAAATAGATTAGTCATTAGAGGGGAAAAGTTTCAAAACCCTTATGCTTTCAGCTTTTTAAAAAATTTTTGAATGATATAAATAACATTTAAAAATGTACCCTGGGTCAATTTTATCTTTATCTTTTTGATAATCACCAGAAAGAGCTATTTCCTCATAATCCTATGTCTCATAATATTCAAGGCATATTTTTTTAAAGTTTTATTTGGAAATAATTATAAATGTACAGAAAATGGCAGGAAGACAATCATACAAAGGCCCTTGCGTGCCCTTCACTCATATTTATCAACTGTTAGCATTGGTTCTATTTGATAATATTTTATTTGTGCTCACTCTTTTTCTGTCCTGGAATGTATCTCTTTTTGTTTCTCTTTGTCCAAAATGAACTTGTTAGAAATTATATTTCAATAATAAAAAATTATACTTATTTCCAACCCTCCAATCCCACTGTTTATGATATTTCAATTTGCTTCCTAACAATTTCTTAGAGAAAAATTCAGATTTAGTAAGGTATATTAAATTGAATTTACATAAAATAAATCTACATTCCCAATAGCTAGCACATCTAATTCTAGAATTACCATTGAGTAGTAGAAATGGAATAAGATTTCATCAATAGCAAGGGAAAATTGATTTGGTAATTTGGAATAATTGAAAAATTGATTTAATAAAAACAATGAATGAATAAATTTTACAAATAACTTTAAAAATACTTTTAAATGACTTGAATTAAGAAAAGTAAGATAAACTATAGAGTTTAATAATTCCTGGTTCACTTAATTTTTTATGAAACTATTGGAATTGCAGAAAGCAAAAAACTTTATTGTTCTAAAAATCACCATTGTTTTTTTCCAACTGAGAAAAAAATATTGCACACACTGATTTCCTTTTTTTAATTCTAAATTTATTTTATTTTTATGTTATTTTTATTTCTGCATCAAGGTAACATTAGATTTGCAAAAGTGAATTAAACATTTTCCATTTTTTTTTTATCTGTCTTAAAAGAAATAAAACAGCACATGGATTAGAAAATAAATGACCTGAGTATCCACCCGAACATTTTATGTTTCTGTACTTTAATGCTTAATGGGAATTTAGGAGAGGCCTTATTGAGAGCTGCTAATTGAATTTTATTTTGAAATACATTCACTTCCTTTAGTTACATAAGTAAATGAAAATATTTTATGGAGTATGTTTAGCAATTACATTCTGTTTTTGTGTCATGTAAAATAGTCTGCTTTTTTTTATAGTCCATCATTTGTAAAGTCATTTATGAGATGGAATGAAGAAAAATTTTATTTGAATACATGATCATAATTAGAAATTATTAACTGATTTCCACTTATTTTACTTTCAAAATATTCTTTTTACATATGTTTAACAAGAGCAGAAATTTTTCTTACACTTAGAAGCATGGCAAGGAGAATGTCAAAACATCTAAAAATACTTTATTTTTATGGAACTTAAAGCAAATATTCAAGTGCTTTTCTTCATGTTTGAAAGAAACCCATTATCCAAATCCATTATTATTTCTGCAGATGTTTTACTGAATGTAAAATAATCAGAACAAAAAAGTCAACACTTTTTTATTAGTTTGTTTTAAATTTATGATAAACTGTGAATCTTCTTTCAATAATTTTGATTAATTTTTCTATTTATTATATCATAAATTACCTATTTGCAGGCAATAACCATTTCAAATTCAATGTAATTATCATATACATTCATTACCATAGGCAACGGCCATTTTAATATCCTATTGATGTATTGTTGTCAATTACAAAATCAACTCCTACAATGATATTTGGAAGTAAAATAACTATAAAATTCTAAAACCTCATTAGAGGTCTTAATTATTTTATGCCAAGGAGTAGTAATCATATCACACAAAGACCTAATGATTTATTTTGCTTTACTCATGAAAATGATATATTTCATACACACATGAAATTGTTACTTAGATATTTAAAATATTTCTACAAGAGCATATTACAAATTGTGTACAGTTTCAAAAATACTAATATAGGTGCTTTTTGCTACAGAGGAAAGGAATACAATATTAAGTTTGGAAGTAATAACCCCACAAACCCCACAACTCAAGCTTATATTGTGCCTTATTTTAATTAAGACAAAATTGATTGATTTGTATAATTTTATTTGTAAGTAGCGTTCAATCAAGTAATTTTGCTTAAAAATTGTTAACATAACTTTTATACAGCTGTATCAGTAAAATTAGTTCTGTTTACATAAAGGGTAAGCTTGGTCAAAATGAGAAGAAAGCACTGATAGGTATCTGGATGGTTTTAAACACAAAGTCTCTTGCTAGTATATAACTTTTCTTCTATATTTAAGTCTGCAGTTTAACTGTGCTTACCTGTAGCACTTCTATATAGATAGTATCTTCCCAGAGTTCTTTTAAAAGAAACAAACTTCCTCTCTTATCTTATCATTTTGCCAAAGTTGTTTGTCTTCACCTCTTCATTTATTTTAGAAAATTGTATATTTGCTCTTACTTATAATGACTTCATATAAATTATCCATTAGATGATTTTAAAGGGAAAAGTCAGTTCCTGTATTCCGCTTTTTTTTTCTTGTCCAGTCAACTGTAGGCATAACAAAGATCTTACAAGCTAAACAACTTAAATCTTCTCCTCTAAATACCTTATTTCTCCCCAAATCCTTACTACTGTTTCCTAAGGATGCGTGATTACCCTTGTTATGAATAGAACATGACATCATTCTGAAGTTAGTCTCTATGTTTATAGAAATCTGGTCTATCTGTGGAGTTTCTCTTCTGATTAAATAATTGAACACCAGTACATTATTAAATCCTGATTTAATAGTTTCTTTTTGATGTGGTTTCCCCTCACAATGAAGAATAGCTCTACCAAATTCAATTTAGTCTGTATACCAATTTCTACCACTTATACATTTTTCAAATGTCTGCTAAAAATATTTCTGTCTTGTGGGGGTTTCTTTTGTCACTTTGATTTCTGCTAAGCCAGAGCCAATTCTTTCTCCCTTCTGCTTTTCTTTTCACATCAATAACCTCTCTTTTTAAACTTAACTAGCCAGCTGCTTTAAAATGGACTCATTACAAAGCACTTTCTCATAAAATATGAATTCATACAGCTAAAATGTAAACTGTAGTTCATTTATGACCATGTGAAATTTGTTTACCATTATTCATATCTGTTAGTTGATAACAAAGCATGTCAGAAGTTAGCATTTCCCTTTGAAAATTTGGTTTAATTTAAATTATTGTTCTTGTTTAAACTTAATAAATTTAAATAGACTGAAAATTCTTTAACTGTTATGTTTAATTGGATATTTTGTTTGTCAGTATTCATAATTGAGTTATGGACTCTTGTCATGCTACTTGCATAGATTTTAAGGGATGTTATTGAAAGAAGAGCTATTATATGTGTACAAAAATTCAAGATATTAATCTCATCTTTTATGTATAAGAATCAAATGTTCATACCTTCTAGGAGTCCTAAATAAAGAGTTATAGCATAAAAACATTGCCTTTAAACTACTTCATCAGCAATTTTACCTATATACTTCAAGATTGCTAGAAAAACTTTGGTCTGAGTCTCTGGGGTCTCACATTATTCATATTGTCTGAAGACTTTCTAGAAATAATTTTTGTCCTTTTTTTTCCTTTAAAAAATGTTTTAAAATGTTCAGAGGGTACTGTTATACGCTCTGAAACTAATAATACACTATATGTTAATTAATTGAATTTAAATAAAAATAAAGTAAAAAAGTGTACTGTTAAAAAGAGAGTGAAGATACAAACTGATGGACTATTTATGCTGTCATGGTTAACTTTAACCAATAAATGTCTAACATTTTATTTAGGCTTTGTAAGTCATAACCTCCCCAATGGGAATCTTACATTCTTTTAAAAATTTAAATGAAAAGCAGCTTGACTCAGATGAAAGTAAATAGGGTCTGCAGTTGCTCCTAAAGGAGCTTCATGGAATTCCTAGGAATACCAGGGGTAGATTTGGGCTACCACTACTAGAGATGACATTATTTTGCCTATAAAACAGACTTCATCTCAACAAAATAGTTTCAAAGCTAAGCTTTTGCTAAATTTCTTGATTTTGTCAACTTTTAAATAGTTAGGAAACAGCTTTCATTGTCATTTTCATTTTTAGCAACTGAAATAACGTAATTTCTCACAGCAAATGCAGTGCATATAGTTTTTAAAATAATAAAATATTGAGGCTCATGTAAATTCAGCTTAAAAAATGGAAATATATTTACTAGACTCAATATATCAAATATTTGAGTATTAGCTATTATACAGAACTATTTTTTTAATTAATTTTTATTGGTGTTCAATTTACCAACATACAGAAAAACACCCAGTGCTCATCCCGTCAAGTGTCCACCTCAGTGCCCGTCACCCATTCCCCTCCAACACCCGCCCTCCTCCCTTCCACCACCCCTAGTTCGTTTCCCCAAGTTAGGAGTCTTTATGTTCTGTCTCCCTTCCTGATATTTCCCAACATTTCTTCTCCCTTCCCTTATATTCCCTTTCACTATTATTTATATTCCCCAAATGAATGAGAACATACACTGTTTGTCCTTCTCCAATTGACTTATTTCACTCAGCATAATACCCTCCAGTTCCATCCACGTTGAAGCAAATGGTGGGTATTTGTCGTTTCTAATTGCTGAGTAATATTCCATTGTATACATAAACCACATCTTCTTTATCCATTCATCTTTCGATGGACACCGAGGCTCCTTCCACAGTTTGGCTATTGTGGCCATTGCTGATAGAAACATCGGGGTGCAGGTGTCCCGACGTTTCACTGCATCTGAATCTTTGGGGTAACTCTCCAACAGTGCAATTGCTGGGTTGTAGGGCAGGTCTATTTTTAACTCTTTGAGGAACCTCCACCCAGTTTTCCAGAGTGGCTGCACCAGTTCACATTCCCACCAACAGTGCAAGAGGGTTCCCTTTTCTCCGCATCCTCTCCAACATTTGTGGTTTCCTGCCTTGTTAATTTTCCCCATTCTCACTGGTGTGAGGTGGTATCTCATTGTGGTTTTGATTTGTATTTCCCTGATGGCAAGTGATGCAGAGCATTTTCTCATGTGCATGTTGGTCATGTCCATGTCTTCCTCTGTGAGATTTCTCTTCATGTCTTTTGCCCATTTCATGATTGGATTGTTTTTTTCTTTGGTGTTGAGTTTAATAAGTTCTTTATAGATCTTGGAAACTAGCCCTTTATCTGATATGTCGTTTGCAAATATCTTCTCCCATTCTGTAGGTTGTCTTTTAGTTTTGTTGACTGTATCCTTTGCTGTGCAAAAGCTTCTTATCTTGATGAAGTCCCAATAGTTCATTTTTGCTTTTGTTTCTTTTGCCTTTGTGGATGTATCTTGCAAGAAGTTACTGTGGCCGAGTTCAAAAAGGGTGTTGCCTGTGTTCTCCTCTAGAATTTTGATGGACTCTTGTCTCACATTTAGATCTCTCATCCATTTTGAGTTTATCTTTGTGTATGGTGAAAGAGAGTGGTCCAGTTTCATTCTCCTGCATGTGGATGAAGACTATCCATTGGAAGAAAGACAGTCTCTTCAATAAATGGTGTTGGGAAAATTGGATATACAGAACTATTAAGTTTGTTTTCCATTTTCCGTTTTGGAAGAAAGTAAGGTGAATGAGTAGGCACAAGATAAATGAGGCTCAATTTCTATACTTCAGAATTGTTCAAAAGTGGAAGTCATTCCTTATGGGAATCTAGAAAGTCTTCTTTTTATTTTATATTTATTATTTATTTACTTATTTATTTATTCATTTATTTATTATTTATTATTTATTTTAAAGATTTTATTTATTTTAAAGATTTTATTTATTTATTCATGAGAGACACAGAGAGAGAGACACAGGGAGAGGCAGAAGCAGGCTCTATGTGGGGAGCCTGATGTGGGACTGGATCCGGGGACTCCAGGATCATGCCCTGGGCTAAAGGCAGTGCTAAGCTTCTGAGCCACCAGGGCTGCCCTAGAAAGTCTTTTTTTAGGCTGTGGGATTTAACTGCCCTTTGAGCTCTGGAAGAATTTCAACAAATGTACATTATGGGAATAGCTTCCCAGAGACAAGGAGGGGCCAAATGAATAAAGGGGTAGATGGAATGATAAAGAAGGGGTTTAGGACAAGAAAGTGGATGAATGTACCTGGATTTCTGTTCTTTGTGGAATAGTAGAGCTGAGTGGCTAAACACTTGGGGAGGGTAAAGGTCAGATTGCAGATTAATTGAATGCCAGGCTGACTTTGAAATGTTGGGAGTAAATGACAGACAAAATAATTGTTTCAAGGGCAAGGAATGGTCAATGATGAGGTTTATTTCTATTATTCCTACAGGAACATATTCAGTGGGTAGGAAAGAAAAAGTACTAAATTATGAGAAAAGTCAAAATTATCACTGGAAGCAAGTACTGTGTGTTTGAAATTCAACTCTGGTGAATGATACTTCTCTCTGACACTCAGCACCTTGCCACCTTTTCTCTTCAGAGCATTGCTGTGCTATACAGTTATAAAATCTGCCTTAAAACAGAACTGGTTTCAAAGCCTAGGTCTTCCTATCTGACTTAACGCCTTCATGTTATTTAATCACTCATATTTCACATAATTAGTAGGAGAAATACAATTTTCTCTTCATCAATCTAAAAACACAAAATTTTAAACTTTATGATTACTGTAAAGATTGTGGAAATAGTTATATTGTGTCTAACAAGCAATTAGCATTCAAAGCTATTTGACTCTTGCTTTTCATATAAAATGCATGGAATTTTCATCCATAGTATGAGGAGGAGTATCACATAGGCCTCTTTGGAAATAGTAATACGCAGAAGGAGAAAGGAAGTAAGTATGGGCCGAATTACATTTAGTGTTATATGTGTTTAGTGTTATTTTTATGTTTATTACCTCTCATTATCTTATAACAGTTACACCAAGGGAAAAGTAGATTTCATTTGCCCAGTTACATTTTTAGCGTGTAACCTCGTAACAGTACAAAAGGGAATTTGCAAACTCAAAGGTGTATTCACAATTGGCTTTTCCACCTAGTCACATATTGTTCTTCCCCAGATTTTACTTTCCTGATTATGGCTCACTTTTTTTCCCTAATAAATAATTATTTTGTTGCTAGAATCTATACAGAACTGCGCTTATCACTACACATACTAAAAAAAAAATGAAGCTGCATGTCTGCATGGTGACAAAGTGGCTCGAAGCAGAGTAAATATTTAATAGAATAAAAAGCAACTACACTTTTCTACTAATTGTCACTAAAACGTAACTTTTACTGACACTTCTTTCAGCTTTCTTTATTTCTCAAATAAATAATTTGAGATCCCAGAAGCAAATGTATTCAATCAAGGAAGGACTTTATTTCATCTTGATGGATCTTTGTCAACTTTGGTGTCTGTGAAGAATATATTAATTTTTATACTCTCCTTTTACCTTATTTGTCATTCTTTTTGATGGCTAGCATTAGGATCTGCTGGTATTTCTTTCCTAATTTTAATTGCTTATATTTATTTAAACCTATTTGTAAGCAAAGGAAAATGAAACTTACTGACAGTTGACATTGTATGTAGAAGTATCTAACGCCTTGACTCCATGGCTAGCATATAGATAGAACAACAACAAAAATCCCACATCCTCTTTTTTTACCCTGTTTTTTTTTCCTCCCACCAGTCCCATTAATGGAAGTAAAAAGAAAACAAAATTATTGCCTATTATAGTTTGAGTGTAGTTCCTTTTTAAATAAGCAACAACAAAAAATAGGACCGTGTACATGGGAGATATTTATGTATATGCAAGAAAACCTTTCAAGCAAAATAATGCAATGTAAAACCAAGTCAAACATTTATATTCTATAATTAAAATAAAGTTACAAAGTGCTTATCCTATGGTATGAATTGTGTCATAAGATGTTACAACTTATGAGATATAAGAAATTTTATAAGGTATAAGAAGTTTTATCATACCATTCTAAGAATTCCCAAATCATTAGTTGAGTTTTAGAAAATGTTTGTGTAATCATTCTGATACTGTCACCATTGGATGTGTTATGACCTTTCTTAGGTATGACTTGACACAGGGCAATATATCCACTTCTTCTGAAAACTACTTAATCCCTAGTGTTTTGTTCCAACAGGAGGGTGGCTAAATTATACTATAGCCTGACACACCTGAAGGTCTGTATTTCTCACATTGCCATGAAAGTTTTTATCAAGGATGCCACTAAATTGCCTTCCCAGTCACTTGCTCTCCTTTCTCATCAGGACAAGTCCACTCTAGAACAGTGGGAAGTCCCTATATGTAGGCCATCACTGCCTGTTACTGCGTTGTCTCCTCAATGACCTCCAAGGCCAACCTCAACTGTGCTAGTACTGCTCCCATACACAGTAGTTATCTCTGAGGTTAAAACAAAAGTAAATTATTAGATGACTTGTAACTTCAGTAAATGGATACATTTATGTACATCAATTTTTTCCTTAATGATCCAATCTCATTCTTGGATGGATAAACTAAAATAAAGTACATTAAAATATTTTCTAATTCTTAAAATTCTCTAAAGTGTTTATACTTATCTCTACCATCAAATAAATCTATTGTATGGTATACTAGGAAGCCATTTACTAAGGTTGCCCTAGCATTTTGTGACTCCAACTAATGTCTTTGGATTAGAACATAAATTATTTTTTTTAAGATTTTATTTATTTATTCATGAGAGAAACAGAGAGAGAGAGAGAGAGAGAGGCAGAGACACAGGCAGAGAGAGAAGCAAGCCCCATGCAGGGAGCCTGACGTGGGACACGATCCTGGGACTCCAGGATCAGGCCCTGGGCTGAAGGTAGGCGCTAAACCACTGAGCCACCTGGGCTGCCCAAAAACATATATTATTAATTAATTTTATATTTTATTAAGGTTATTAACAAATATTTGCAAAGAGTATAAAATTACTTAAAGATTTCAATATTAAACCAGTGTTTCGTAGCTATTTTCAAACTAGTGGCTGAATATAAGCTTGTATGTATGTAAGAAAAATATGAAATAGGGGCGTCTATGTGGTTCAGTGGGTTAAGAAGCCAACTCTGGATTTTGGCTCAGCTTGTGATCTCAAGGTTGTGAAGTCGAGCCCTGCTTTGAACTCTGTGCTGGGCAGGGTATCTGTTTGAGATTATCTCTCTCCCTCTGCCCTTCCCTCAAATCCTTGGCTTGAGCTCTCTGTGTCTCTAAATAAGTAAATAAATAAATCTCTAAAAAAAATAAATAAATAAAACAAGAAAGGAAAACATGAAATAAGGGGGCATCCAGAACTGAATAAATAGAGAAGTAAAATGGTAAGCAACTATTTTATGAGTAAATAATGTTTAAGCAATTGCCTTCAAATCTATGTTCATGATGAAGAAAACTGTAATTTGGGTATGTTTATCAGATTACTTATCCTTTGCACAAAATGCAGTTGGAATAAACACATCATTTGTAAAAGCTGAAACATTTTTATATAATTTAATAACAAACTTATTTGTAAATAATAATTTGCAGTAGTAGAATATTTTATTTATTTATATATAAGCTTTTTATTTAAATCCCAATTAACATACAGTGTAATATTAATTTCAGTTGTATAATATCATGATTCAACACTTCCACACAACAGTGAGTACTCATCATAAGTGTATTCCTTAATTCCCACCACCTATTTGACTCATTTCCCCTCACCCATCTCCCTTCTGGTAACCAGCCATTTATTTTCTATAGTTAAGAGTCTGTTTCTTGGTTTGCTTCTCTCACTCTCTCTCTCTTTTTTTTTCTTTTGCTCATTTGTTTTGTTTCTGAAATTCCACATATGAATGAAATCATATGGTATTTGTCTTTCTCTGATTGACTTATTTTACTTAGCATAACACTGTTTGGTTCCATCCATGTCATTGAAAACAGCAAGATTTCATTCTTTTTTTTTATGACTAATATTCCATCGTATGTGTGTGTGTGTGTGTGTGTGTGTACACAAACAAATACCACCTTTTCTTTATACATTCATCAGCTGATGGACACTGAGGATATTTCCATATTGGCTATTGTAGATAATGCTTCTATAAATATAAATATAAAAAATAAATAGATAATGCTTCTATAAATATTCCATAATTGGCTATTGTAGATAATGCTTCTATAAATATAATATAAAATAAATATTCAATATTTATTCAATATTGAATAAAGGAATTCAATATTCCTTTGATTTAGCATTTTTGTATTCCTTCAGTAAATACCTAATTTACCAGTGCAGTTGCTGGATTGTAGGGTAGGTCTATTTTTAACTTTCAAGGGAACCTCTGTACTCTTTTTTCACCAGATTGCTTTCTAATCAATAGTGCAAGAGGGTTCCCCTTTCTCCATATCCTTTGCAACATTTGTTATTTCTTGTGTTGTTGATTTTAGCCATCTTGAGTAGTGTGAGGTAATATTTCATTGTTGTTTTGATTTGTATTTCCCTGACGATGAGTGAGCATCTTTTCACGTGCTTGTTGACCATCTGTATGTCTTCTCTGGAAAAATGTCTATTATGTCATCTGCCCATTTTTAAACTCGATTATCTGTTTTGACTGTTGAGGTTTATAAGTTCTTTATATATTTTGGATACTAACCCTTTATCAGATATTTCATTTGCAAATGTCTTCTTCCTTTCCATAGTTTGCCTTTTAATTTTGTTGATTGTTTCCTTCTCTGTGATAAAGTTCCAATAGTTTATTTTTGCTTTTGTTTCCCTTACCTCAGGACACATATCTAGAAAGAAGTTGATTCAGTCTATGTTCAAAGGTTACTCCCTGTGTTCCCCTCTTGGATTTTTATGGTTTCAGGTCTCATGTTTAGGTCTTTAATCCACTTTGAATTTATTTTTGTGTTTGGTGTAAAAAATCTTTTGCATGTTGCTGTCCAGTTTACCCAACACTATTTGTTGAAGAGACTTTTATCCATTAGATAATCTTTTTTTGCTTTGTTGAAAGTTTAGTGACCATACAATTATGGGTTCATTTCTAAGTTTTCTATTCTGTTCTATGTGTCTGTGTTTGTGCTAGTACCATACTGTCTTGTTCACTACAGTTTTGTAATATAACTGGAAGTCTGGAATTACTATGCCTCAAGCTTTTCTTTTCTTTTTCAGGGTGCTTCAGCTATCAGGGGTATTTTGTCATTCTATACAAATTTTAGCATTATTTGTTCTAGCCCTATGAGAAATATGTTGATATGTTGATGGAAATTGCATGAAATGTATATATAGACTGCTTTGGATAGTACAGACATTTCAATTATATTTGTTCTTCCAATCAATAGCATGGGATGTTTTCCATCTCTTTGTGTCATCTTCAACGTCTTTCATTAGTGTTTTATAGTTTTCAGAGTACAGATCTTTCACCCCTTTGGTTAGATTTGTGCCTAGGCATCTTATGGATTTTAGTGCAATTGTAAATTAGAGCGATTCCTTAACTTCCCTTTCTGATGCTTCATTATTGGTGTATAGAAATGCAACAGATTTATGTATTTTGATTCTGTATGTTGTATCCTGTGACTTTACTGAATTTGTTAATCCATTCTGGCAGTCTTTGGATTTTCTATATAGAATATCATGTCACCTGCAAACAATGATCGTTGACGCTTTCCTTGCCGATTTGGATGACTTTTTTTCTTTGTATTGTTTGATTGCTGTGGCTATGACTTCCAGTACCACCTTAAATAACAGTGGTAAGAGTGACCATCTTTGTCTTATTCATGACCGTAGGGGAAAAGCTCTGTTTTTCCCCCTTGAGGGTGGTATTAGCTGTGGGTTTTTCATAATGACCTGTATTATGTTGAAGTATGTTCCCTGTAAACTTACTTTGTTGACATTTTTTTATGAATGGATGTTGCACTTTTTCAAATGCTTTTTCTGTCTCTCTTGAAATGATCATACGGTTCTTATGCTTTCTTTTTATTAACATGGTATATCATGGTGATTGATCTGTGAATATTGAACCACCCTTGCAGCCCAGAAATAAATCCTACTTGATTGTTGTAAATTATTTTTTTAACATATACTTTGGTTTGCTAGTAGTTTATTGGGAATTTTTGCATTTAGGCTTATCAGCAGTTTAATTTAAAATACTCTATGTCGTTTATGGAATGAACAAGAGTTTAGGTATCCTTGTAGTTCTTTTTTATTTGTTTTTAATTTTTTTTTCAGAACCTAAAAAATACGTATCTGTATCTCTTACTAAATGCATTCTTCCCAGTATCTGATTTGTTTCCCTCATTGGGACTTTTAATGCTAAATGTCCAGTTCTCAAATAAAAGTATTCTTAAATTAACTACCTATTTAGAACTACATAATTTAGCTGCCTTTGTTTTGCATTCCATGTAATTTTTCTCCTGAAAAAATGCAAAAGGTTTCAACTTGAATTAGAAGCTATAATTGAAGACATACTTATTAATATAAAGTCTAGAAATGTCTGAGAAATTAATAATTGTTTTGATTAAAGTATATTCATGTAGATGAATAAATGAATAATTTCAGAGTTAATCAATTAACCCACACAAAACATTATTATAATAACACTTTAAAGTCACATATACCACAGATGATTTCTAGAAAAAAGTTCTATTCTCAAAAATAAATTTCTTTTCTTTTGCACTTATAATATCAATGAAATATTGTTAGAAACACTTTGTCAAATTACATAATACTATTCTAAGATTGCCTGGTTTGACAGCACATAATTAAATAAAAGGAACTCAATGTGATATTTTCCTTCAAAAATGGGGCAGTATACTTGCCAGGGAATCTTTTTAGCAATACATTGACTAAATAAAGTATATGCAATAAAAATAATGTTAATTACTGCTGGAATACTTGACTGAAATTTTATTTTTTAAAATAGGGTTTTGTTTACTAGATAAGTAACATTAAACCACTAAAGGTGTTTATAGTAATCTGTTATCATACTATGTATTTCTGTGGTTATCTATTGTATTGTTTTCTGAGTCTTCCCTCTTCCCTCTCCCCCCCCCACCCCCCCCGCCCCCCACTTAGGAAATATAGTTAGACCACTGCCAATTTTGTTTGATTTTGTTTTAAACTACTCATTACTTTCAATTTTATGTTATTGTTTATTCTGGTCTCTATTTTATTTCTGATTTTTCTTTGTTATTTCTGTCCTCTACTAAAATTTAGTAGTAGTAGAAAGAATTCCTTTTCTAGTTCATTGCAGTATAATGTAAGTTGCTTATTTAAACTTTTTTCTTAATACAAGCATTTACAGCATAAATTTCACCCAGCATCTGTTTTTGCTGCATCCCATAGGTTTTGGAACGTTTCCTTTTGTTTTGAGACAGATTTTTGATTTGCCATCGGATTTCTTATTTGTCCCATTGCTTGTGCAGTAGTGTATTATTTAATATTTACATGTTAAATATTGAACATTTACATTGTAGATTCCAACTTTGTTTTATTGTTGATCTTTAATTTTATACCATTGTGGTTAGAAAACTATTTGATATGATTTAAGTCTTTTTTAAAAAAGAACAAAACTAAAATAGAAATGAGATACTTATCAATCATTTGTCTGAGTCAAATTGTGGAAGAGTAACAAGCAGGCAAACAGATAAAAAAAAAAAAAAAGCCTAACTTTTAGGGGATGATATTGTGATTGAAATTAATCATGACTCAAACCAGTGGTTAGCTCACTCATTATGATAAGACTGGCTGCATGGTAGAAAATGACTTTTTCTACATTTTAAAAAATATGTGACTGTAGTAAGTTACATTGCCTGCTACTCTATGAGGCAGTGAAGATCAATTTAAATGTCCTCACAGTTAGCCACATGAAAACAAGCTTTCTTTGTATGTCTGGTATATAATATCAAATTCTATTTCCTAAAATTGAAGCACTGTTTCTCAAAACAAGGATTTTTATATAAGAGTAGTAGAAACATAGCCTCAAATAGGCCCTTTTACAAATTTTAAAGATCATTTTTTCCCTAAAAGGTTTTAATTGGTTTGTATGAATAAAAATTTCTGTGACCAAAGACATCTGAGAAATGGCATAGATTTTGCCTTGGAAATTTGTATTGCATATTATTGTATAAAATTGCATAGAAATCCTATAGTGAAGAAATATTTTAACTTTATTGATTCTAAATTTGTGTATCATATGTAAAAGAATTTCAATATAAAATGGTACTGAAGGATATAAAAAGGAAATTCTCCTGCATGTGCCTTCAGGAAAATAAAGCTTAAGGACTAAGGAACTGATTTCCCATAAATGACTGATTTACAGCAAATTGATGATATTGGAATTTTCTTAAATAATAGCTCTTCAAGGGTTGCCCCTTTTCTACCTTGAGAAAGTTTAGTTATGATTTCCAGAGACAGGAACAAGAAATTACCTATGTCAGGCTGGTCTCACAAAATAAACTGAATATTTTGCTTGTGTGATTGGATTGCTTTTTGTCTGCTCAGGGGATTTTCAAAGCTGGTTTCCCTTTTTTTTTTTTTTTTTTATTTTAATGGATTGTAACTGAATTCTCCTCTCTTTACATTTCTTACCCATAAATACAGCTACCCCAAGTCCTCAGTGAAGTCACCTTTACTTTGCTACAGTGTGTGTTCCAAATTGCATTCCTCTGCTACTCTCAAATAACCTCATCATTTTGACAATTTCAGGCTTGCCTCAGTTTATCTCTTTATATTCAGGATGACATATGATTAAAAACAAAAACCCTCATTGTACACAGTCACCATCCACACAAATATTTTCTCACAACTTTCAGATTAAAAGAATACATATATAATCAATAAAACATTAGGATTAAATGTCCCAAATTTTCAAAAAAAAAATCCCATAATTTCCTCTTCCTTCCTACTTTTCTTTCTTTCTTTCTTTCTTTCTTTCTTTCTTTCTTTCTTTCTTTCTCCTTTCTTTCTTTCTTTCTTTCTTCTTTCTTTCTTTCTTTCTTTCTTTCTTTCTTTCTTTCTTTCTTTCTTTTTTCTTTCTTTCTTTCTTTCTTTTTCTTTCTTTCTTTCTTTCTTTCTTTCTTCTTTCTTTCTTTCTTTCCTTTATCCTTTCTTTCTTTCTTTCTTTCTTTCTTTCTTTCTTTCTTTCTTTCTTTCTGTCTTTCTTTCTTTCTTCTTTCTCTTTCTTCCTCTTTCAGTGATGTGCAAACAAGCCTAAAACCTTATTAACATTAGTACACTAATAAATTATAAATGAGATATAATTGCTTGTATCTGAAAAACTATAATAAATTGGAAAAGTAGTCAACACAAGCAGAAAATGCTGAAGTATTATTTGTATGCAATGGTTTAGAAGACAAAACATCTAATAATTATTTAATATATTGCTTAACTCTTCAGAAATCTTTAACATTTTCTCAGAAGATCCATTTTCATGTTCTTAAGAACTGTGTTTATTTGAACTATATAAATTAACAGCATAATTAAAAGTTCTAATCTTAAGCATCTAGATGAAAATAATACTACTTATTAGCAAGAGCATAGTTGAAATCCACGTCTGAATTTTCATAGTCTTCCTAGACTAGAAGGCTAGCTTTCAGTTTATCTCAACTTTCAACATGCCTTCATCACTAAACTTAATAATACCTAACTTTTGATTTAAAGTGAGAGAAAGTGACTTCCTTTCCCTCGAACACTTAGAGGCCACAGTAGGGTTATTAATTGGTCTAATTTCAATATTGGTATATTTCAGGCCTTGGGGAGTGGAAGAAAGATGGCAGGGGCATAGCCAGAATGTGGAACAGTCAAAGCACATGCAACGTTTTCTAATTAATTTTGCTATCTTATATGGGCATGGTTCATGATGCTCCACAATAAATACAAGTATTAATGTCAAAGATCACTGATCACCATAACAAATGTAATAGTTTAATAATAATAATGTTTGAAATGTTATGAGATTTACCAAAATGTGACTCAGAGATATGAAGTGAGAACATGCTGCTAGGAAAATGGCATTGATAGACTTGTTCAACTCAAGGTTGCCAGAAAACTTCAATTTGTAAAAAAAATAAATAAAAATAAGTATAAAAAATCACATAATATCTGTGGAGCACAATAAAGCAAGACACAATAAAGCAAGGTGTTTAATAATTTAGAAAATCCTGAGGAGCCCATCAACCAAAAAAACCTACAAGAGTAGCAAGGTCATGAGATACAAGATCAAATACATAAATCAATTGTATTTCTATATACCGACAATAAAAAAATCTAAAAATAAATCTACTAAAATATTTCTAGTCACAATAGCATCAAAAGGAATATAACATTTAAGAATAAAATTAAAGAAAGTGCAAAACTTATACATTGAAGTCTACAAAATATTGCTGATAGAAACTAAAGACCTAATAAATAGAAAGATACCTCATGTTCATAGATTGTAAGACTTAATGTTATTAAGACGGGGATATGCTCCAAATTAATCTATACATTCCTATCATAATCCCTGATGGCTTCTTTTCAGAAATTGACAAAATGCTGCTAAAATTCATAGGAAATATCAAGAGAGCCAGGAAAATCAAAACATTTTTGTAAAATAACAATGTTGAAGTACTTATACCTCTCAATTTTAAAATTTACTTCCAAGCTATGATTTCAACACAGATTAGTACTGGAATAACGATAGACATATAGATAGACAAGATATGAAATTCTAAAAATAAACTCATACATTAACAATCAACTGATTTTCTTTTCTTTTTTTTTTTTTTATTTATTTATTTATTTTTTTTTTAATCAACTGATTTTCAACAAGGGAGACTTTACCGTTCAATGGGGAAAGAAAAGACTGTTTAACAACTGGTACTGGAACAATTGGATATCAACACACAAAATAATAAAGTTGAACCTCATACCAGATACAAAAATCAACTCAAAAAATAAATACAAAGATACAAAAATAAATACAAAAAATAAATCGAAGAACTATATAGGAGATCTAAAACTATAAGACTCTTAGAAGAAAATATAAGTATAAATCATTGGGTCCTTGATTAAGCAGTGGTTTCTTGGCTGTGACACTTAAAGCATAATTAGTCAAAGAAAAAAATAGATAAATTGGACTTCATCAAAATTATAACTTTTGTGTTTCACAGGTCAGTCTCAAGAAAGTTAAAAGACAACCCATAGATTAGGTTGAATATTTGAAAAATTTTAAAAATTTTATATTTGGTAAGAGTCTAGTACCAGAATATAGAAAGTGCTATTACAACTCGAAAATAAAAAGACAAATAACTCAGTTAAAAATTGGCAAATGATTTGAATAGATATTACTCCAAAGAAAATACATGAATTGCCATTAAACACACAAAACATGTTCTACATCATTAGTCGTTAGAGAAATGCAAATCAAAATGATAATGAAATACCATTTCATACTCATGAGGATGGCAATAATGAAAAAAGATGGACAAAGGCGAATGTTAATTATAATGCTGAGAAACTGGAAGCCTCATACATCGCTGGTAAGAATGTAATACATTACAGTCACTTTGGAAAACATCTTTGCAATTCTTCAGAACATTCCAGAGAGTCACCATTTGACCCAGAAATTTCTGTTCAAAGTTATATATCCAAGAGAATAGACAACCTATGTTCACACAAAAAACTATACAAAATTGTTCATTTTATTGATAATAGCCAGAGTGAAAACACCTCAAATGCCCATCAACAGATGAATGGATAAACAAAAAATGGAATATTGACATGAGAGAAAAATAATCAGCCACAAAAAGCAATGAAGTACTGATCCCTGCTACAAATTGAATGAACTATGAAAAGATATGCAAAATGAAAGAAAAAAAAGACACGGAAAGCCACTTATTGTAGATTCCGTCCATGTGAAATTTTCTGAATATCCAGCCCATACAAACAAATTAAATTAGTGTTTCCCAGGAAGGTTCCCTCAGGAGAGTGGGGATTTCATTTTGGGGTGATGAAAATATTCTGGAATTAGATAGTGTAATGTTTGTGAAGCCTTGTGAACTTATTAAAGCCTCTGAGTTTTAAACTTTAAGTACATGGATTTTACGGTATGTGGATTACGTTTCTATTAAAGAATATGAGAGGAGTATCTGAACCAAGCAAAATTGACATGAAGATCCATAATGCTGCTGCAGGGTAGTTCATGGATCAGAGAAAATGGAAAGTGTTAAGGTTTTGCAAAAGTGTGAAAATATCAGCAAATATTAGCCTTAAAAAGGAATGGACTCCATCCTGAATGGGGATCAAAGCAAGTAAATCTAAGAACGAATAGAACAGGATTGAGCACAGAGGAGATAGGAGAAAAGGACATTGGACATTCTGTAGCAAAAGAGGTGGCCAAATTCTTGTCTTGAAAGCTTCATTCATTAATAAATTACCTGTCACTAATACAGATAAACCCTTGACTAAGAAAATGGGCAAAAGCCTTTACCTGTATCACTAACCAGTAGCCTCCTCTACCAATAGCTGGCTTATGAAAATCCAAGTTTTTATAAATGAATTCTGTCATCAAACTAATCTATAAAAAATAAGTATAGATCATTAATCAGTAAAGAGAAAGAAGCAAAATAAAGAATTGATATTATGACAAAATTTTAAACATAAAATACATATTTTTTTAAAGCCAGAAATAGGAGTTGACTGCCAAGCAGTAGGAAAGTGTGAAACTGCAATAAAATGTTTCAGTTAATGTGGCAGATTATATTCTTCAAGTAGGGCTACAACACTATGCCCTGTCCCATATGCTCTTCTAGAACCATGACATTCCTCCATTATAGAATAAAGTCTACGTTCTTCCATTTGAGTCTTGGTAAGCTCTTATAACCACATCCAGTACTAGTATATAGCAGAAGTGAAAGCATTCAACTTCTGAAGAAAGTTGTAGAAGGCAATATGAACTCTGCCATTACCTCAAATTTTGATTTCTGGAATGCTTGCCTTTGCAAAGCAGGTACCTTGCTATGAGGAAGCCCAATTGAGATAGAGAGGTCCACATGGAAAGCATCACTCAGATGTCAGCTACGAGTAAGCCATCTCTCAAGAGGATCTTCCAGTCCTAGGCAAACCAGTCAAATTAATGCCAAGGGAGTGGAGACATACATTTTTCTCCAAGCCCTTCTGAAGCAACAGAGTTGAAGCAAAATAAGTGAGTATTTTGTTTTCCCAATGTTCCAAGATTGAGGATAGTTTATTATGTAGTAATAGATAATTAAAAAGGTAAAGAAGAAAAGGGAAAACCTCATTTCAGAAAAGAAAAAAATATAAAAATAACAGGCAAGAAGATACACCTTTGAAAGAATATGAAGAGACATAACAGATAGTAATAAGAAAAGCCAAGAAAATGAAAATGAAATAAAGTGGTAAGTAGGAGTAGAGAGGATGTGGTAGGTATAGAAGAAAAGCTAAGATAAAATGTATGTGTGACTGAGATACATATAAAGAAGAAAAACAAAAAATGAAGCAGAACAAAGTTTCATACTATGTACCTGTGAGTGTCAGTAAAGAAAAGTCAACAATGAGATATAACATCATAGATGTGATGGAGTTTAAAGATAAAAAGAGATCTTTTAAAAGATATTTTATTTATTTATTCATGATTGACAGAGAGAGAGAGGCAGAGGGAGAAACAGGCTCCATGCAGGGAGCCAGACTTGGGACTTGATCCCAGGTCTCCAGGATCATGCCCTGGACTGAAGGTGGCGCTGAACCGCTGAGCCAACTGGGCTGCCCAAGAGATCTTTTATATATCATGCAGAGATCAACTTATTAAAATGGGAAGAAAATCATGTTAGCATCAGAGTTTTACTTTAATAATCGATAAGCAAAAACATCTGTGAGAAATTCAAAGAAAAAAAGTCTGAGCCAAGGAGAATTTCAATTATTATGGCAATAGACATATAATTTTGAAAGTGTAACTTCTCAGGAAATACTGTTCCCAGAAACTCTTCCTTGAAAGTCTTGCAGAGTAAAAGTTCCATATGACTGGAGGAGCCTCAGAAAAATTATTGAGTACATTTAACTGTTGAACTCTTAAGACAGAGGCAGAAATATGAATGAGAGGCAAACAATCTGGCAATTAAAGAGTGTCAGGTCATGTCACAAGTCCTATTATCTTGTTCAAAGACAAGGTACATGGTGGGATGCCTGGGTGGCTCAGGGGTTGAGCGTCTGCCTTTGACTCAGGGAATGATCCCAGGATCCTGGATCAAGTTCCACATTGGGATCCCGCAGAGAGCCTCCTTCTCCCTCTGGCTATATCTCTGCCTCTCTCTCTGTTTCTCATGAATAAATAAATAAAATCTTAAAAAAAAAACCCAACAACAACAGCAAAGACAAGGCACATGGTGAAGAGTTAACATTTGCATCCACACTTCAATGCAGAGTTAAAGAAAAATGCTAATTAGAATAGGGCTTGCTCCTAAGCCTCCTCCAGTGATATGTTGTTTGGAGGAAGACTCAAACAGATTCTACAGAACTGCCTGTCTTAGATGGTATATTTGATAGATTTATTGGAAGTTATTTTCTAGCTTAATTTGATAGAACAGAACAGGAAGTCATGAGAGACTGGAACAGGGTAGTATCTTCAGGAAACATCAGAAAAGCTACACTCTCTCTCCCTGTCACAGCCATTACCAGACATTAGATTCAGCTTGAGCACAAATGAGTGAAAGAGAGAAGCACCAGAAATATGTGGTGGTCTAAGTCATATTCCTCTTATGCAGTATGCACTCTCTCACCACCAAAATTCTGAGATTTCACCATGATGTCTTTGGGTCATATGCGGAACTTCTACTTGAGAAATATTCCCTGGCTTCTCATTCGTATCCAAGTCAATTTTCTTTCTTTTTTAAAAGTTTATTTATTCATGAGAGACACACAGAGAGAGGCAGAAACATAGGCAGAGGAAGAAGCAGGCTCCTTGCAGGGAGCCCGATGTGGGACTTGATCCCGGACCCCGGGATCATGACCTGAGCCAAAGGCAGATGCTCAACCACTGAGCCAGCCAAGGGCTGCTTCAAGTCAATTTTCTTAGTTAGAACTTGGGAATTGCCTTGACTCCAATCTACTATCCTATCTTCACAACCATTTATTAGTTGTAGGACCTTTAATTACAGTCATTCCAGAATGAAGATAGCCATACGCGTGCATAGCCTGTTTTATCAGCTGGAAAGCAAAATACACACAATAGGCAAAGGCAACGGAAGTGGCTTTTACTGGTTTGGTCAACAATAGGAAATCAGAAGGTAGTAGGGCCTTCATCTGGTCTTCCACCACTTTTGGGCTTCAGTTCAGACTTCTCAATAGCTCAAAAGAGTCAAGAAAGGGGGCAAAAGAGTGACACAAGTGGGGACACCTAAGCTTGTATCCTTGTATACTTCAGAAATAGTATTCCAGACACTGATCTATTATTTGATTCCCTGATTCCTACTATATGGCTGAAAGTATCCATTCAAGGGATAGATAGCTGTAGGAAATGTATAGCATTAGGAATCTGTCAACGGGGCAGCCCCGGTGGCTTGGTGGTTTAGTGCCACCTTCAGCCTGGGGCGTGATCCTGGAGACCTGGGATGGAGTCCCACTTGGGGCTCCCTGCATGGAGCCTGCTTCTCCCTTTGCCTGTGTCTCTGCTTCTCTCTCTCTCTCTCTCTCTCTCTGTCTCTCATGAATAAATAAATAAAATCTTTGAAAAAAAATCTGTCAACTCTGACTGTGAGTAGGTGGTTAGTGCTAGTCTTGTATAATTTATCTTTCAGGCAGATCTACCTGCTTTCTAAAGGGGATGGTGGGTGCCACTGGCAAGCAATCAAGGGCATATGACCAAGAAGCACAAAAACTAAGGACAATTTTACTGGGAGAAATTTGCAGAGAGAGAAGAAATGCAGGTGCTGGATGCTGTCTGCGGTGTGGTAGTGCTCAGTGACATGTCAGGGCCAGACTTCAGACAATGAGGTTAGAACCTCCTCACATAAGTTCTAGGATGTAAAACTGCACAGCTGGCAAAACTTTACCTCATCCCTCAGCCGCATTGGGGATAAATTCAACCCTTTAACCTTTAGCTGAATTATGCAGCAGAACCATGGCTTCCAATCTTCACCCTTCCACTTCACCCTTCGTGGTAAAAGAGCACCATAATTGTCTAATGTGTCCATGGATGGGACTCCAGAGTTGTTGTTGCAGCTGTCTGACACAATGACACTGATCAAATCTTTAATTTAGCAGCATCCATTGCCTTGACACTAGGTACAGTAGGATTACATTAAGCAATTTTCAGTTCCCAAACATCCCCACTATGAAGTATCTTGGCTTTCACTTTGAAAGGACTTCCTGAAGAATATTAGTCTTTGCTTAGTTAATTTTTGCCTCTTGAAACAGCAAAGTGATATTAAGAAAGACAAATACTTTTATCATAGCAAATCTTCATTCTTGCTAAAATTACAGATTCAACATGTCAAGGGGGGGTGGGGCTTTATTGATTGTTGCTCTTCCATGACTCAGGCTGATGGAGACTCAACATGGAGTTTCAGTGGCATAATGAATCAAAAAAAGGCTTCAAATTCTGCTGGGAATTTATGCATATCATTTCTGCTCTTATTTCATCAGAAAAATCAAGTCATAGGCTTAGGCCAAACTTAAATAAAAACAAATATTTCCCTGATGATAGTAAAGAATAATAATATCTCAGAGTAGTTTTAATTTTCTGATTTCCAAAGAGGTTCAGTATACTTCCACATTTCTCTTGGCCATTCGGATATGTTATTTTGTAAGTAGCTTTTTTTTTCTTAAAGATTTTATTTATTTATTCATGAAAGACAGAAAGAGAGAGAGAGAGAGAGAGAGAGAGAGAGCAGAGACACAGGAAGAGGGAGAAGCAGGCTCCATGCAGGGAGCCCAACATGGGACTCATCCCAGGACTCCAGGATCAGGTCCTGAGCCGAGAACAGACACTAAACTGCTGAGCCACCCAGGGATTCCCTGTAAGTAGCTTTTCAATTCTCTTGCTCATTTGTCTATTAATTTATCTATCATTATCTCCTCTTTTTCTGACTTGTAGGATCTATCTATCCATCTACATATCAATCAATTATCTACATATAGAGATATTATAACTCCATTGTTGATTATAAGTCCTGCAAATGTTTTTTTAATAGACAGGAATTCTTAATTTAATGAAATACAATTTATTAACTTTTGCCAGGTTTCTTTCTAGTAGTGCATTTTTATTTCTCTTACAAATCAAGAAGTAGAAATTAAGTGTATTTAAGAGCCAACAAAATACATTAAAATAGACCACTAACATTGATTCCTATTGGATGAATTTGAGGGGGGAAGGGAATAAAAATTTCTAAGCCAAATTTTGTACTTATAAAAGGGAACCAATACACACAGAAAAGGAGGGGACATAAGGTTTTATACTAAGCTATAGGTATAAAGGTTACCATAAGAGTAAAAATGTTTTTCTAAATATCAGAGGATATTTACATAGAATGAAATGCGTTTATATTTATACTTGCATGTTTTACATGTAAAGTATACTACACAAAAAGAATAAAGGTGAATTAATATGACAAAAAGGAGTCCAAACATGTTATTTATGTCAATACAAAAATTTAGCTTACCTCTCTTACAAAAGAAAATTATTTTCAGATTGAGGTATAGATCAAATCTCACCAAATGCTCCATACCAGAGACACACCTAAAGTTAATTTATTAGGAGGCTTGACAATAAAAAGACAAAGTTATATACATGCAAAAAGGAAAAGTAAATAGAATGTTCTAATATTAGATATGAAGAAAGAAGAATAAAATTTGTTGAACAAAACAACACACATAACTTTTAATATTAAAGACTATTACTCACTATGAAGATGTTATCATTATATTTTTGAACTACTTCCATAGCAGTGAATTTCATATAATATAAATGACAAGAATTCAGTTATAGCTAGTTAGAAACACATTGCTAACAGGTGACTTTCATATAACTTTCTTAGCAGATAAAATATCAAAAATAAAATATGCAGAGAAAAACCTAAATATCATAACCAATAAGGTAAACTTTCAAGGTATGTAATAAATTCTGTGTTACAGTAAAATTCTTCAAGTATTTATTGAAAATTTACAAATGTGACCCAGTATTATTATGCCACAAATAAAGTTTATGATACTTGTAACGTGCAACTTGATTTCTTATTGTGCTTTACATTGTCTCATCTCTGGTTCTGGAAAGTCGCTTTTGATAAAAGAAACAGTTTAAATGTTCATTGTTGAAAGCTTATCACAATTCTAAATAATAGTGAAGACAGAAAAGCAAGTATAATGTATCTTTTTAATGAAAAACCAGGATGTTTTGAAAGAACAGTTGGTGTGAATTCATTACTGATAAATAATTAATGAGGTCTGAGAGCATTTTAATGGTAGATGACTTTGCTTTAGGCTGGGGGAAAAAGAAAAAAAAAAAAACTTGGTCCTTAGCAAATTATTTAGAAGTACTGATACAATATTAGTAATGACTTCATGCTTGAATTAAAGGCAGGATTGATGATGAAAAGGTTTACATAAAAAGTCTTCAGTAAAAAATAATAGTTCAAGTAATGAATGGGTTAGAATATCTGATGTACAAAGGAGTAATAATAATAATAAACCTAAGATATTTCTACTTAATAATTTACCCAAGTGAGATGAAGAATGAAGTGTTTTAAATATATAGCATTGGCAAAGTAAGAAATTAGTGTCTGCTACACTTTATCTGTTTATGACTATTTAATTTACTAAAACTAAGGCATAAGGCTTCATATTGAATGGTAAAATATTGACATCATTGACATCATACTGAATGGTAAAATATTGACATCCTTGTTATGCACTATACTTATGTAATTTTAATAAATATCAATTGAATATTTTAAATTCATGTACTTCTTCATTACTCAAATTATTTTAGAAGCACTTAACCGACTTCAGGAGGCAAAAATATGGTCCAATTTGTGCACAATGCTTTCTATCACTATTTTTTTTAATTAATTAATTTATTTATTATGATAGTCACAGAGAGAGAGAGAGAGAGAGGCAGAGACATAGGTAGAGGGAGAAGCAGGCTCCATGCACCGGGAGGCTGACGTGGGATTCAATCTTGGGTCTCCAGGATCGCACCCTGGGCCAAAGGCAGGCACTAACCGCTGTGCCACCCAGGGATCCCTCTATGACTATTTTCTTTTTTTTTTTTTTCTTTTTTTTTTATTTTTTTTTTATGACTATTTTCAATAACTTTCTTGTTGATTTCCAGATATCCCTGTAACTAACTGTGAATATCCGTGGTGTCTGACTTCATCTTATTTGAATTCCCTATGGCTCAGAAGGAAACGTCATTTCTTTCTTCTAAGACTGTTCACTATTTAGCCATCCTTGCAAAGTTTGTCTGGAAGGAAGAGCCAGTGCCTCTTCTTGCATGACATGCAGCAATATGATAGACCCATAGAGAATTTTCTCCCAATACCGACTCACCATAACCACTTTACCCACAGCTGTGCATTAGGTCAATATTATCCTCAGCTTTAAATAACAATATCTTGATGCCACAGTTATAATGAGAGTTTAGAGACCATGATTTTATACAATTAAATTTTCTAATATTTATATTTCTTTGTGTGATTTCCAAAATAATGTACTTAGTGTTTTTAAAAATCTAAAGTCAGGTAAGACTCAGCATTATCTTCATGTAGCTGACAGTTTAAAGTGGAAACTGTGATACAGCACAAATAACATAAAGTGGAGAAGTTAGTAAAATAAATAAGGAAGTTGCAAAAAAGAAGGAAGAAGAAATAAAGAGAGGAAAGAAAGAAAGAAAGAAAGAAAGAAAGAAAGAAAGAAAGAAAGAAAGAAAGAAAGAAAGAAGAAAGAAAGAAAAAAAGAAAGAAGAAAAAGAAAGAAAGAAAGAAAGAAAGAAAGAAAGAAGAAAGAAGAAAGAAAGAAAGAAGAGAAAAAGAGAAAGAAAAAATAGAGAATGAGAGAGAGAGAAAGAAAGAAAGTGAGAAAGAAGGAAAAAAGAAAGGAAAGAAAGGGAGATCTTGCTACTGTTTGGAGCCATCAGCAGTTCTAGAATAGTTCTCTGAGAAGAATGATGAATACAATTTTGATTAAGAGAGTTAGTGGGCAGCTTTTCAATGGTATAAGAAAACCTTTTACTTTGTAATGGATACTTATACTTTTCTGCGTGGAAGAGTTAAACTTAGGACTTTTAAAAACATCAATGCAGGGGCTCCTGGTGGCTCAGTCAGCTAAGCATCTGCCTTCAGCTCGGGTCATGATTTCAGGGTGCTGGGATCAAGCCCCCAGTCAGGCTCTCTGCTCAACAGTGAGTCTGCTTGCCCCTCCCACTGCTCCTGCTCTTTGTCTCAAATAAAAAATAAAATCTTTGGAATGCCTGGGTGGCTCTGGGGTTGAGCATCTGCCTTTGCTTCCGAAGTTGCTGGATTGAATCCCACATCAGGCTCCTTCATGGAAGCCTGCTTCTCCTCCCTCTGCCTGTGTCTCTGCCTCTCTCTGTGTCTCTTATGAATAAATAAATAAAATCTTTAGTAAATAAATAAATAAATAAATAAATAAATAAATAAATAAATAAAATCTTTGAGAAAATAAATTAAAAATCAATGTCGTGACTTAACCATTAGAAATGCATATTTTTCTGAAATAGAAGTATCGTTGTTTAGGGCACCCTATCTTTGCACTGCTGATGTGGTTGAAATTTATTCAGTCATAAAATTCAGTTTATAGATAGAAGACAAAAGCTCTTCATTTGGATTCATTTCCTAATTAATGAAAGCTTCTTTGTTTATATTAGTTTTTTAACCTTATATAAACTCAACAAATCCATGGTTGCTTTATTCATTTTTACCTGTTTGTATAGGAACTTGCATTGAAACTGTTGTCAGGAGTCCTTTTCTTTCTTTAGTACTTGTGTCATAAGGGCCTGTACATTAGAATATTTTTACTATAATTATGTTTGCAGAGACAAAAGATGGATTTTGGCAATGTGAACAGATTCTGGGAGCAGCATTTATTGATACGGTAATTTGTGTTAAGCAGATTTAACTTTAAAATAGCAATTGGGCAAGTAAGAGGCAGTGAATAATGTCTTTTTCTCTGTGACTATAGAATATAAATATGAGACAGTTTTTTTGAATACAGTTGGGACTAATTGGTAGTGTATAAGTCACTACGTCATACTTGTCTAGTTTCTTGATTCAGATGGTCGCAAGCAATAACCCGTGTACATCTTATGGTAACTACTGAACTGTGTTCATAATTAATAATTAAATATTTCACAGGATAAGTTTCCTTTTTCTGCCTATGCAAAGTTTTAAAATATTAGACATATTTAGATTCTTGTAGAAAAGAAATAGACACATATATGGAACTAAAGAACACCAACAGTTTAAAATATTTTTCCCAGAATCTGTACCATCTAGTACAAAGACTACATAATTTAGATTCTGATTAAGCTGAGTTCCAATTTCACTCTTATGTTTGATAATGGTGTAATCATAGAAATGTGTTTCTTTTAGTTCTTTACTACAATTTATAAATAAGGAATATAAGGAAGACATTACATTTCATGCAAGGACAACAGATCCTTTTCTCAATATTGAGGAAGGAAGATAAATGGATACATAATATACTATAGCTTAGTAAATCCTTCTCATTTGGAAATACCCCAGGTATTTCTTAGATAAGAAGAAACACCAAACCTTGTCTAGGAGATGTTCCCAGAAACTAACAGCTAGACTGAGTCCTGAGGGAGGTAGAGATACTAGTCATGTGTAAGTCAAAAAGAGAAAGCACGAAGCTGTCAAGAATATTTTACAAGACAGATCTTTACATGCTATAATAAAGGACCTCTAGGTATGCATTATTAAAAGACTCTGACTTCATTTTGTTGAGAACTATTGACATTCTTTCCTTGGGAGGTGATAAATGACATTTTCAACTCTAAAAGCAACAAGAAGAATTATGAGAAAGGAAAGGCCTAGAGATGTGTACTACTGACTACGATTAATAGTAGTGGAGGTGACAACATGTGCATTAATTAGAGAAATCTAAAGAAGCTCACATGGTTTACTCCAGGTTTCTCAGAGGCCTTTCTTTATTGTTTGAGCTGAAGTTGTGTACATCTGAAGGTCTGTTTGTTTACTTATTAAAAGATTGCCTTGAGTACAGTTTAAAAATGTCTCCCTTTGAATCACAGACCAATCTTTTTCAGGGTCTGGCATTGAACAGCCATGTGGTAAATAGTCATTCAATAAATATATTAAGAATGAAAATCGGCAAAATCCAGTAATAGATGACTTTCAGATTGTCTTGGTCAAATTGAGTGAAGGTAACATCAGAAAATAAGCAAGTAATTTAAGAGAGAATGCAGATGTAGGTAGATGATGATAAGTTCATTTTAAATGACACATCACTTAAACTCTCCTTAATGTAAAGTATTAATAATAATATCAACCTTGAATATTATTGTGAATGCTAAAGAAGATAACAAATCAAGCTGGATATCTTAGTCTTAAGCATGAATATATGGTCTCTACTCAGATTACCTAGACAAAAAAATCACTATTTCAGTTCCCCTCATTTTAGATACAAGTCATCTAATATTTCTGAGTACCGTCTTAATCATCTGTGAGATGGGAGTTTCTCACAGAATTATTGTTGGAGCTAAATAAAACAATCTGTGACAGGTGCACCTTATGCACCTTAGACACTAATATGAAGCATTCCAGATGCTTTTCCCAAAGAGGAAAACTTCACTGATACAGATTAGGCCCATAAAAATGTGCCCCAAGTTTTCCTTCTCCCCATTTGATATAATGCATCAGAAGAACCAGGACTCATGGTAGTATTTCTGTCTTCATATCATGCATGCTATATTAATCTACTAAGTTATACAACTTTCTTTTATATCATTAAAATGCAAGAATAATTTCAATTTAGAAAAGTTGTTGTTAAAAAGTTCAATGCAGAAATAGGCAATGTGTTACAATATGATTTTGAAGAATACTGTTGGTCAAGATAAGCATCTTCAATTAGAAATGCCAGAATGGAAAACAAATAATCCAACTCTATAGTTGTAAACTCCAGATGGTTTGAAACAGTATTTCTAGTTGAAGAATTTTACACCAGCTGGCATTTTATTCATACATGCTAGGTGTCCAGCAAAAGCTAAGATTGCAGTAGTCTAAATAGAAAGGTCTCGAAGACCTCATCCATCAGCAAGATAGGAAGAAGGATCCTCTTGGGGGAAAATGTCTCCACTGTCACAGCAGGAAAACTTGATGTGAAAAGATACTATTTCAGGATCCATTCTTGGATTCCTTTGCATCACTGCACAGTGAGCCAAAAATAATAAATTGGTGAAAAACAGAAGAAAGGTGACAATGATTGAAATCATTATTTTGAGCATATCACGAATAGATATGATTATTGCTCACTTCAGTCTTAAGAATGTATAACACAGAAAAAAAAGAGGGGAAAATAAATTTGTCAAAGCATGGATGGAAAGATTCAGGTGAAGAGGCATGATTTTGCAAATATGCCATTACCGCATTCTGTCAGCATATTGCAAGTAAGTCAATGATTGCTTATGGGGATTAAAATAATCTTACATATTTTCCCATCTGAAGCATACATCAGTGATGAACACCTGGAATCTGGAGGACTTAAAGCAAAATCACTGAAATCTGCAAGAGCATTATATATATATATATATATATATATATATATATATATATATATATTTGGGTATATATATATATATGGGATTTGATGTGTATATATATGGGATTTGATGAAATCTGCAAGAGCATTTATATATATGTGTGTGTGTATGTGTATATATATATATGGGATTTGATGTATGTATATATATGGGATTTTATATATATATATATGACATGAATTAAATAAGAAAAATGAAAACTACAACCTCATATTTTAATAGTAGTCACTAAATTAATAACTGCATGGAGCATCAGAAATCTGTTACAAACAGACTCAATTGTCCAAACTGTGACTTTACTGAGATGTGGGTGACCATATATTACCACAACAGTTATAGTAAGATAATTCAATTACTTAAATGATTTTAAATGTGTCCTTGAGAAAAAATACTACAAATATTATAGAATTGAATTTTTGGGATGCTAAAAGTAACAGAGGTAAGGCGAGTATATCATTATGCATTATAAAGCAAAGACTAGTTGACCACTTGCTTTTGTGTGATATTTTGATGCAGATCTTTTCCAAAAAACATACAAAAATTATAAAAGACATTAGTGAAATGCGACTTAAAATTCTACCAACAGGCGTTCCCTGTGTAGCTCAGCGGTTTAGCGTCTGCCTTCGGCCAAGGGCATGATCCTGGAGACCTGGATCGAGTCCCACGTTGGGCTCGCTGCATGGAGTCTGCTTCTCCCTTTGTCTCTCTCTCTCATGATAAATAAATAAAATCTTAAAAAAAAAATTCTACCAACAGAAATGCACTTTGTATAAAACACTGAAAAACAGATTTAATTTTCAAAATTGATAATGGCACATGTAAGTTAAGCAAAGATTAGTTCATTCGCAACAAGCTGGACTCCATTAGTGATATCTTATGTTAATAGAAAAATAACAAAACAAAATTTTGAGTCCTCAAGAATGGCTGGTCTTGGGATTTGACAAGTCTGATCTTGCATATAGCTAAGTTTTTAATACCTAAGTTATATATTTTTTAAAAATCTGGGGATCTCTGAGTGGCTAGGTGGTTTGGTGCCTGCCTTCGGCCCAGGTTGTGATCTTGGAGTCCGGGGATCGAGTCCCACATTGGGCTCCCTTCAGGGAGCCTGCTTCTCTCTCTGCCCCTCCCTCAAATAAATAAATAAATAAATAAATAAATAAATAAATAAATAAAAAATCTGCTTTTACTGAATCATAGAATATTTTCTCTGCAACTCCCAAAATCCAATTGTATACTGTATAGTTGTCTTCAAATTACTTCCTTTAAATTTTTGTTCATTTTTTGGCATTTTTCTATAGTTTTCTATATTTCCCTAAATAATCTAGTAGATAACTAGCTTTAATTTTATTGATATTATTAAAATAATTGAAATATTTTATCAACACCAAAATGTAAAGTATTTATTGTTTTTCTTTCTATAATGATAGGAATTCACCAACATTTCTTTATACTGTCACCACACCCACCTTCAAATTATACTTGCAAATTAATTGACTTTATATTTTTTATTTTTTAAAATTTTATTTATTTATTCATGATAGAGAGAGAGAGAGAGAGAGAGAGGTAGAGACACAGGCAGAGGGAGAAGCAGGCTCCATGCAGGAAGCCTAATGCGGGACTCGATCTGGGGACCCCAGGATCACGCCCCGGGGTGAAGGCAGGTGCTCAACTGCTGAGCCACCCAGGGATCCCCCAGGGTTCTTTATTCAATATTATCCTTCTGTTACTGTGATACGTGAACAATAATTTGATGATATAAAATTTGTCAATCATAACATTTTTTCTCAAAAATATTTTCATTCCATTTCTTTTTTTCTGTTAGCTTCAAGTGACACTTTGCCAATTTGTATTTGCTTTCTTTTATCTTTAAAGCAAGCGTTTTTTCATTTGTTTTGCCTATTATATTGGCCAGTTTATTTGTGGGATTCTTTCTTTGCTTTACAATTTTATAATTTCACCGGAATTAGTGAATTTAGTAAATTGTAAGTTGTAATTAGTAAATTAAGTAAGTTAGTGAATTTCACTTAGTAAATTGTGATTATGTAAACATTCTCATTATATCCTACACAATTCTAATTATAATTTCTGCATTGTTCGTTTTGTGTTTTACAGTTATAAATGGAAGTTTATTATGTTATTGTTTCTTGGGTCCTTACCTTCCCTAGTCAAGAGTCCTGTTTTTCAAAGCCTCTCAAGTCCCTACTATCCCTTCTTCATTATATTCTATATATTTCCATCTCATCTTCCTTTGGTTAAGGAGTTAATATTTTCTTGAGTTTTATTACGGTTTCAAAGACATGTCTCATTGACAGTATATTTTTTCTCTATGACACGTCTTCCCTGACTCCAAATTTTCTTAAAAATCTTCATCAATTTCTCCTTTTTAGATGAAGTCTCTGTTCTCACAAATCCCTTTTATGTACTTTCAAAAAGATTAAGAACAGAGAGGGTAATGCTTCTCCATGATTCATTGTGGCTAATTAATATGAGGTATTTTCATCTTTCTTGGGGTTTTTTGTTTTTTTCATATTTCATTTAACCAAGATTATTTGTTAATTGTAGTAAATTTCCTCATCAGTACTTTCTTACATCTCTAGTGAACCATTTATAATTATAAATGGTTTGGGTTAAAGGTTTATACTTTTACTAATATTGTTGGCTATTTGAACAGAATTTTATTTTATTTTATTTTATTTATTTATTTTTGAACAGAATTTTATATAAAAATTAAACCAAATAGTCTACCTTGTTTCAACACTTTCTAAAATGAATATATTTGTTTCCAATGCTAAATGTTACATATTTATTGAAAGATCACTGTATAAAACAAGCTGGTTCCATACATAATCTGAAATAAATGTTATTGAAAATATTAACTGTATCTGTGATAACTTTATTTTAAACAACTGTCTATCATCATTTATTTTCTAGAGTTCTGCTGGCTATTATTTTCCTGTTTTCTGTTGAGTTTATTAGGTGTACTAGCAAAGCAAAAGTTATAATATTAATCCTGCTGTAACTATACAAATCTTTGTATTGTTTTTCTATATGCTTTTACATCATAAGCAGCAGATTCTATATGATAATTAAAAAATAAAAATTCTACAGGAATATTTGTAAATCACTTGATATAATTTTAGCTTTTGTGTTTTGTGAATTAATTCCAAAATTCCAGGGAACTTAAATGAAGATTATAAAAATGAAATGTAATTAAAAAAAATGTTTAAAAGTCAAGTGGAATTTGCCTTCTTTTTCATTGTGAATATTTTTAATAATTTAAAAGAGGGAAAAATATCCTTGATAAAATTGATATGTAGAATGCGAACAGCTTGTAATGTTCAATTTCTTGATCAGATTGGTAGTTATGTGGGTTTATTCTACTTTAAGAAAATTCATCAATTAGTGCACCTTTCTTTGTGTATGCTACATGTCAATAAAAATCTTTACTTCTGAATGTGAACTGGTGCAGCCACTCTGGAAAACTGTGTGGAGGTTCCTCAAAGAGTTAAAAATAGACCTGCCCTACGACCCAGCAATTGCACTGTTGGGGATTTACCCCAAAGATTCAGATGCAATGAAACGTCGGGACACCTGCACCCCGATGTTTCTATCAGCAATGGCCACAATAGCCAAACTGTGGAAGGAGCCTCGGTGTCCATCAAAAGATGAATGGATAAAGAAGATGTGGTTTATGTATACAATGGAATATTACTCAGCAATTAGAAACGACAAATACCCACCATTTGCTTCAACGTGGATGGAACTGGAGGGTATTATGCTGAGTGAAATAAGTCAATCGGAGAAGGACAAACAGTGTATGTTCTCATTCATTTGGGGAATATGAATAATAGTGAAAGGGAATATAAAGGAAGGGAAAAGAAATGTTGGGAAATATCAGGAAGGGAGACAGAACATAAAGACTCCTAACTCGGGGAAACGAACTAGGGGTGGTGGAAGGGGAGGAGGGCGGGTGTTGGAGGGGAATGGGTGACGGGCACTGAGGTGGACACTTGACGGGATGAGCACTGGGTGTTTTTCTGTATGTTGGTAAATTAAACACCAATAAAAGTTAATTAAAAAAAAAAAAAAATGAAATTCAATTTGGTTTGTAGGCCAAAAATTATTGCCTAAGTCCATCCCAGAATCTCCTGCACAGCTGAAATACGAGCTTTTGTTTTTGATATTTTATCGTGGTTGTTTTTCATTGTTCTTAAGATTCTTTCCCACAAACTTTCACATTCTACTATAAATCTAAAACATGTTTCAGATATTTTATTAAGAATTTCTAGGACTTTTGTAGCAAATGAGTTTTCTGGTTATTGAGTTGGCTATGCTTCAAGAAACAGAAGTGCCCAGAATGCATCTGGTTCCGTTTTATTTTTATAAATTTTAATTTTACTTAAATTTGCATACTTAGTACTATTTTTCAGCCCAGTAAAATTTCCTTCAATTCTAAGTGTGATTTTAGTTTGTATCCCGATTACGTCTTTGAAACACCTGTAATTTCCAGATGGCTCTTTGTTCCTTCATCTCCTCTCTCATAACTTTCAGCTCCTTGGCTTGTTATTGTACACTTAAAGAGCCTCTCAAGTATGCTCTTAACAGCAGTCATTAAATTTCCATAGGCTCATTTTACTCTTTGCTGCCTCCCATTTTTATTTTACTTTTGTGTCTTTAGTTTGATTTTAATCTTTTAATCTCATCCAGACTTCTTTTTCTTATCAGTTGTTCTTTTCACATGACTTTTTCTTACCCAGTTTCTAATTTTCCTGACAAGTGGAACAAAATATTTATATAAAAATTTTAATTCCTAGCATATGTGACTACTAGGATTACTTTTTTTAAGATTTTATTTATTTATTTATTTATTTTTTTTTGAGAGAGAGAGCTCACAAGTGAGTGGCAGGAGGGAAAAGCAGACTCCTTGCTGAGTAAGGAGGCCAACTGGGGACTCCATCTCAGGACCCAGGGATCTTGATCTGAGCTAAAGACAGATGCTTAACCAACTGAGCCACCCAGGCATTCCGTCTAGGACTAATTTTTAATCTCTGTTCACAACTATATCTTATTTGAAGGCTATAAACCTAACAGGAGCAATATAGTTCCACCAGCCAAGTCACCCTTTCTGCTTCTGACAGTGAGATCCTTACATGGATGTGGAAACCAGCAGAGATGTTTGCTTTTTTAATCCACAGCATTGTTTGTTTGCTGTTTTAAAACAATGTAGATCTTTTCTGAACTAGGTGTAAGCACCAGTGTCAGGCATTATGTTTGTTGGAATTTTTTTTCTAAAACTGATAGGTATCTTATTTACATAGGATATACTTACATGTATTTTATTTACACATAATCATTTACATATGGTATGTTTATACACCTTTATGTATATTAAGGATATTCAAAGATTAATTTAGGACACAATTAGTAAAGTCTTAGAATTTTTAAATCAAATTTGTTTTTTTTTTTTCAAAGCTATTCTTAGCTACTTATTTTTTTTAAAGATTTATATATTTATTTTAGTGAGAGAGAGAAAAAGCATGCATGATGGAAGGAGGGGCAGAGAGAGAGGGTGAGAGAATCGCAAGCCGACTCTGCTGATCACAGAGCTTGATGCAGGGCTCAATCTCAGGACCTTGAGATCATGACTCAAGCCTAAATCAAGAGTTTAATGCTTAACTGACTGAGCACTCATTTGCCCCTCTACTTATTTTTTTTTTAATTTATTTTATTTTATTTGATAGTCACAGAGAGAGAGAGAGAGAGGCAGAGACACAGGCAGAGGGAGAAGCAGGCTCCATGCACTGGGAGCCCGACGTGGGATTCGATCCCGGGTCTCCAGGATCGCGCCCTGGGCCAAAGGCAGGCACCAAACCGCTGCGCCACCCAGGGATCCCCTCTACTTATTTTTTTATTCAATTCCCATGCTTAAGATTGCCAATAAACTGGTCCTACTAAATCCTTTGATTCCCTGTAAAAGACTACTCTAGTATCAATAAAATTTTTGTTATCTTCTTACTTTATCTAAACATGTTCAATCCTATACTTATTTTCCAGGAATGTTTTCCCATTTTCATTGCAAAAATAAAAATTGTATATATTTTTTTGTATTCATTTTCAAGATAGTGTTGAATATAGATATCTTTATAATTTAAAATGAATGTTATTTCTCTTCTTTGAATTCCTTGCAGTGTTTTCTATATACTACACAACTTCGCCTTGCCTTATATTCCAGTTATCACAATTTTTTTTTCTCTATAGATGGTAAAAACGGTAATTAACAAGAAGTATTATTTCTTCAACTCATAGTTTAAACTCATAGCACCAATACATGTCTTAGTACAAACACACATATGTATCATGCATATAGGTCTAGATACATAGGTAATACATAAACATAGATAATGATGCTTTACTTATCACAGTATTCATTATATATAATTTAATTACACCAGTAGATTTAGCTAGGAGTTTTATAGAATGAATATTCTACCTATTAGATAAATAAATCATATTTAAACCAACAAATGAAAAGATAATACATTTTTCTTCTATCTTTATTTATAAAATTTAAACCAACATGTATCATTATCTCTAGTTCTTGCAGAAAATCCTTGGGAAGGTGGTGCAGTTTATGCCTATGAACTAGTCAAGAGGAGCTTTACTTTTTTTTAGAAAAATATTTTATTTATTTGAGAGGGAGAGAGAGATAGCAAGAGAGATCAGGTGCAGGGGGCAGGGAGGAGAAGCAGGCTCCCCTCTGAGCAGGGAGCCAGATGCAAGGCTCAGTCCCAGGACGCTAGGATCATGATCTGAGGTGAAGGGAGATGTTTAACTGACTGAGATATCCAGGTGTCCCATGATGGAGCTTCACTTAATCTAAGCAGAGCAGAGTGATGAGGGCACTCTGATATTGTGACAGAGGTATTATGACAAAGTTACTCAGATATATCCAGGAATATACCAAAGATGTTTATGAAAGAGTATAATATCAAACCATTAAATTACAGAAAAAAAAACCTAATATATGCTAATTTAATTTATGGTTTTTCACTAAGGAAAGAAACAGGAATAAGGCAGAATGAAAGATGGTCTAAAGCTCCTGTCTTTTTGTTAATCTCAGAATCAAAAAAGAATCTTTTCATTTTCTGTGAATTTACTTGAATATCAAAGAGTGAAATTTTAAATTCTAAATTTCCCTTGAGGCTGACAATTTTATTTGTTCTTATTTTTTAAAGATTTTATTTATTTATTCATGAGAGACACAGAGAGAGAGACAGAGAGGCAGAGACAGGCAGAGGGAGAAGCCGGCTCCATGCAGGGAACCCAACGTGGGACTCAATCCCAGGTCTCCAGGATCAGGCCCTGGGCTGAAGGCAACGCTAAACCGCTGAGCCACCCTGGCTGCCCGAGGCTGACAATTTTATACTCATTGGTATAAGCTATTATATAGATGTGGCTGCTTAGCAATATATTTTTTTTTCTGTTTCTATTTCAAGATTGAGTAAGATGGATCTCACTGTATTTTGTGAGCTTTTTATTTACTATAGTCATATGGTTGCATGTTTTAGATACTCTTGAATAATTAAGGGAGATTTACTCTGTAACCCACAACATAAACCTTTTATTATTTCCAGACTTCACAATGTTTTTTTCTTAAATTCTGAGTTTTCTTCAATATTTAGGACATATGTACATTTTGTTTTATATAATATTCATTTCAAAAGAAATACAATTGGTATTTGAGTGATAGTATTCTAACTTTAGTGGGTAACTCAGGTCTAACTTTTTTTTTAGGCTTAACTTTTTAAATCACTGAATTTTTCAAAGAATTATGAAAGTTACATGTACTTAGAAAAATGAAATAGAATAAAATTAACGACACAAAAACTGGAAGCTTTCTATAATTTAGCTAAGCACTAGAAATGAAGAATCAGGGATATAGTAGCGTCCACTACTTAGCAATAAAAAAAAATATGAGTTATCACATTTTAGGATTTGACAATGTTAATAGTGACTCACTACTTCCATTCCAGAGTAGAGTGCCTATAGAATTTTGAGAAATGCTTGTATGGAGGAATAAATAGGAACCCACTCAGGCTTAAAACCTTGGTAATTTCAGTTCAGTGACATTTTACAAATCACTTATTTTAAAGTCTAATTGTTAGGACGCCTGGGTGGCTCAGCGGTTTAGCACCTGCCTTTGGCTCAGGGTGTGATCTGGGGATCTGGGATCAAGTCCCATAGCAGGCTCCTTGCATGGAGCCTGCTTCTCCCTCTGTCTAGGTCTCTACCTCTCTCTCTCTCTCTCTCTCTCTTTCTGTACCTCTCATGAATAAATAAATAAATAAACAAACAAATAAATAAATATTTGTCGTTTCTAATGGCTGAGTAATATTCCATTGTATACATAGACCATATCTTCTTTATCCATTCATCTTTTGAGGGACACCAAGGCTCCTTCTACAGTTTGGCTATTGTGGACATTGCTGCTATAAACATCGGGGTGCAGGTGTCCCTGCCGTTTCACTGCATCTGTATCTTTGGGGTAAATCCCCAGCAGTGCAATTGCTGGGTCATAGGGCAGTTCTATTTTTAACTCTTTGAGGAACCTCCACACAGTTTTCCAGAGTGGTTGTACCAGTTCACATTTCCTCCATTTGCTTCGAAGTGGATGGAACTGGAGGGTATTATGCTGAGTGAAATAAGTCAGTCGGAGGACAAACATTATATAGTCTCATTCATTTGGGGAATATAAAAATTAGTGAAAGGGAATAAAGGGGAAAGTAGAGAAAATGAGTGAAAATATCAGTGAGGGTGACAAAACATGAGAGACATCTAACTCTGGGAAATGAACAAGGGGTAGTGGAAAGGGATGTGGGAGGAGTTGGAATGACTGGGTGATGGGCACTGAGGGGGTACTTGGTGGGAAGAGCACTGGGTGTTATGCTATATGTTGGCAAATTGAACTTCAATTAAAAAAAGGAACAATAAATAAATAAATAAAATCATTTTAAAAATAAAGTCTATTTTATTATCTAAAAGTGAAAACAATAAAATATCTCTCAAAAATAGAAAAAATAATAATTTGAGTATATAGCATATAAGAGGTGCTAAATAAAAATTAGTTCCAGTTACTTTTTTTTTTTCTCTTCATTCTACATAACACAGCTTCTTTTATTCTACCTTCTTGGTTCTCAAAGCGATAAACCAAGGAGTTTTGAAAAGGAAAGGTGTTTGGTCCATATGATAAAAAAAAAAAGAAAAACGGTGTTTGACCCATATGGAAAAATTACTGGTTTGGATTGCTCTCTGATAATTGGCTCATTACTCACTTCAAAAATATTCTTTATTTTTATACTATTATAAAAATTACACTATATATAATAATTATAATAGAGCATTTAAAAGAAAAGTTACTAAATTTATCCCTAAACTTCACATCCTACTTTTATATGCTTCTCTTCCCCAAAGTTCCACATCTGTTGTTTTTAGCATAAATTGCTACCTCTTATGTATGAGTGATTGTATTGCCAAAATTTTAATAGTTAAATTCAGAGCAAACATAAGGAAAGCCATGAAGTAAAATAGCACATTTAATAAGAATTTTTTTTAATCTAGAGATAATCAGCTCCCCATACTTCTGTTAAACAGATTGAACCCAAGTGTAGGCTGACTAGCTATGGCCTTTTCTTTATGTAGCAAGATTTAGCTATCATGCCCCTTTGGGGAGCATGATAATCATCTTAATCATTTGGAGTATGAGGATTTCTGTGTCTGCTCTGACGTCAATTTCCCTGATGTACTTGGCTCCAAAGTATTACTCATGGGCACAACTTGTACATCTGCTCACCTTCTTGAAGAGAAGATTGTCTCCCTGGCCTCAATCCTCAGAGTGGACAGGGTATGAGAAATAAACATTGGTCTTAACCACCCCATTCCAAACTCACCAGTGCCCATTTCTTATTACATTCAAATCCCCACTAACATAAAACTATTATATGTGAAACTTCCTTATAAATCTTTGAGAGAGATAGAGGAAGGTTACAATATATTTTATTATAGGATAAAAACACTTACATTTGAATATTTTTACTGCTAGTTTTCTTGGCCATTCATGCCAAGAGATCCATTCTCATTAAATGTTTCTGGAATAGCTTTTCTCTGTCAAGGTCCTTCTCCAAGTTTCAAGATCAGCTACACTTTCTTTCCTTATATTTATAGTAGGAAAATTTCTCATGGAGTGTTATGATGAAGACACCAGCAATATCCTCTTGTTTGATTTCTTTGACTCACTGAACCAGGTTAGAGGGATTTAATAATGATAAAAAGCTTATGAAGATATTTTCCTAAGTGACAGAAGACCAAATTCAATGTTATATGTGATAAAAGGCAAGTTATTTAAAATTTCAAAACTATGATTTCTCAGCTATATAATGGAAATGATTATTCATCTCAAAGAGTACTGTGGAGAATTAAGTGAACTGAAGCATGTAAAGCACTTAGAATAGTCTATGTTGTTGTACAATAAGTCTTTCATCTTAGTCATTGTTTTGTTATTGGTGCTCACTCTGCTAGTCACTCATTTGACACGTATTTATTGAGTGTCAGCTCTGTGTCAGGTTCTATTAAGATAGTTGGAGAATAAGCGAGAATAGAGAGTGCCTGTGCCCCCAAAGAATGAAAATAAACAAGCAATACCATCATTTAAGATAGTGATATAACTTTGAAGGAAGATGAAGCAGAGGCAGGTCATTTTCATAGCTATGGAGGGCACCTCAAAGATTTCATTTGGGTAGAGATCTGAATGATGAGAAAAAAATAAGTCCAATGTAAAGATCAGTGTGAAAAATATTTCATGCAGAAGGGACTGGAAGGGCAAGCATTTTGTAGCTAAAATGAGCTTGGCATGGCTTAGCAACAACGAAAAAGGCTCAATTGCCTAGGACAGAATGAGCAATAGATGATCATCACAGATGAGGTCATAGAGCAGCTGTCTGCTTGTCTAGGACCTTGAGTATTATAGTAATAAATATGCAGTTTTTCACTGTCATGGGAATGACCAGAGGGCTTTGACTACAAAGTTACTGAACTCTTTTAGATTTTCGAAATACCTCCCGTGATTCAATGCATAGCAGCATTGAAGCAGCTTTGTGGATTAGGTTAATTCTTCTTTCACAGGGAAATAAGATACTAGGTCTTCAGTGCAAAAGGAAAAGAAATATTTGAAGATTTAAGTGAAAAAAAAGTGAAATAATTTTCTTAAAGATAACTGACCAGGGAAATATAGAAGTATTCCGGATATTTCTAAGGCCTGATCAGCATGATTATAAAGTTTTCTCTTAATTTAGGTTTAGGAACAAAGTTGAGGAAGTAGATGGTAAGGTAAACCAGATTTGGTGTTTTTCCAGTGAGAGAGGAAGACACAAGCAAGTTAAGGCTGAATACAAACTAGAAGCTATAATGTTACGCTTTAGTAAGGAGAGAGGAGACATCAGGAGAAAAGGAAATTAATAATTTGGTATGGTCGGTGGATTAAAGAATGCTGATACAGTGAAAGAACTGTTGGAGAGGTGTTACTAGATTATGTCTGTTGAAACATTTAGAGGTGGTAGACAATAAATGAGATCCTGAGGTTGTGGATTTTTTTGTTTCTGTTTTTTTTTTTTTTTTTTTTTTTTTTAATATGACAGTTACTGGAAATAACTAGATTTAGGGAATGGAAATTAATGGAGGCTCATGGTAGAATATTATCCACCTAATTACAGAAATTAATACTAAAGTAACTGGTTTTAGGGGATCCCTGGGTTGCTCAGTGGTTTAGCACCTGCCTTCAGCCCAGGCATGATCCTGGAGTCCCGGGATCGAGTCCCACATCAGGCTCCCTGCATGGAGCCTGCTTCTCCCTCTGCTTGTGTCTCTGCCTCTTTCTCTATGTGTCTCTCATGAATGAATAAATAAAATCTTTAAAAAATAAAGTAATTGGTTTTAATTTTCCTCATTTAAAATTACATCTACTAGGGCACCTGAGAGGATCAGTCTGTTAAGCACCTGCCTTCAGCTCCGGTCCTGATCCCAGGGTTCTGGAATTGAGCACCATGTCAGGCTCTCGGCGTCTCCTATTTTTGTGTCTCCCCTCAGTCATGATCTCTCTCTCTCTCCCTCTCTCTTTCTCTCTCTCCCAAATAAATAAATGAAATTTTTAAATAAATAAATAAAATTACATTTTCTCATTTTTCTGTCCACCATTCTCTCAGATATATAATCTATCTAAAGACATACTTACATAAAATAGATTTTCAGAGTAAATGTGTCAGATATTTTTAGATTGAAACTTATTATCAAAGAGAGAATGAATTTAGAACCACATATTGTTTGGGGGTAACAATATCCACTGGTGAAAACTGACCTATAATACAGAAGACAGCAATGTCAGGGATTTCTACCTTCTAAGAAATAAGCAGAATTAGATAAATGGGAAATCTGTTAAAGATTATAAATCCACCTGCCATATGTCCTTTGGGCTTTTTCATTTCTTATTATTTTCTTGCCTAGAATTAAAAAAAAATATGTGATTTTGCAACAAAGAGGACTATATCCATTTACTAAGGAGATCAAAGCATGAAGATGAGAAGGGTCCAAATCCCCAATGGGTTTTGCAAAGCAGCCCCACTAATGCTATCTCTAGATATATGATTATGTGTGAAAAGTCCTGTAGGGCACAGGTTAAATAACTCTTTCAGTATATCTGTTTTCTTTTGATCTTTTTCTTACAGATTGGTCAGCTCTATTGTCAGTTAATCCATCTTTTATGGGGGTCCATTAAAAAGAAAGCTCACAAGCAATAATCAGTATATTGCTTTCCAAATTTTTCCCCATTAGCTCTGAGTCAGTGAGCAACAATATAACCAAAATTTTTGCTACAGCATAAAATGGCATTCCACCTTTTCAAAAACCTACACTATCTGGGTCTCCCCTGCCCAAATCTCTCTCTATATAGTCCACTTACATTTTAGATTCTGTTAATTATAGCACACTACTAACCTCTAGTAAATTCACTAACAAGGTGACAAAATCTACTTTATGCAAAATCACTCAAATTGCTAAAACAAATAGATTAAGTTTTCCACACATATCAAGAAAGCCTTGAGAGAGATTAGGTCAAAATAGAACTGATATTTTATACTCATTTGTAATGAAAATAAAAATCATTACATGAGGAAATTATCCAAGCCTGTTTGCAAGGTAATAGTTTGCTTCCTCAAAACCAAGAGGAGGGGCCCCCGGGTGACTCAATGGTTGAGTGTCTGACTTTGGCTCAGGTCATGATCCCAGGGTCCTGGGATCAAGTCCCACATCAGGCTACCCACAGGGAGTCTGCTTCTTCCTCTGCCTATGTCTCTGTCTCTCTTTCTGTGTCTCTCATGAATAAATAAATAAAATCTTTAAAAACAAAATAAAACAAAAACAAAGCCAAGAGGATAGCCTGTTCTGCTCTAGTATATAACATAATGTAAGCATAAGAGTGACAATCCCTATCACCTTTTCCAGATAATACAATTGAATCGAGGGGATGCCATCCTGTTATCTTTATTCTACTGGTCAGGAGCAAGTTACTGGTTCTTTTGGCACTCAAGGATAAAGGATTATACAAAAGCATGACTCATTACAGATCAGTTTATGGTGTGTCAGCCACACTATATACACTATTTTTTTTTAAATAGAGAAAAATGGTTGATTTCAAAGTCATTATCAATAAGGATTGTTGAAAAAACTATAGAATATGTATTCATTATTTATACTTATTTAGATATATTTTAATTCAAAAAGTAATTAAACTAATTTCTGTGCTAAAGTATGTATAATTTATTACTTTTAGATATACTTTTAAAATTTTAAGTTTGTATTAGCTTACTTTTCTTAGAATACTCACCTCTATTCTATCCACATTCTATTCTAACAAAGCATATTATATTTTTAATATTAGAAAGGAATTTTATGGGTCGACAATGAGAGCAAAACATTTAGTACATGAGTTTACTTCCTTTTTCATACCAAATTACATGAAATGGAGAAATAGATTTGCAGGAAAAGCTTATAATGATATTGGCTAACGATTAAGAGATTCCTTGAAGATTGCAGAATAGATTGATTTTAATTGATAGAGGACCAGAACAAAAACCATAGTGCCAAATACATGCATAAAGTTCATTATTTTTACCATTATTACCTTAGGTACAATGAGGGGATCGGGTTTCCAAAGAAATCTCAAATTCACATGCAGCGCGTGCAGTATATCATCTAATACAAACAATTTTGGCTAAGTCTAGGCCCTTTTGGCAGCCTATCCTCACGAAGTAGGACTTTGGAAGTGGTTCCCCTACCAAACCCACTCCTATTACCAATTCACAGACTAACTCTAGTAAGGAATTTCGAAGGCCAATGCAGGAGAGAGAAAAGCAGAACCCGAAGTAACACTGGATTTCAACAAAACAACAGAGAAAACACACAAATACATGTGCAAAGGAAAAGGAAACATTTTTGTATTTGAATATTGCATATCAGCGTGCTGCTTTAGACAAAAGAAAGCTGGATATTTCTCTGAGGGCAAGGAAGTAGGAAAGTGATTTTGATAACTAAATGTTTCTAGAAAGAATTGGCAGCTTCCTTCTACTGCACAGCTAACCTAGCTATATGTCCAGAACCAAATCTCACCCATAATCGTAACAGCAGATTCTTCTATTCAGAGTTTTCATTGTCTGTCAAAGAAATGAGTAATTATTACATGGGTGGCTCATTTTACCTTCAGGGACTAGCACAAAATCTGACTCATAAGAGTCTCAATATATATATATATATTATATATATATTATATATATTTATATATATAGCACAAAATCTGACTAGCACGAAATCCTACTCATAAGAGTCTCTCTCTCTCTCTCTCTCTCTCTCTCTCTCTCTATATATATATATATATATATATATATATATATATATACACACATATATGTTTTAGATCGTTTTATGTAATCTCTACATCCAACATGGGGCTTGAATTCATAACCCCAGGATCAAGAGTTGCACCCTTCACCAAACTGAGCCAGTCTGGCACCCAAGATCTCAAAAATATTTACCAAAATGCCAATATTTGAGGAAAACTAGTACCATATTTAAAAAAAAATCCAAAGCCAGAATAATTTACCAATAATGAAACAATTAATACAAAGTCAAAAGAATACTATTTTTAAAAGTATAACAAATCTTTCATAAAAACTATTTTATTAAGAGAAAGGAATTGACATTTCAGATATTGGGTCTTTAAGAAAAAAAATTTAAAAATCTAAACCGATTTTTTCAGAGAATGAAGAGACATCTAAAATAGAATTATAAAAAGTTTGAAAATATAAATTAAAAAATGTATAACATAAGATTAACAGCAAATATGAAGAAGGCAGGTAATAATAATATTAGCAATAAAAAATATAACATGAAAAATGAAATGAGCCCAATATATATACACATTATTTACAGTTAAAACCTAGAATATAATAATGTTCATAATGTATTCAAAACTGCTATGAAAATATTTAAGCCAAAACTTTCAGAAATACATACATAAATGGATAAATTTACTAAATAAGCTTTTCATAAATCAACAGAGAATATTTAAAATATGAGTAGGACTACAGAAAATTAGGACAACACATTATTACACTTAGGCTAGTGGTTGTATATAGATATAAATATTGACCAAAAGCAACTGTAATTTAATTATTTTTCTAACACCTGTAGAAATTTTATTTTTTAAAATGGCCAAATAAATACTGAACCTCAAAGAAAAGTGTCTGGAGTATAAGAAGATACAGATTCTGCTAACAATCTTTCAAGTTGGATGTTATGGTTTGTCTCCTTATATTGCGGTATGATTTTCTTTCATTTTTATTACTATAAATATATGTCCCTCCATTACTTGTGAATTGATATTTTTATTAAAATTAAAAAAAATTCTTGGGAGTGTGAAAAAAAAGCTATCCTAGGAGGTTATTACCTTTGTCAATTTGATTGCTTTCCATCGAAGCATAACAAGTATCATCTTGGGCTTTATTAAGAGAATATTATTTAGATATACCAATTTAGCTCTATTATTTTGGTAACAAAAAAAAAGCATTTTTGGCATTTAACAGGATTTGATGCTGGTTAAATAATTGATTACAAAGAAAACTATTTGCTAAATTTCAACAGTAATTTTACGATAGAATTTGTGATCTCTGAAGCCATACATGGCATGAACATAAAGAACATTATGGAAACTTGGCTCTCCTGTACAATGTTTGGCACAGACCTAAATTTGAATGCAAAATTGTTTTTCAGATTTTTTTAACTTCTTGATTATCAATATGGGTTAAACAAGCTCCTTTTAAATATAGATAAAAAGAACAAAATGACAAAATGAACAAAAATAGAAAAAGTTTCAGTAAAAAGCTATAAAGACTTGTAAAATCATTAGGCTCTGAGCATGGCAAAATAATATTTCTTAGACATTGTTAAGTCAGAGCTTTTTGGCTTGTTTCTTCTTTTAGTTTTTAGAAGATTACTCATAAAATGTTTGTTTTTTTTTTCGAATGTTGAGTATATAAACATAATTAACCTCCTTCCATGATAGAAATGTGAGCATGTGGAACTGTAGACTCATCCTGTAAAGAAAAAGTATTCCAAGCTCTCAGTGAAGTAAAAATGCACCCACAAATTTGGTAAAAATGTTATGCTTAAACAGTTAACATTTGGAAAAGACAGGAGTTGTTCTTAAGTGATATAAATATTAATTAAAAATAACTTTGTATCATATTGTATGCTACACAAACTATAAAAAGCATGATGTCTTGGAAATAAACTTTCAAAAATTTGGAATATACAAAAACATGTATGTCTTTTCTTAAAAAATAGGATGAATTTATGCTTACATAAGAGTTTCAACATATTTTATCTCAATAAGAAATTGGAATGTAAATGAATTGTAATAAAAAGTTATTAAGCAACTTTGTATTTTATTAACCTACCTTAATTTGGATGTAATTCTTTAATAGCAATATTCTATCACCATAAATATCTATTTATGCTTGTTTTTTAGTTTAGCTCCCTATTATATTATGTATTCCTCAGAAGCCAGGCATATGCTGTATTTTCAATACCTGTGCTTTGATAACACCAACTAGATATAGATTGAATAATATGCATAGAGTGAATGACACTAATTATCTAAAGTTCTGATGAGGTTTTAAATCCTCAATTGAATGCATTTAATAATCAATAACAAACAATAACATATAATGTGGGGAGCACAAGTTATCTGTTAGGTACTGGACTATATGATTTCTGTTCAGCTTCAGAAATACTTGAAATTATTATTGCTATCTGCATTTTGTTGACACAGAGAGTTAACTGTCCTGCCACATGACACATTTTAGTAAAGACAGTCCCTGACTTACAGTATTCTACTTACAATTTTTGGCTTTAAGATGGTGTGAAAACAACACAGATTCTGTAGTAACCGTACTTGGAATTTTGATTCTTGATCTTTTGGGCTGGTGATGGGCTGTACAATATTCTCGTGTTGTTGGGCAGTAGCTGTAGCTCCCAGTCAATCATGAGGGTAAAAAAGTGACACACTTAACAACCATTTTATATATGTATAAGCATTCTGTTTTTTTTTTAACTTTTAAGACAGTATTTAATAAATTACATGTTGTATTTGACACTATATTATAAAATTGGCTTTGTGTTAGATGATTTTGCCCAACTGTAGGCTAATGTAAGTATTTTGAGCATATTCAATGTAGGTGAAGCCAAGCTATAATGTTCAATAGGTTAGATATATTAAAACATTTTTGAGTTACTATTGTCAAATTACAATGGGTTTATTGGGCTGTACATCATAAGTTGAGGTGCATCTGTATATGTATTCTAGGCATTTTGATTTAGAATCCATGTTTTTGCCACTTTACTGTTAATTCCTTTTATTTCTGCTAAACTTTCTACATAGGTCCAAAAAATTTTGATAATATATGGTGGGCACAGCTGAGATTTTTTTTTATTTAAGTCCTGCTTACTTAGCTACTATGAAAATATCCTCTGCCATTTAAAAATAACATTTCCTTCCTTCCAGGTAGCAACGTTAGCTGTAGAACAGCTAACAGATGAGACAATGTGATATGTAGACACTTGATTTGTATCTTATCAAATATAATGGCATTGATTATAAGACACATCAATTTCAAAGATTGTTTTAAAGTAGGAAATAGAATTAATTAAATATGACATTATCTATATTCACTTTAATTAAATTAAGTGAAAAGAACTTTATGTTCCATATCAAGCAAACTTGTGTGGAACTCAGTTAATTTTTTAATATACTTTCTTTCATAAAATTTTATTTATCTTATATACTAATCCTTTTTCTCTATAGACAGATTCTGGTTAGGGTACTATGTTACTATGTAAACTTGGAAATTACCGTAGCTTGGAATATGGTCATGGTGAAGATACTGAGAATGGAAATAGTTTGAAGTCTGTTTATGAAGTGAGATTAGTAAAAACTGATTATGGATAATATATAGTTTTAAATATTTCATAGATGAAGAAATTGTGCCTTTCTATGTTATCCTGACTGAGAGAAAAGCAGTAGCCAGCTGTCTGTTTCCAGATACTTCATACAGAAGCACACAAACATGATAACTTTTTCATTTCTGATATCTAAATCAGGTTATAAACATTGACTTTTGGAAGATCATTTATACGTACATTTTGCTATGTTTGCCTTTCTTCACGTAAGTGTGTCTTTTTTTTTTTTTTTTAATTTTTTTTTTAATTTTTTTTTTTATTATTATTTTTTTTTTACACGTAAGTGTGTCTAATCATGAAATGTATGTTGTAAATTCAATCCCCTATTGCTGCACTTCTTCTCCTGGGAGCCTAGTGAAATCTTTCCATTCCTAAACCAGATTGTTAGGTCTTATTTTCCTTTTGTTATTCTAATTAGTAAGAATCTCTGATATTCTTTTGATGTTTTCCATTCAGTTCTTTACAATATATTTTTGACTAATACAAATTAAAAGGTAAAATAATAGATTTTTTGTTAGTAAAGCCATTACCTACGTTTTTAGAGAATCAAAAAAAAAAAAGTGCAGATAGAATTGGAACTAAGTTTTATTTTTTATTTTTTTTTATTTATTTATGATAGTCACAGAGAGAGAGAGAGAGAGGCAGAGACACAGGCGGAGGGAGAAGCAGGCTCCATGCACCGGGAGCCTGATGTGGGATTCGATCCCCGGTCTCCAGGATCGCGCCCTGGGCCAAAGGCAGGCGCCAAACCGCTGCACCACCCAGGGGTCCCGGAACTAAGTTTTATAAAGCAGTATTATGGCTTTTTAAAATATATATACAGTAGTAATAGACTAGAGCTCCATTTAATGTTTAGGTATATGAAACTCAACAAATGACATACTAAATACATAAAGAGAAAAAAATAAATGTAATATATGGGATTTTATTATGTTTAAGTTTTCACTTTATCTGCCTATTTTAATCATTGCATTTCACTTACTACGGTTTGTTTGTTTTAAAGACTTATTTGTGTCACATTTCATGTTTTTACATTTTAGAGAAAAAGCAATGAATAATAAAAAGATAAATAAAAATTTTCTCAATGAACAATTCTTATAATAATATCTCAAAGATTTCAGCTTTTAATATTTCACAAATATTTACTACTTAAAATGAGTACGCTTACATGTTAGTCTCCTAGAGATAGTATATCCTTTGGGGAAAAAAAATATCCCAAGGCTATGAACCACATTTCCATAATTATACTAATGAAGTTGAGTTTTCTAATGCATTCAATCATAAAATCAGTTCCTGACTACTAGCTGCCTTCAAATGAGAAACTGCTTTTCATAGCTACAAGGCAATTCACACAAAAATAAAAAATATTATAGAAGCTAGCCAAAATTTAAATTGAATGTGAAACTTCCTAATTTTCTGGGTTTCCCACTGCTCTCTTGGAAATCCCTGTACACATACAATATTGAAAAAGCATGAAAGGAAAAGTTGGGGATTCTGTCCACTAGAACAAAATAGAAAAGGAGACTACTTTTTTTTTTCTTTTCCCATGTAGTTTGATAATTGTTAATTTTGCATTTGTATTCAGCCTAGTTCTTTGCCATACTATTTCTTTTCAAATATGCATGTTAAATTTAGGTCACATTGCCACAGTAAGAAGCACAATATAAAAAACAGATATCAAAAGGAACAGGTGTCAAATGTCCTAGGTAGCCAGGGTCTGATGTCTAACATGCAGACAGGAGAGTTCATAGTACAGTTCATCAATGACAAGCAGGAGCAATACTTCAACATGTATTCTTCTTTCAAAACTTATTGAACACCTCACTCAAGCCAAGCACTGAGCTCAATCAAGTGAATATGAATAAATTAACATGTTATCTCCACCTCAAGGCATTTAAAATCTACCAGGAACTTGTAAAAACTCCAGATCTAGGTAAGCAAGAAGGCTCCAGAATTTTGGAAATAAGCAATTTAGCAAAGCAGCAGTAATGAGGAACAATTGTGACCTCTTATCCCAAGGCAAAAGTATTTTTGCCTCTGCATGTTTTCCTATCTGCTGACATGGTCGTCATAGGAATCACAGAAGTTCCCTGAAACAAAGGAGGTCAAAAGTCTGTAGTGAATTCTGAGCTGACTAAAAAAGGAGCAAATATGTTGGAAGTATCTCTGAAATATAGCTGTAGATCCATTTAAAAATTTGAGTATCTCCTAGAAATTAAGAAAAAAAAATATAATTGAATATCATCCCATAATATTGTTATAATGTTTCACATTAGTGATACACACAAATTAATGGCTATTGTAAGAATAATGAATAAGGAGAAAGTAATGTAAGAGACTGGAAATGTTCCCTTTTGTGGGTGTGTGCAAGCTGAAACTGTATATTGCATGGTAAGGCACAAGATGTCATGGAGAAAGATGGATTTGAAATCCAAAGATCTGAGTTAAAATTCTGAGACTGGTCCTTGATAAATGTTGGAATTTTGGCAAGAACTTCTGAGCCTTAATTTCTTCATCATATGTTAATAATGATACATGATCCATTGGAAGTCAAGTTTAACGATATAATGGGCGACAGTGATTTCTTAGCTGTAGCCCTGATGTCTACAATTGCTAATAGAAACTCTAGGCCTAGAGAAATAAGATGGAAATTAAGAGGCGAAACATAGTCTTTCCAACAGGACCTGGGCCATACCACTTCTACTATTTTTCTTTGTAACAATTTTGTAACAATTGTAACAATTTACCAAAAACTGAGTGATTGAAACAATACAAATCTATTATCTTATATTTTTAGAGGTCAGAAGTCTAAAAATTAGTCACTAGACTAAAATCAAGATGTGTTCCTTTCCAAGGGCTCTAAGGAAGAACTGTTCCTTTCTATTTTCAGCTTCTAGAGACTGCCCACATTCCTTGACTCATGGCCCCATTCCTCCATTTCTAAGTTAGCAAAATTGGTCTGAGTCCTCCTCACACTTTCATCTCTCTAACTGTCCTTCTTCACCCTCTTCCACTTGTAAGGACTGTTGTGATTGCACTGAGCTCCCTCAGATAATATAGAACAGTCTTCCTCTCAGTTTACAGCAGTCTTAATTCCATGTGGACACTTAAATCTCCCTTGCCATGAAACAAAACATATTTATAGGTTCCAGGGTGTAGAATATAGACATCATTTGGGGGACATTAGTCTGCCTATCAGACCACCCACTGGCTCAGTGATTGGACCTTTAATATTCCTGGTAATATAGCTGAAAGGAGCTCCAAAATGTGTTTTGAATTTGGATTGAGAGCCAGGTAGTTCAAAGTAGGAAGTCACAAAATGGCACACAGTGAAGGATAGAGGCCTAAAAATTCATTTGGATATGAGTTAAACCGTATCTAAACAAATAAAATATGTGGTAGTTAGAGATACCAGAAGTTTCAAATTTCATTTAATAATCCCTCCTCTTTTTTTAATGTCTCCTCTTAACTTTGGGTTTCCCGTCACTCTCTTCCTCAAATGGAGTCTCTTTCTTAGAGATCTTTCACTTTAAATCTCTGTATTATTCTGGAGCCCTTTCAGTGTGATGGTAAGATGTTAAGATGGAAAGAATTTTATAAGCCTATGATCAAATATTAATCTTTATGCTCTTGTTTCTTGGGGTTGTGCTTCTTTCCCTCCTCCAGGTGCATAGCTTTATCTTTTAACCTTATCTCTTGGCTGTAGTATTCCAAATCTATCACCTTGAAATTCTGTTCCATGAGGACAATGTTCTCCCCCTCAAATTGCAAAGGAAGAACGGATGAGACTGGAGTGGGGAGTAGTTTCATTTCTCCAGCTGGAATTAGGTTTCAGAAGTACACTCAGGCAAAATTATTTTCTCTGGAGAGCAAGTCTTTGTTATGTAGAGGTGCTTGGTAGGTTTTATAATGCTCAGAGCCAGCAGGAGACATTTTTTGGGACCTAACTGGGAGAATCCTCTGAAGTTCCCTGAATGAAACCTTAGTAGATATCTAGGCCCCTAAGACTGGAGCCTTCAAGAATTTTGTATTCTCATGCTACTCTCTGCTCAGTCAACAGCAATTTGTCAAAATTTATTTTTAAAAATTCCTATCATATTATGGCTCCAGAGGCTTTTGTCCTGGTAAGAAATTTTGAATCTAACTTGCCCCATAGTCTACAGTAAGGTTTGTACTACTGCTCTATTGAAGTGCTCTAATGGGCCCAAGAAAAGTCACTGATTTTCAATTTATCAGGAATTTTCTTGTGGAAAAGAAGGAAGCCATGATATTCATGCTCTTTATATGTTAGAATTGAAAACAGAAATACCTTCATTTTTATTTTTAACTACATTATAAGCTCATGACAAATTTGGTTTTAGCATCCTAGAAACTTCTACTCAAAATGTAGTATTAGTGTATCAGAGATTGATATTGAAGACAAATTATACTTAAGATTTTGAAATAGAAACCTAACTTCTTCAGAAAATTAGAGACAAAAGTATACATCACGGGAAGATAAAAACAGGAATAAAAGAATTAAGGATATTTGAGTGTAAAGCACTTTCTTAATGTTTATTTCAAAAATGGTCATTTATTGTCTGTTTGGAACTACACACTTTTACCCTGAAAGAAATGAATATGTTGACCTATAAGATAACTACCACTCTTGAAAGCCTATAGACATCATGATAATCTACCCCCCTACCTAGTTGTAGGAGGTAGTTGTCTTCCATGGTAGTTGTCATATAAATTTATTACTATGTCATATAAATTTATTACTATGAAGATATTAAAGAAGTTTTATTACTTCTCTAAATAAAATGCCAATCAAAACTGTGTAACCTAGAGCCTTCATATAACTTTATTCTAGATTCTTTTAAAAATTTTTAAGTAAACTTTTCTCAAATATACTACAATTTTAACAACTGTTTCTAGCACAGAATTCAGTGATTCTCATTCAACCATTTCTTGATAAGTATAATTATTTTCAATATTAATTTGTATATAATACATTAGTGCCTTCAGGGCATATTAACATGTATCACTATTTGTCCA